>NW_017731568.1:1290995-1422663 GCF_001890085.2 Hipposideros armiger
TATATATATATATATATATATATATATATATATATATATATATATATATAATTAGTTTCAGGTGTACAGAGCCATGCAATAGTTATCCTTTTCACCCCTCACAAAGTGACAACCCCCGTCCCCCATCCACTGCCCTCCCACCCCTGATATCATGCTTATCTATTACAATTCCATTGACTCCATTCCCACACTCTACTCCACATCCTATGACTCTATGTATATATAATTATAGTTGACATACAATATTTGCCTAATATTTTATGTAAAAAAAGAATGGGATTAACTACTCAACTAATGGCAGGTCATTAGATGTTTAGAACTCCTTAAAAGTGCTATTTACTCACCCACATAAATTCCAAAAATCAGGTGCCACCTTGAAAAAATGGATTGTTTTCAAACTCTGTACTTTTGAGATATATTTTTAAAGAAATATTTTATAGATAATGAGTTATAGGGAAAATAGATTTTTGTCCTTATAATTCTTTTCTGATATAATATTCTTCAGTTGTACAGTTTGTATTTCCAGCTTCTCTGAAAACTTAAAAATGTAGGTTACCTCAATAGTAATAAGAAAAATGGACTCCAAAGATAGAAGGAAGCATATGCAAAGTTTGATATCCACGTACAAACAGGGATAAAATAAAAACCACACCTGGGCTAATTGATAAAATATATAATTATATAAGTTGCTGGGATCCTAAAAAGTATCCTAATAAGATGAATAATGTAACTTTAATAAAAATAGTAAATATTTTAATATTTTTACTTTAAATAAAACAGTATAAAAGAGATAATTCTACGTAAAATGAAAAGATGAATTCTGATTTTTTTAATAGCCAAGGATTTAAATTGTCACCTTGAGGGGCACTTTGCTCAATGCAAAGAAGGAGTTAGTCCAATTCTTATTATTCTCTTAATTTTCTTTGAGGAAGTTCTAAATAAGGGATTAAAAATATAAATGTTCATTTCAATGTGAATTTATTGTGCTAATCAAGAGGAAAAAAATAGATAAACTTTACTATCTCAAAACTGAATTTCATGTAAGGATACTATGAAAAAAAGCTAAAAGCTAAGTTAGCCTCAGAGAAAACAATGTACGTAACAAATAAAATAAATAATCATAGAAATTAATCAGAAAAATGCAAACAAGCCAATGGAGGAATGGGTGAATGATAAATGCATTAAAGAAGAGGAAATCTAAACGATTAATATTAATGTGCTAGTACTCAGGGAAATGCATAGAATAAGAATGAGAATGCCACTTCATATCCACTAACAAAATTTTAAAGTTTGGACAATGTTCTGCGTTAGAGAAGATTCATGGGGGAGTAGGGTGGGGAGAACGGGCTATATCTTGGGTGAAAGGGTGAATTGGTACAACCCCTTTGGAAAAGTATTTGACCATATCTAGTGAAGCTGGAAATACACAAATATATTAAGCCAGAAACTTCTGCAAATAAGCCCAAAGAGACATGTACAAATATGTTAACTATAGCATTGTTTATTATGATGGAAAACAGAAACAACTTAAATAATAATATGGTACGTTCATAGGGTGCATGTAATTAGAAATTTAAAATAATGACTTGGATATACATAGACTATGTAGACAGATCCCCCAAGCATAATTTTGGGTGACAAAACAACATACTTGCAGTGTATAACATGTAGGTAAATAAAAAATAATTCTATGTATGTCAGTTATGAACCCCTATAATAAGTGAGTATTTAACAATCATTGAATGATTGAAGCATAGACTGGAAGAATACACAGCAGATTTCGGAAGGGATGGATACACATAAGGAGAACAAATGAGACTAAAAAATTAAAAACCCCTACACAGAATGAGAAAGAAAAGGCATTTCAATGACTAGTGGACTGTGAAGGAGAAAAACTAGGTTTAGATCTCATTATTATACTAATTTAACTGTGATCTTAACCTGTCTGGCCTCAGTTTTATTATCTACAAAACGACGATTTTATTAAGCCATCTTAAATGTTTCTTCCAAACTTGAACACTATATGAGCTTTGTAGCTGTGTGACGCTAGGCCTTTTTTGTAAACATTCTTTGTGTCAGTTCACTCATTTTAAAATGTGGACTGATAGTAGTACCTACTGAATATGGTTGTTTTGAAGAGTATATGAAGAGTATATGAAATAATCTATTTGGAGCCCTTAAGTCTGTGCCTGTCACTTATTATCACTCAATAAATGTAAGCGACTGCAGCCATGACTTTAAAGTTTAGTTTCATGAAACACATCCATTATGGGATACTTTAATTATAAATGATATTTTCTTCTTCAGAGACTTCTTTTATATAACAGGTTTTTCCAGAATATCACAATAAACTTGGTATATTTATGACTCCCAGGGACTTGTGTTTCGCTTAAAATAAGCTGGTCCTAATTTTTTTAAATGCTGATTAGATTGTAGTTGTTAATTTGGAAAGGAAAAGAATGTAGTATATGAAATAAGGAAAAATTTAAAACATTGTGTCATGTAATTTTTTTCTATGTATTCATTAGAAGGTCGACTGTCTGCTTGAACTGTGTTCTTTATGAAGTTTGCTGATTGTTATGGTTAAATATGTGCACACTTGAGGAAGACTGAAAAAATATTTTACTGCGAAAACAACATTTAATCCTTTAATCTGAGAATGGAGACTCAGAACACTTCCGGGGTAGACCTGACTTAATTCTTAGATATAATTCAGTAAAATATAGATTTCTTAAATGAGAGGATTTGACAATGTGCACAATTTAATTGTATAAAGCCAAACTCCACTCTGAATGTCTTCTTGGCAAATGAAGGCCCATTAAGGCATGTTTCAATACAGCTCTGGGGTGGCGGGTGGGGAGAGAGGGAGGGAGGGAAAATTTGTAGTACACTGTATCTACTTTATGGCTACTGATTTTAAACAAATTTCAGATTACCCTTATTGTCTAATCATATGTTTGGGAGGATGGGCTATTTATGAGATGTTAGCTTTCCAGATGCTCGAACAATGTGCTTTAAATGCCATATTCATAAACCAGCCCCCCAAATGCAGCAGATTAGCCGTTTCTAATCTTTGAATTCAGAACAAATGTTAGAGAAAGGAACACTTGCAGAGCTGTGTAGTCTCTATCACCTCATTAAAATGTATTTATAAATGAAGTAGAGAAGCAAATGTCTGCACAAAACATTGCTACTTCATTAATATTTTTTATTACAAAAGCACTTTCTATGAAATCTGCCAGCCTCAAGGAAATAAGTGAATCAGTTGTCTTTCATATTTTGTTTTGTTTATTTTTCCTGATATGCAAACGCAAGTTAAAAAAAAAATTAGCAGTAAGTTTGAACTTAGTGAAATAAAAAAAGTAGCATGTGACTAGAAACAACATCTGGTTCAAAGTATCCAGAATGCTAGGATTTAAGTGGGAAAGTTGTCTGAACTTGACCAAGGTTCCCTTTTTCTTAAATGGGTAAGGTTTCTGTGTTAGTGGAGAAATATTTTGTTATGATGAGCTTCATACTTAAGGGTAATTCCTTAAAAGACGATTTCTTATTATATCAAGAGTAGCTAGAAACAACAAACAAACATTTTTTTCCCCTCCAAAGGAGAAATTTTGGTAAAAATACTTTGGTTTAAATAAACACTTAAAACATTTTTTGTAAAAGAGTAAAAACACTCTGTATGATACTAGAATGATAGATAAATGTTATTATATATTATACATAAATATATTTATACCCATAGAATGTACGACACCAAGAGTGAACTCAAAGTTAAGCTATGGACTTTGGGTGATACTGATTTGTAAGCATACATTAACTTGTAGCAATTGTAGGTTCATCAGTTGTAGCAAATGTACCTACCACTCAGGTGAGGGATGCTGGGACTGGGGGAGACTACGCACTTGTAGAGGCAGGGGGTTTACAGAAAATCTCCGTACTGTCTCAGTTTTGCTGTGAACCTAAAACTGATCTTAAAAATTAAGTCTTGAAATTTAAAATAAAGTGAAAAGTAAAAGCACACTGTGGTGCTCTTTCCTGGTTAGTTTATAAAAGGCAGTTTATTTTGGATCCTACTTGAGAGATCTGATAGTGAACTGCCTAAAAGATCTTGTGATGGAACTTATTTTCTTTAAAGATGGACCTTATCTATTGCTGTATCACAAATCACCTCAACACTTAGTGACATAAACACATTTTTTTTCCCATTAATAGATTGTATAGGTGAGGATTAAGAAAGGACACAGGGAGTTTAATAATTAATTGATTAATTAATTGTCTCTATTCCATGAGGCCTGGAGTTTCAGGTAGGAAAACTTGAATGGCTTGGGGATGGAATCATCTGGAAGCTTCTTCAGTCCCTTGTCTGGCTCGTTGACAGGACACCATGGCAGCTCATTTCCAAGCTGGGCCTCCTAAAAGGGGGGAGGGGGGGCGGGGAGCAGGGGGGAATTTCCAAGAGGGATAATTAGGATTCCAAGAGAGCCAGAGAAGGCCCATTGTCTCACAAGCCTAGGAAGTTACACACCATTATTTGCAATGCACTCTGTTGGCTGATGTAATAACAATCCTGTCCGGATTGCAGGGAAAGGGATGCAGACTCCACTTCTGGGTGGGGCAGTGTTGTCAAAATGTTGGTGGTCCCGTTTGGCAAGTTACAGTGGACCATCCAATCTTTAAAACCCTACTTAGTAGAACATGACTAAAATTAGTAAATCAAACTATGTCATTATCCCTTTTAAACTCTTTAATAACCACCCGCCTCGAGGATTAATCTATATCTTTTTATAAACTTGTTATCAACAATCTTTCATGATCTGCCCCATATCTACATCTCATTCTCTATCCCCTTGAAATTTATGCTATTTTTATTAGCATGAGTTCCCTTGCCTCACAGCAGTGACTACACACACACACACACACACACACACACACACACACACATGCATGCATGCATGCATACACACATGTTCAAAGGTATGATTTTTTTTGCCTGATCAATTTCTACTTCTTATTGTGTGTCGAGTGTTCACATATCACTTTTTCAGACCTTATACATGCCATACATCTTTTTATGTATACCTGTATACCTCTTTCATAGTACTCATGCCATTGTAAAGAAGCAATCTTTTTTATACATTACTTTCCCCTTTGGGCTATGTTAAGTCTTTATCCTTATTTTACCAGGAAATGCCTTCCACGTTTCCTAGCACAGGTAATCTGAGAAAAACCTCTCTTCCAAAACTCAGAAAGAACACATCTTTTAATTCCTCGTTAACGAAAGCTGGAAGCCCATTAGATTTTAGAACCAAAGTATTATTTCTCTTTGGAAAATTGTCACACTGAATAAAAATTTTAAGCATGGTGTTCCAATCCTCCCATGGAATATAGCATTAATCTGAAAGGATCCTCTGTTGAAGTGATTGATTCCCTAGCTTTTTCACTACACACACACACACACACACACACACACACACACACACACACACACGGATGCCTACTGAGTTAACGTTCAGTTGGACTCAATAATGTTATCATTGCTGACAAATGTTGGGATATTTGCAATCACAATGTTCTAAAAAAACAAACAAACAAAAGACACATCTTAAGTATCTACCTAGGGATTTTCTATGGCCAATTGTGTAACTATCCCCAAATCACTAGCCTAGAATGGCAACCAGTTAAAAATGTACTTAGCTAACAGGGTTTCTGGTAGAATAATTTCATCAATATGGTGAATAAATTTCCTGCATATGAATATATTCTGTTGATGTCAGTCAAGTTGTTTGTTTTTCAAACAACTTGTCAGGTCATTTGATACATAGGTTATAATTGGATAGCCTAATATTATTGATATAGGGTCCTGAACAGAAAATGACATTGACTCTAAAATGGCTTCCTGTTATGACAATTAAGTTTGCAAACTTGCCACCGTGCACTTACGTTGACAGCATTGTACATACAGCTCAGTAAGGTTTCATAACCTCGATATATAAGTGTCTCACAGCTGTGTTCATGTCAACGTGTGGCGGTGTCTTGCTGGGTGGCATTCATGGTGGTTGTACGTTTTTGTGTGCCATCACGAGAATGTCTGAGCTTAAATTTGAGCAACAAAGAAACATTAAATTTCCTGTTCAACTTGGTACGAGTGGAAGTAAAACCAGGGATATGTTGGTCCAAGTTTATGGGGATGATATCATGAAGAAAACGGCAGTGTAGGGTAGACTAGGCGCTGGTGTCGGTGCATAGCTTCCCAAGGGGAGTACTTCAAAGGTGACCAGAGTGATATTCAGCAGTGAGATGTGTAGCACTTTTTCTAGGATGAGTTTGCGATTGTAATTGCAGACCTCAAACATCTCATTTAGCAGGGGAGGGAAGGGGCCACCATGTGGTGGTGCCACTTAAAAAGTGGTGGTTGGGGCTTTGAATGGAAATGGGAGAGTTAACTATCAGGTTTATTTTTTAAATCATTTTGGTTCAGAATAATAAAATGTAGTTTCCTACCTTCAATTTTAATAAATGGAAAATTTTGAAAGCTTGTTTTGGAAACTTGGACAAAACATTATTTAGCTTAGTCTGCTACCACTAAGTTTGATCCTTGTAGACTTTGGCAGAAGGTAGTAAGTGTGACAGAGGCTGTTTCTCTGAAATGAATAAAGGAACATTAGAACATTTGGGTTCTATTATTTCCATTTAAGAACTTCCAAATATGGAGTTTGTACACCTTCACCATAGCTGATAACTCACTCAAAATTCACACAAACTGATTAAAAAATGCATGAGCCTCAAGCACTGCATTCTAGCTGTGCATATTCTGATTCTACTGAATGCATGCAGTGTGTGTCCAAAGAATGTGTCAGCTCGTGGAGGACTGGGGGAGTTTCTTAAGCTTCACCTCAGAGTTCTCAAATCGAACATTTGGAGAGCCAAAATACACAATGGAAAATACACCCAATCTTGCAGTTTCCGATTAGGAGTGGGCCCCTGTTTCTTCAACTTCAGCAGGTAGCTATTCATCATTAAGATGAAAAATGTTTATTAATGTGAATGTGATATTTTGGAATGTTTACAGTTGGGAACCAAAGACTTAAAACCTTTTTCCCCCCTCTTCCATCAACTAATAATGGTCTCATCCTACTGTTTCTGTCCATTGACCTATTACTTTAAGAGCTATACAAGAGTGGACTTGACCGACTCCCTTTTTATGCCAAGTGTTGGGTTATGTAATGTGAAAGTGCACCACTAAAGAGTGTTTTGTGTTTGATCCAGTTTAGGTAGTACAAAGGAAGTGGTAGTTTGATATTCATTTAGTGATTTTATTGTTGTCACCATCAATCTGATGGGATAAGGACCCTGAGTCTTTTAAATTGTGAGTTTTGTTTACATTTATTAATCAGACATATACTTTTAATATGTCTGCATTTAAATGGCTCTTTTGTTCACATTATTCTGTCAACCCATAGGATATGGAAATAACTAGCATAAAAAATAGCTTATGGAGAACTGACTCTGGGTGGTGAGCATACAATGTGATATATTAGATGATGTATTACAGAACTGTACATCTGAAATCTGTGTAATTTTGCTAACAATTGTCACCCCAATAAACTTGAATTAAAAAAAAATAGCTTATGAATCCACTTGTACTATTTGCTTAAAGTGGGATATTTGTGATATTCTTGTTTACGCACTGGCAAGTAATCATTGAAATGTAAATCACACACACATTCATCATGGAAAATTATGGAATTCCCTAATGGTGTTGTCATTTACAGTATCAAAATGGAAAGTCAGGAAGGAAGGTAATATTTAGTTAGCGCTAGGCTTAGTTTATTCACATAGTATATTCAGTTTTTTCCGTCTGGGTTCTTAGCAAGGCAAACATCTTGTTCAAGGTCACCCTCCCCCCCTTAAATCTGGGAATTCAGGTCTATTTGAATTCAAATGTGACTTTTTAACTTGACTGTTTCAATCTTGGGTTAATCTTTTGTAAATTTACTTTTGGCATAACTTTAAAATTTCCTTGGAGAATATACATTTTTTGATATCAATTCTTCACAGAAATATCCAGCTCTTCTTTAGTCAGATGTCCCCTTAAGAATGTTGTGGGACTGAACCAAGAACTGTGGGAGTATTTTCTTAGTAGCGAGAATCAGTAAAGTATATGCTTTTGCATCCTAGCTACTAGTGAGATATTCCTTAAACACAATAGTTTCCAGATATGCATGAACAACACCCAGGATTCTGTACTTAGAGCAACATTTTAATAAAATGTTGATGAAAATCTAGATATTATGTACCTAAAGTAAAGGGCAAAACATTAACTGCCTCCAAACATAGCGATTGCTTTCTTCCTTTGGAAGCTAAGGATCTCTCAGCATGAGATTTTATTTATAAACAGTACTGTTTCTCTTACAGGAGGTTCATTGTAAGGTCACTTTTTTTGACTGTCCAGATTGAAGCACTAAAATAATTATTGCCCTATTACCATGCTAGCCCAACAATAAAGTCACTTTGGATCTGAGCTTTTATTTACTGAGTTACAAAGACATGAATATTGACCTAAGAGAAATAGTCAGAAAATGAAAAAGAAGGTTGTGTAATGCACATAGGATAAAATGCAGATAATTTCTGGAAAAAAAAACACTCATAAAGAATTCTTTGTAAAGCATATCTTGTTTTGAAGCTACGAAACTTGATCTGTGACTGATTATTTTCTATAGCTCATGTATAATGAATGTTTGCAGTCAGATGGCTGGGTATGATTTATTCAAATGACTGTACAAGAAAATCAGATTGCTTTTGGTTGTGACCTGGGAGGCCAAGAACATTGACAATCTGGTCAGTACAGTAATCATGAAATTTAAAAAGAAAAAAATTTGCATAGAGAACAAATTGGTTCATGGAGTTAGTTGTAAAACCTGGTTGCTATGCAGAGTTACTGATTGCAGGTATCACTGTTTCTGTGAGAGGGCAGATGATTGCACCAGACCAGTGGTCGCTGTGGCTGATGAAGGCAAATGTTTCTAAGGTTGCTCTGAGCGTGAAGTCTGTGTGTTTGAGGAGGAGGTGAGTGTGTTTGTATTATTTTAACCATGGTCCATGATAATATTTTTCCCATCAATAAATTTTAAAACAAGGGTGAATGTATTCAGTAATTAGTTTGTGAACCTGTTTTTCTTTGTGTTGTTTTATAAGCCCTGAATGACTATAAAAGTTGTATTATGTACATGATTATGCTTTCTTTTAAAATAAATTCCTTTGTTTAATTTTGCAGTTTAATGTGTAAGGAGAGAGTGAATAGATTGAGAACTTAACTTTGAAGTTCTATCTGAACTTCAAAATCACTGTGTTATTCAGATATAGAAAACTGGTGTTAGCATAATACAGGTGTACCTCAGAGATATAAAGCAAGTCACAGAAATTTTTTGGTTTCCCAGTGCATGTAAAATTTACGTTTACACTATACTGTAGTCTATTAAGTGTGCAATAGTATTATGCCTAAAAAGAAATGTACATACCTTAATAAAAAAATACTTTGTTGCTAAAAAATGCTAACCATCATCTGAGTCTTCAGCAAGTTGTAATCTTTTTGCTGGTGGAGTGTCTTACCTCCATGTTGATGGCTGCTGACTGATCAGGCTGGTGGTTGCGGAAGGTTGGAGTGGTTGTGGCAATTTATTAAAATAAGACAGCAGTGAAGCTTAATGAATTGAATAACTCTTCCTTTCACAAATGATTTCTTTGTAGCATGTGATGCTGTTTGAGAGCATGTGACCTACAGTAGAACTTCCAAATTGGAGTCAGTCTTCTCAAACCCAACCACTGCTTTATCAACTAAGTTTGTATAATATTCTACATCCTTTGGTGTCATTTCAACAGCATTTCACCAGGAATAGACTCCATCTCAAGAAACCACTTTCTTTGCTCATCTTTAAGAAGTAACGCCTCATCCATTAAAGTTTTATCATGAGATTGTAGCAATTCAGACACACTTCAGCCTCCACTTCTAATTCTGGTTTTCTTGCCATTTCCACCACATCTGCAGTTCTTTCCTCCTCTAAAGCCTTGAACCCATCAGAGTCATCTATAAAAGTTGGAATCAACCTCTTTCAAACTTCTTTTAATGTTGATATTTGACCTCTTCCCATGGATCACGAATATTCTTAATGGTATCTAGAATGGTGAATCCTTTCCAGAAAGTATAATTTACTTTGACTAGATCCATCAGAAGAATCACTATCTATGACGGCTATAGTCTTACAAAATGTATGTCTTAAATAACAAGAGTTAAAAGTCAAAATTGGCCCATGGGGTGTAGAATGGATGTTGTGTTAGCAGGCATGAAAACAACATTAATCTTGTTATACATCTTTCTCCATGCTCTTGGATGACCAGTGTCAATGAGCAGTAGTATTTTGAAAGGAATCTTTTTTTTTTTTTCTGAGTAGTAGGTCTCAACAGTGGGCTAAAAATATTTAGTAAACTATGTTGTAAACAGATGTACTGTCATCCAGGCTTTGTTGTTACATTTATTGAGCACAGGCAGGGTATATTTAGCCTAAATCGTAAGAGCCTGAGGATTTTCAGAATGTTAAATAAGCATTGCTTCAAGTCACCAGCTGCATTCACTCCTAATAAATGAGTCATCCTGTCCTTTGAAGCTTTAAAGCAAGGCATTGACTTCTCTCCAGCTATGGCAGTCCTAGGTGGCAACTTCTTCCAAGATAAGGTTGTTTATTCTACATTGAAACCTGTTGTTTAGTGTAGCCACCTCCATTAATGATCTTAGCTTGATCTTCTGGATAATTTGCTGCAGCTTCTACACCAGCACTTGCTGCTTCGCCTTGCACTTTTATGTTATGGAGACAGCTTCTTTTCTTAAACCTCAAGAAGCAACCACTGCTAGCTTCAAACTTTTCTTCTGTAGCTTCCTCACCTCTCTCAGCCTTCACAAAACTGAAGAGACACAGGGCCTTGCTCTTGACTAGGCTACAGGCTAAGTGAATGTTATTGGTGGTTTGGTGTATCCAGACCATTAAAAGTTTCTCCATTGCAGCCATAAGTCTATTTGCTTTTCTATCATTCATGTGTTCATTGGAGTATCGCTTTTAGTGTCCTTCAAGAACTTTTCCTTTGCATTCACCACTTGGCTAACTGTTGGGTGCAAGAGGCCTAGCTTTTTGCCCATCTCAGCTTTTGATATGCCTTCCTCACTAAGCTTCATTATTTCTATTGTAGCTTTTGATTTAAAGTGAGAGATGTGTGGCTCTTCCTTTCACTTGAAAACTTAGAGGCCATTGTAGGGTTATTAATGGCCTAATTTCAATATTGTTGTCTCAGGGACTAGGGAGGCCAGAGGAGAGGGAGAGAGATAAGGAAATGGCTGTTCGGTGGAACAGTCAGAATACACACAACATTCATCGATTAAGTTCACCAGTCTTATTAAGGCACTGTTTGTGGCACCCCAAAACAATTAAAATAGTAACATCAAGTATCATCGGTTACAGATCACCATAGGAAATATAATAGTAATGAAAAAGTTTTAAATATTGTGAGAATTACCAACATGTGACACAGAGACACAAAATGAGCAATGCCGTTAGAAAAATGGTGCCATAGACTTGCTGACGCAGGGTTGCCACAAACATTTAATATGTAAAAACTGCAATATTGTAAATATCACAATAAAGCGAGGCACAATAAAATGAGGTGTGCCTGTCATCAGGATCTAGCAAAGCATCTGGTGTCTAATAGGCTTCAGGGAATGTGCCGAATGGTGGTTGAACTGTGATTACTGAGTGCCTAACCCATATGCAAGTACCATGTAATACAGATTACTACGTAACTCTCTTGTCATTCTTCTCCCTTTTCTTGGCTTATTTTCTTTCTGATCAATTTTTAACTGTCTTCTCAATCTACACAATCTTCTTTAGAGACTACGAGAAAGCTATTTTTTTTTTAAAGATTTTTATTGGGGAATTGGGGGGATGGGAACAGTGCTGGGGAACTGGGGGAAGGGGAACAGACAAGTTGCTGTCGTTTTGTTCTTCAATCTAGTTGTGGAGGATGTTGCTCCACTGGCCCAAGTTGGCACCATCACCGCGCTCTTCTCTGGCGAGGCAGATCAGTCGCCGGCTTCTGGACGGCCGCTCACCGCGGCTGCTGGCCGCTCACGCTGGCTGCTGGCCACACACGGTAGCCCATGGCAATCCACCGCCACAGGGACTGCAGCCCACGCCGTCGCCGGCGACTCATAGGCAGCCCAGCTCCAGGTCGAGCCATTGCTCAGCATCTTAGCTGTGGAGGGCAGCGTTACTGGCCCTCACATGTGGGATCCGAACCGGGGCCCTCTGGCATCCCAAGCGAGCTCTCAACCATCGCGCCACTCGGCCGGCCCGAGAAAGCTATTTTGTATTTAATCACCATCAGTATGACCCTAACTTCTCTCCAGAACTTGTGTATTTCCCATAATCCTAAATTCTGTATTGAACATCTCTAAGCAGACTGTACTGGCATTTCAAACTCGATATGTTCAAAGTTGACTTCACCGTGTCCCCTTTTCCTCCATCCCTGTTAATGACCCCCAAAGTTTAATCTAGAAAGCTGCATCATCTTAACCCCCCATCCCCACTGTGTCTCATTCTACACAATCAGTTGCTGAGCCCTATCCATTCTACTTCCTTAAATGTCTTTTTCCTTGTTGGTGTTGGTTCAGTTCAAGCTCTGATCACAGTTGAAGACTGTCAAAATTACATGTGAACATGTGATGTCACACCCACCTTTTCTTGATTATTCATGCTCGACATTTGAACCAGAACTATCTTTCTAAAACAAACAGTTCCTCACTTAAATGTTCCTGCTGAGAAGATTCTGCCATTCCCTCCATAGGATTACCTTGTAGTATCTTAGCGTGTTATACAAGGCTATCAGGATATAACTGGTTTTGCCTCTCCCGTTATCCATAGCCCCAGGGTCAGGTATTGCCTTTGGTGATTATGTGTCTTTACCTCTTTACCCTCCTTTAATGTGGATATTTCCACAGCCTTTCTTTGTATTTTACGACATTGACTTTTAAAGAATGTAGTGTGCCCCACCCTTTTTAAATTTTTTTATTTTTGTAGTAGAGCATGCCTTATATTGGAGTTTTACACGTCAGCAGATTTTGCTTCATCATGTTTTTTTCTTAAACTAACAAATAGTTGGATTGAGTATGTTATTACCACATCTAATAATTACTGCATTAAAACTGTTAATATTTAATTTTCTTTGAGTAAATTCATATTATTTGTGAAACTTCACACAAAAATTAAGCAGATCCTTAAAACAATCTTTACATCCAAAAGAAGTAGATTGAATAAACCAATTTTTGGTAAATGAATAGGTTCTTTGTGGTACTGCAAGAAAAGGAAGAAAAAGCCTACTATTGGGTTTTCCTCGATACTAAAACTGAGCAGAAATAATTGTATTGGAGAACTGGTAAATGTTTTGTTTTATTTTGAAATACAATAATGTGTTTCAAATCAAATATTCATTTCAGTATTTTGAAATTTTAAATGCCAAGAAGATTTAGTTCACCTCTAGTTCCATATTTTGACCAATTGATAGTAAGCCTTTGAATAAAAGCGTTTGCTGTTTTGAGGAAAGTGTGCCATTTTGACTATAGGTACTTATAAATTAATTCCTTGGAGAATAAAACCCTCAAGGTATGAAAACACAATACACGAATATTTAATAGATAACAAATGTTTAGAATGTTTAACAAGAAAGTAAAAAGCGTCGAATTAAATAAGCGTCTGTGGATCTTTCTCCCCAATATTGGAGAGAATTGTGTGGTATGGTGTTTCTGTTTGTTGTTGTTTGTCATCTGTTCTGCCATCTCAGCTAAACTCATGAATTGAGAAGCAGCCTGGGCTGATTTCCACACATTCAGACCTTACTGTGCATTTACACTTGCTTACAATATGCTTCTCTTTTCTTTCCAAGTGTGGTCATCTTTCATTTTCACACCGTAGGGTGCTTTGCACAGCCAGTGTACACAGGGCAGTCATATTGTCTTAGGCAGCGAGGTAAAAGGGACACTGTCAAATGCTATTTTTTAAGACTTTAATTTGTTTTTCTCTCTTCATTGTTTATGATAACCTCCTAGAAACTTGAAAATAGCATTTCCTTCCCTGCTGTTTTTGTCATTTGTATTTGGAAGTCAGTTTTTCTTTCACGTAAAATAGTTGATGTTGCCTTTAACTGGGGAGGAAAGAACTTCAAAGCTATATACTTTTATTTTCCTTTGTAATAAAGATGTTTTCTTTCTTTGACCAGATTTTCGGTGGTCAAATGAGAGGAATTAAGGAAGCAGTGGTAAGGAAAGGCAGAATAAGCAGTTATTAAGAGCGTGGACTATATAGTCTCACTGCCTGGGTTCAGATCTTGACCCAAGCAGTTTACTAGCCTAGTGGTCTCAGGCAAGTGACTCTGTCTCTTTCCCTACATTCTCATTTCTAATGGGAATTGCATAACAGCACCTCCTCAGAATTGTTATGAGGATTTATTCAATTAATATTTGTAAAAATATTTAAAATAGTGCCTGGGATATGGTAAATGGTATGTTAGTTAAATAAAAACAAATATCTTCCCACCCTCAGTCTTCCTATACTTATTTATCCTTTTTTTCTCATGATATGACTTAGTGGAAATCAGAATTCACAGTGCTTCAGAGAGTCCTCCTCAGAGAAGGGAGGGGCCCTTAAATGAAGAATGGTAGATAATTTTTTTTTTTTAATCAAGTAATCAGCAATGAGTGTTCTCTTCATTTCAGGTCAGTCCCGAAAACTGATTGCCATCATTTCACTGTAGATCATTTTTTAAATTTAATCTTTTCAAAAGTCAACATGTGTTAATGTGTCACTCATCCTTGTACTTTGGCTTGGTTGAGAGAGGCATTATTAAAAGGCTAAATATGTTTATTCACCCCTGGACCTCTGCTTACTCATAGCATGTCTTCATTTTGATTTGGAAGGAGCCCAATCCCTACTTCTTGTGAAGAACATTTGCTTTATAATTTCACAGCTTTCAGGTATGTAAAATTGAAAGAAAATACATTTTCAAAGATGATCCTAGGAGATATATATATCTTCATTCTTAAAACAAAAACAACATAAAAAACCAGCCAGCATAAAAATGGAGTATATAAATGCATATTTAGAAAAATGAGTTGTAAACCATCAGAGCTGGTTTATATGTCTTTTTTATCTAAATGTTGTTAAATTAGTTATTTTTAAAGCCTAGTATATCATTGGTAGTTTATATTTATTTTATACTGTAGGCAGCAACAGAGAAAACATGATCTCTTGGACTGCCAGGAATTTGGGGACATTTCAAGATGTGGAGACCATTTTTAGTAACATAGGGTTACATGGAATAAATGGTACACTTTATTGAGGGCATAATATTGTGGATGACATCTGTCTTAACAAATTATGACAGATACTAGGTAGGTTAAACAACAAACACTTATTTCTCATAGTTCTATAGGCTGGGAAGTTCAAAATCAAGGTGCCAACAGATTTGGTGTCTGGTGAGAGCCCTCTTCATGGTTTGCAAATGGCCTTGCTGTGTCCTTACTGTGGCAAGAGAGCAAACTCTCTTGTGTCCTTGCTTGTAAGGGCACTAATCCCAACATGAGGGCCCCACCCTCCTGACCTAATTACCTCCTAAAGGTCGCATCTCCTAATATCACATTGTGGATTCAAGTTTCAACATACAAGTTTGAAGTTTGGGAAACACTAACAATCAGTCCATAGCAACGACATTTATACTCCATTGAAATAAAAAAACTCAGCAAAGCTAAAGATGCCCTAAACCAGTATCTTCACACAAGGCAAGGTCAGAGTTAATATAAACTTCTGGAGAGTATTACTGATGTGACTAAAGGTATATATTTAATAGAAAAAGAAATTATCTAGAACTTAAGGGCAGTAGATAAGAGAAAGAAGTTCATGTGTTGGACAGTGAATGAAAACGCTAATAACTTTTCAGATTATTTAAATGTTGTGTTCATGGGTAACAGCTTTTCTATTATGTTACCATGTAAATTTCCTAACAATAGATTTAAGTAACAATCAAACATTTTTAAAAAGAATGAAAATCAGCTGCGTACTGCCATGTTTCTCTTGTCATTCCGGAATATGTGTCGCATGTTTAATTCTTTTATCAGGTAGCTCAGGGAACCTGGCTTTCTCTCTGTACTGATTTCTGGAAACTGCTGTTAAAAGGCTTCTAAGAGGAGTTTAGATTAACTATTGATGTGGCTGTGTTCCCTTTGCTGACACCTACACTGAAGATAGACTTTTTTAAGTTAATGAAGAAATGAGTATTAGTAATATGTAGGAAACAGACACTCCATTTAAACTGGTAGACATAGAGCAAGTATAATTTGTGTAATTTATCTGGAAACAGAAACAGGATCTGGAGCTGTGCTGAGAAGCACAGTTGGAAGTGTTTAGTGGACTGTGAGTCCACTTAAAGACTTTTAAAGTACATATATTCCTAATGGTCCCTGAGAAGGACCCTAAGAGGAGGACACATGTCCCACCATCCAGACAGGTGGATGTTACATGATGCATCAGGCAGAATTCATAGTGCATGTTCCATTGCATAGTGCTGTAAATTGTTCCAGGTTCTCTAAGTACCACTCAGATTAATGATTAGATTGTTAGCAATACATTTCCCCCCCATTTTCCGTTTTCTTTTTTCATATTCAGGCCTGTGTTTGTGCCAAAGGCTTGTATTTTGCACATGGATTTTTCCTCTTGTTGTCATGTTTAACATCTTGCTCTCAACAATTTCCCTCTAGAGACATTTCAAAAGTGAATGTCTGGAATGGAGAGGTGAGAATATGTTGGAAGGATATAAATCACATGATTCTCTGTGGTATCCATGTTAACTATGATGTATTTAGTGGATTAGAAAGAAATAGCTAGTTTCCACATTTGATTTATCTTTTTTTAATCTTAAATAATTTAGATATTTCTAATGGTAGTTTTGCCATGTTGTGATTAATTATTTAATGTTACAGTAGTTTGCAGTCAACTGTGGTAATTTTCCTTTGATGATAAAAAGGTGATTTTATGCACTTTTTTGTGGGTTTTTTTTTTGTAGCTTTTTAGCTTTAAAGGTAGTGAGAAACCCCTCAGCAGGGAAAAAGAACAAGGGAGGTGGAGCTGTAACTGATTTGAATGGCACATTTTAGAAAACTAGTCTTTGAGAATCAACACAAAACACTTTGCGTTGTTCATCAGTGAAACCGCGCATTTGTCACCTTCTTTTAGGTCAGTATTTATTTCAATAGTAAACCATCCTTTACTCTGTTCATACAGTGACCCAACTCACGTTGGCTCTTACCTGTATTTTGCTCGGTCATTAAAAAGTTTTGCATGTAGTTAATTAAATTTCATGAAGTATAAGTACTTTAGTTTTGAGTGCTGAGGAATCAATGAGAGAATAGAACAGAGTCAAGGTTTCTGCGGTGAGTAGATACAAAGCTGCATTTGTGTTGGTGCCAGCAATGGAGGTAGCAGGGAGCCACTGAGACGGGCACGCCGCCAACCTGGGATCTGATCCTGTGCCGAGGGAGAGGGCTTTGAATGTACCTTTGAGAAAGTGTATTCAAAGCAGGTGTGTGGACTGTGGTTCGGGCACATGCACACATCCGCGCTGAGCTGTTCAGAACTTGAAGGCCCAAGATGGGGCGGGGCAAAGCCCAGTTCCTCAGTACCCTGGCACCGTCAGGAGCCTAGGAACCCGGAGGAACTTGAGACTGCCAGAACCAAAGTAGGGCACCATGAGCACGGAGACATTGAGAGCCAGCCAACGCTGCTCTCCGGCCCTGGGAGGCTCTTAAGTGCTTTTTGTTAGACTTCCAGGCTCAAGCTTGGCTACGCGAACACTCGGTAATTGGCCACACCTGGCAAATCCTGACATAGCGTTGCTGGCATGTCTGCATCTGACTGGTGCTGACAGTGATTAATTATGTAGTGGGGCAGCACCATCCCCGTCAAGTGAGGTCGTGAACAAGGTGCCGTTTTATTGGTGGTTCCTCCCCTTCTACTTTGATATTTTAATTCTAAAATGTAGCCGAAAGGGAATTCAGCTAGGAAAGACAAAAAAAGCCACGTTGAAGCCTGTACATATCCATTCATTAATTCAGTCTTTCATTCAACAAATATTTTGTGAATACCTTAGTATGTAATTACCCAAAGTGAATGAATATTCATTCACCTTTGAAATTCAAATTCCATTTTACTAATGAGCAGCTCAGTGTTTCAACCAGGCATACAGAGTTCGCAGTGGCAAAATTAATTTGGATCCCAAACTTCTTTCTTTGTGTAATCAGTTCTTTAGCTCTCTGCAAAGTCCTGGCTGGAACCAAAGGTGGACTTATCTTGGCTGTGAGCATTGTCTGACAGAGCAAGACATAATAATCGGATGTATAATTTATGCTGAGTTGGGGCTAAGGATTTGAGAGGTGAGAGGGGAGCAGGCTGCCATGGTTGATATAAATTGCTGAAGTCTGTTGAGTCCTTCCAGCGTGGTGGGCTCTGTGGCATAAGTGTGCCCCTTGTATTACCTTATTTAATGCAGTCAGAGTAAAATTAGGTACCCTTGAGCAGTCTCTGTCTTTGAGGCCCTACAGATGTGGCTGCATCCTTTCCCCCAGGACTGTGACAAAATCGATCCCCTTTGGGCATTTGCTCACACACACAGCCCTAAAAAGCAACATAACATTCTCATCTGGCTGAGTTCCTAGGGCACTCAGCCTGGAGGATTCAGATTTTCCCTATTGTACTTTTCAGGCAAGATGTTTTATCTTTGTGTATAAAAGTTAGGTAACTGTACCAGCATCAAATATGTGCTTTCAGTTTTTTAGGGATATGCAGACAACTTTTTAGATGCAAGAACTTATCATTTTAAAGTTGATTTTGTGCTACTATTCCACACACACTTCTCCCCCTTTTGTGAATAAAGGCATGCTTTTGCGTAGACCACTAGGGTTTTTAGAGTATTTTTACAGTTTCTAGATTGTGTGTTTTCATTTTATCTTAAGTAGATAATAGAGATTTCAACAAGAAATATAGCTGCCCACATTCCCCGTGAGAGTGTGTGGTGTGGTTAACACGCTGATTGCAGATTTTGTATTCGAGCTAGTTATTTGAAGGATTGCTCCTTTACATCATATTAAAGTCAAATTATATTCAATTTAATGTTCTGAATATATCCAGGGATAGGTAGTTTGGGTAATGATTACCTGTGTGCTGTATTTTGTCCATTTAATAGGCGCTGGATCTCTTTTTAAAATTGAGATAATTATAATATACAGTTATAAGAGATAATACAGACAAATCGCTTATGCAGTTTTCCTGGTTTCCCCCAATGGCAGTGTTTTGCAGAACTCTAGTATACTATCACAACTAGGATGCTGATGTTGACACAATCCACCTTTCCCTGGTTTTACTCCGGTTTCCCCGGTTGTGTGTGTATTCCTTTGTGTGTGACTGTGTCTGTGTGCATTTAGGTCTATAAAATAAAAATATGGAGCATATAACAAATTGGTGTGTCGCCCTTGTACAGGGGTCGTGCTAGTGTCACAATTCTCCAGTGTTAGTAAAATGTGCTTCAGAAGTGAGCACAGGTCTTGGATTTTTTTTTATGAGTTCAGGCTGGCTTCATGGGTCTTGACCAGAGCATTCAGTTGGGGTTTAATGCTCTGATTTTGCTCTCTTGAAGTCTTTCGTTTTATGTTTGAATTTTTGTCTTGAAAGTGAAGTCTGATGGGACAGTGGACTCTGCTCTGGGACTGGAAGCCATGGCTCAGGTGATCGTCTCCTTGGGATGGGTTTCCTTCTCACCACTGCTTGCTCCCCAGACTCCTAGGACCCCAAGGACTTGGCCTCTTGCTCCCTGCTCCTGCCCCACAGCTTCTGCTGCCTTCAGCCCCTGGCAGGGGAGGATCGGGGTCTGGAGCAGGAGCCCGGGACATTTTAGGACAGGACATTGATGTGGCTGTCTGCATCCTGGAGTGTCACAGCCATGCCTCAGTAGGGCACATCTCTCACCAACCCCCATCTGTGTACCTCACACATCCTTGCGTAGAGATTGCAGTGTTCCTCGGGATCTGTGGGTTGGAGTGTGATGGGCCTGTGAGAAGGGAGATCTCTGACTTGACTTGCCCTCCCCCTGTTGGTGTGCAGAGCGTTGGTCTGAGGCTGGAGCGATGGGGAAGTCAGTACGTAGTATATGGGCAGTTCATGTGCATGTGGGGTGTTACCCCGAAGCTCAGCGCTCACTCTGCAGGTATCTCTGTGCCTGAGGGATTGCAACATTGGATAACAAATAAACACCAGCGCAGGTTGAGAGAAACAGCAGAAGAAAGGGAAAATCTTGATGTTTTAGTACCTTGAATGGAACTTTTCCTCTGCGTTTTGAACAGGGGGCTCCGCATTTTCATCTTGTGTGGGGCCCTGCAAATTATGTAGCCCATTCTGATAGGCATGGTGTTATCTTCAACAATCATTTACTATACACAATGCCCACTTGTTTTCACTGTATCATCCTATATTTGCTTCAAATTTCAGTGACATAATAAGAAGATATTCAGTGAGACTGTGTGGGGACTAGAGCAGCACAAAACCCGTAATGATATAAATATGTGGTGGAAAATTACAATAAAACCCTTGCATCTTCCACTTTAATTTTGCCTCAAGGAAATGGCAAAATGCCCAGCTGGCAATAACCAGTTCCAATAAGCTGCCAAAACTGCTAGGTGCAGAAATACATAGTTTGTTGCTCTTCCCCACTTTGGTGCTTGACTGTAGGTTTTGAGGTTGGTGTTTGAAAGCCAGAGCAGGTGCCAGCCACCTGGAAGCATTTTCTTAAGTGCCTCACTAATATCAACACAATGAGAACTATTGAAAGTGTATTTTAAAATAACACTGACGCTACTTTACATGTGTGTACATATCTATTGAAATACAATCATAAATAGGCCTAAAATGTTTTCATCTGGAATTCAAAGCGATATGATTTGTGCCTTGGAACAATGAAGGATGCTTATAAAAAGGAACATGGTGATGGAAAACATTTAGATGAAATTAAAATATTTGAAAAGTTGGTAAATGTAGGTTGAAGTACTGGCATGACAAAATTAGATCACCTCACCTTAGAACCCTGCGAATAGAGGTGCCAGGTAAGTGACAGGCAGTCATGCTAGTGGAGATGAGGTGCTGAAGAGTAAGGATGTTGTTATGACACGCTTCAGTCTTGGAGGCCAAGTTACTTCTTGTTTCATTTGAAAAAACAGAGTACCTTCATTTTGGTACTTGTAAATACATTTACACATCAGGTCATTTCGGGATGCTGCAAGGTGGTTCCTTATCTCCGGTTGAGGTTTTTCTTTCCCTTCAGCTCAGGCTGGAGTTTTCCGTGAGCATCCCTCCGTGCATACTGCATGAGGGATCAGTGAATGTCAGGAGTTTCCGAGGTCAGTTTTTGTTTGAATGTTTGTCTGAACTATCTGAACTGTTTCCCAGTGCAGTTCTAACCAAACAACTGCTTTGTTTATAGTTTTGCCTGACCTGAAGTATGCTTCGTGTAATGTGCAGGCTGTGTTCTAATTCAGACTCCATAATTCCACTCAGCATATTTCTTCCCCCAGTAATGTGAAGGCCAGGCAAAGAGGGGTCATTGACATCTAGGATGAAGAAGCAAGTATTTTCATGATTAGTTTCAAATCCCAAGTTCCCTTTCCCAAACATATTGCTAGATCCCCAAATAAGAGCCGAAACAAAAAAAGATAACAAAACAACAAAACCCAGCAACAACACCACCAACAAAACCCACAGAAAAACCCTGATTTAATTGTCTTCCCTTCTCCCCTGGTCGCTCCACCAAGTTGCTTATTCGAAGGAAAATGTCCAAACAATCCTATAGGAAGAAGAAAGAGACCCAGGAGGGGGGCCCAGATAACCTGCCAATCGGGTAATTAGTGTGAGAATAATCATGATTGTGTTGCATTTGAGTGTATTTTGGTATATTTGGTGGACGTCAACTATTCGTGTCTTCCTGTGATTGGTGAGACTTGCAACTTGACTTGCTTTCCTCAGCTGGGTGTTTACTTGCCACGCAGATGGGTCTTCATTCATCGTATCTCTGTCTGGATGAATGATGCCTCCCTCCATTGCCACAGTACGTTCTTCTAAATCGTTTTTTTTCCCCAAACATTATATTCATTTTCTAGTTTTTCCCATCTCCAGCTTGATTTCATTTTCTCTCTTGCCCTAGTTTTTAAGTTTTCCTTTCTCCTCTCCATTGCATTTCTCCACCTATCACCTTGTGGAGTTTCATGGTTCCCATGAACCCTGAAAAGTGCTTGTGTTTCAGAGATCAAAGCCTGTGCTCAGGAGGCAGCCTGCCCAAGGCCGCATCCCGGCTCTGCTACACACCAGCATGTGACCTTGGGAAAATTCCTTAACCTCTCCTACTTCTTTCTTCACATCTGTAAAATGGGAATGATAATAGAGTTTGTATCTCATAGAGTTGCTGCGAAGATTAAATGAGTTATTCCATATCAACTATTTAGATGCATGTGTGGCACACCGTACGTGCTTAACAAATGTTTGCCATTGTCATTACTTATGTTTAACTCCGTTATGTGACCATTGATGCTCCTATTCTTATTTTTCTGGCAACACCCATTAATATCCCAGACAAGCAGGTTCCTTGGGATACATTTGGGAAATACAGCTCTTCAGGGTAGGGTTAGCATTGCCATTTTTCTCAGTCGTTTCCCAAGCAGGTCAGTTTGAGGTGGAAGACCCGGAAATTGAATCTCCCTGATGATCAGGTCTGTCCTTTGAAGTGCCCCTCTGCCACTGTGTGTGCTGTGTGCCCTTTTTCCTGATCAGTCAGTGAGGTGTTGTGACATCTTGCTCCTTCAGGTGTTGTCTGCCTGATGTCTGCATGGGCATAAGTTGCTCATCAGCCGGGAGCTTGTAGAAATGCAGGTCTCGGGCCATAAGCCAGATTAGCTGAATCGGAGTCTGCATTTTAACACGATCCCCTGGTGATTCTTATGCACATTAATGTCTGAGAAGCAGTCTGGGCCTAGAGCACCAAAATTCTGCTCTAGGGAAATAAGAAAAAAACCAACCTGAATTCTATTTTACAACACACTATATTGACTACTTCAAGTATGGCACTTTAAGCCCTGTGAGATTTCCTGGAAAACCTATGTTGGCATTCTCTTGGGTGTAATTGTTATCGATTAATGTCATGATTAAAAGTGTTGCTTAGATCTACTGGGAGCTTTAGCTCATTGAAAGAGAAAAAAACCATTTCATTGATCTGAAGCCCTCAGTCAGTTATTCTTACCTTTTCTGAAACACTTCAGATAAATAGCAATAATCTTAGCAGTGAGAGATTTGTCTCAAGAGATAATCTTTTCAACAATGACTTGCATTGATTGAGTTCATTGCTTTTTAATGGTTCACTTGGTTGCTGTGGTAACTCTTTAAAAAATTAGAATGCATTTTCTTAGTTGGGATTATGTATGGGGAAGGTAGCATAAAGAAGCACATGGTTAGGTACTGGTAAGGCACTTGCTGAGAGTCCAGTCTCTTGTTTTCTAAATACTGCTTTGTTGAAAGAAGTTTCTGGAAAGGGGAGGAACTAGACATGTTTATCGGGTAGACAGCATACAGAAGGATCGGGCTAGTATTATGTTCTTGGTATCTCTGTCAGCCGTCAGGAAAGGACCAAAAGTGCCATGTTTTCAGCTGGAGAACTTTGCTTTTTAAACAGTTGACTGTTGTAAACTTTGTACAGTACTGTTGTTAGATTTTTGTCTTACCTTTTACATACGTCTGTCTGTATGGGTGGGTAGAACATGGAAAAGCTTTAGCTTGCTGTGGGTGTGAAGAGTGAGGACAGCTTTCTAGATTGGATTTTGATTTACGAACCACTTCAGAGAGCGTATTAACTCATTCAGCTCCCTCAGCTGCATGCGGTCTTCATAATTGCAACCATAATTATTAATAAAAATAGAATTTACTTGAGTTTTTATAACATTACTGCCTCTCCATAAAGAGAGAAATTGACGGCCAGGACAACCTGTATCTTATACTTTGCCTCACAAAAACCATCTTTTTTGTTGTTTTTTTTTTAAAGCTTATTGGGGTGACAATTAGTAAAGTTACATAGATTGCAGGTGTACAATTCTATAATACATCATGTATATATCACATTGTGTGCTCACCACCCAGAGTCAGTTCTCTTTCCATCACCATGTATTTGATCCCCTTTACCCTCATCTACCACCCCCTCCCCACTTATAGATACACAATGGAATATTACTCTGCCATAAGAAAACATGAAATAGCGCCATTTGCGACAACATGGATGGATCTTGAGATTATAATGCTAAGTGAGATAAATCAGACAGAAACAGTTGAGAACCATATGATCTCACTGATATGTGGTATATAGAATTGAAAACAACAAAAGAACAAGAAAAACAAATGAAGAAACAAAACTCATAGACACAGACAATAGTTTAGTGAAAACCATCTTTCTAAAATGTAATTTGGATCTTGTCTGTCCTTCACTTAAAATTCCCCAGCGCCTTACATGTCCTCCTGAACAGAGCATGACTTCCCAAGACAGAGCTGCTGAGCACTTTCCATGCAACTGGAGCCCTGGCTGTGGAGAAGTACTTGGCATTTCCCTGAACACTTGATGCTCTCTAAAACCTCGGGATTCCTGACCATCCTGGTCCCTTTCTCTGGATTATGCTACAGCCCCTTCCCTGCCTGGTGCCAGAGCTCAAGGCTCAACCCAGTGATAATATCTCTGTGGAACCTCCCCTAACTCCACAAGTTGTGCACCTTGTGTGCTCACACCTCTGCCATGGCATTTATCTTGTATTAGTTAGAGTTCTCCAGAGAAACAGAACCAGTAGGTGTGTGTGTGTGTGTGTGTGTGTGTGTGTGTGTGTGTGTGTGTGAAAAAGAGAGAGAGAGAGAGAGAGAGAGAGAGAAAGAGGGTGGGGGGGGGCAGGGAGGAGGAAGGGAAGGGAAGGGAGAAGTTTATTTAAAAGAATTGGCTTAGGTGATGGTTGGGGCTGGTGAGACAGACTGAAATCCCTAGGGTGGACTGTCAGGCTGGAAACGCTCAGGCAGGAACTGACTGTAGTCTCCAGGCAGAAGCTCATCTTCCTCAGGGAAACCTCCGTTTTGCTCTTAAGGCTTTTTAAATCTTTGGATGAAGCCCACCCAGATTATTGAGGGAGATCTTACTTAAAGTCAACTGATTTTAGATAGTAATCACATCTGCAAAATACCTTTGCAGCGACATTTATTTTATATTAGTGCTTGATCTAATAACTGGATACCGTAGCCCAGCCAGGTTGACACATAAAACTGCCCATCACACACGTCACACACGTCACGCTGTAATCGTTTATGTACCTGTGTTTTCACCTAAGGACTGAGAGCTCGCTCAGTCATAAACAACTATGATCTTTAAATAATTAAAATATTATTTTATCGATTGCTTAAATTGTGAAATAGAAGACATTATATTTCTGGCATTTAAATGTATTAGTCCTTAAAAACATGTGAGGCAATTTGCCCATGATTTATAATGAAGTGCTCCATTGATACCTTGCTAATGTTTTTAATTGAAGGGAAACTGAGGTAGCAGTATATTTATTGACAATAGTTTATACATGGTATATTAGTAGACATTCACTATGTGCTTTATGAAATTATTAAACTTGCAAAATAAGTGTATAAAAAGAAAAGCGATCTGTGGAAAAATTGAGATTCAGCTTGTTTTAAAAATAAAAAAATGTAGAAATAATCTGTATCATTACTTATTAATATATGCTATCTTATTTTCACTCAGAAAAATTTCCACTTTATATAATATTAAGTGCAATTGTTTAATGAATATTTAGTGTCTGATTTTTTTCCCTATGTTGTGTCACCACTGAAAAGGCAGTCCTTTTTTGATCCTATCTTTAGATTACAAAGTTGTTTTTTTTTTAACTTTATTGGGGTACAGTGTGTTTTTTCAGAGCCCATGAGCTCTAAGTCAAGTCGTTGTTTTCATTCTAGTTGTGGAGGGCGCAGCTCACTGGCCCATGTGGGAATCGAACCGGCAACCTTGGTGTTATGAGCCTGTGCTCTAACCACCTGAGCTAACCGGGCACCCCATAGATTACAAAGTTTTGAAAATATAGTTCAAAGCTCTTTTCTCTCATGAAAACTTCTAGGATGAATTAGTATATTTTGATGTTCCTATCCTTAATACTTATGTATGTGTTCACATTTGCTCTTTTTATTGAACTTATTGATAGCCTATCCTATAACTTTTAAACATCATTTTACAATAATGGTTTGAATTTGTTAATATCTCTATTTAACATCTGCACTGGGATTCATTATTTAAGGCCGAATTCAAATGGTCTAAACCTAACCTCTTTGTCTTTCCTGCTACTATGTCCACTTTTTTCCTTGGCTTGTGTATTTCTCTTAGTCCACTGTTGTACTCTGAATTACTAACCTTAGAATACACGTTAACCTTTCCAGGGCCCTCACCTTTCACGTCCAGTCAGATGCTCAGTGAATCCCACTGATTGTCCTTTCCTTAAGTTCTCACCTTCATGTTTTCTGTTTTTATTCCACCAACCATCTTTCCAGCTTGGATTGTCATTTCCTCCTCTGTAAACTGTTGCAATAAAACTTCATGGACTACTTCCTCCTTAAAGATCTACTATCTCTTAACAGGATCCTTATGCTCATGTACAGTTACAATTTTGATGTTTAGTAGCTCAAAAAAAATCAAAATTTGGTGGCTGCCCATTGCCAGTAAAATTAAAAAAAAAAAAGTTTTGCAATGTGGTCACTTAAAGTGCTCCGAGCGGCCAGTTTACCTTTTAATCTTCTTGTTCAGTCTTCCTACGTAAGGACATCAAAATTGGACTGTTTATTCTAATCAATATTTACATCAATTTCCCCATTTTTGAACCTTAGCTATGCTTTTCTTTCCATCTGGAATGGTCTACTCACAATTTCTGCTCACTAAAAATACTTCTTATCCTTTCTTTTTTTTTTTTTTTAAGCCTCTGCGTCCTTTCAGCCTTCAACATACAGCTATGAGCAACCCTGGGGAGGAACAGAGAGGGGACAGTCAGTTGTGCATGGCTTGTCAAGCAGGCCTAGCTCATGACTGCTTCCTGGAGGTGCAGTTTCTGGTCCTCAAATTTTAAGCTCCAGAATTTTAATGTTTTCCTTCTAGCCAGAGTGGCTATAGTTCCTAGAAGACAACTCCCCACTAATAAAACTCACACACACACAACAATGTCTCTATGAACTAGAATGCCTATTTACCAATTCCTATTGAGTGAGCTGCTACTGTAGGGTATTTATTGCCTCTCCATAGCAAGATACGTGAAGCAGAATCAGTAACCGGAAAGTTACTAAATTGGCCCAGAACTGAAACATAAGGAATTGGTTGGTCTTGAAGGATATTCCACCTAGGTTACAGGAAAACCTCTTTGCCTTATTGGATCACCTGATAAGGTTCTTTTCCTTGGATAATTTGATATAAACATTGGTGGATGCTCAGGCTCTAATCTCTTCTCCAACAGTCCAGCTGACTGAATTACACTTCTCCTTTACATTTTCCATTCCAGTAGTGTCATTATAAAGATGTTACTTTGTTACCTTATTTTAAATTTAGCAACACTCAGTCCTTATCAATTAATTTGTAAGCTAATGCAGGTCTACCAAACCCCATTTATATCCATCTACTGTGGTATCTTGGAGTGGCTCATGCATCATATGTTTGGTTTTGACCCTGCAGAGTCTCAAAATGTGCCTTTTGTTTGTACTTACACCAGAATTCTGAAATTGCTGTATGTATTAGAGGCATTCGCCTTCTGTGTCTCTTTCTTAATATGTTTGTATTATGATTATTTACTGGCCTTATTTATTGCTTGTCAGGTCTAAATTGCTTGACAGCACAGACTATTTTTTATTCTCATTATTTTTTCTGTCGTCTCAATTACAGTGACTCTTAAGTTCTTTCTAAAAGTGAACTTTAACATTCATTTCTGCATTTATTTATTTACTCATTTTTTTTCCCTCCCTTCCTTATTTCCTCTCTCTTTCATCCTCTTACTCTCTCCCTTCCTTTCTTTATTCTTTTGTTCCTTCCTTTCTTCTTTCCACATACTTTTATGAAACCCATATTAGGTGCCAGGAATATATTAGTGTTTGGTAATACAGTTTTCAAAGGCACAGACCCCAATAACATAGTACCACCGTTAACTGCCCTAAGCTCTTCATCAAATCCATATAATATCATCAAAACATAAGTGTTAATACACTTTTTTTTTTTTTTTACAAATAAGCATACTGATATTCAGAGAAGAAAAGTAACTTTCTTAAAACCACATCGTTAGTGAAACAGCTGGGATTTAAGTCCAGGACTGTTGCCTGAATTTGTTCTTTGTTCCCTATTGCTTATTGGTGTTCATTAGAGGCAACTTTATGGTTTAAGGTACTGTGATGGTTAGTTAGACATACCAACCTTGCTAGGCTGTAGTACCTAGTTTCTGTTTAAACACTGGGTATTGCTTTGAAGGTATTTTGTAGTTGTGGTTTACACCTACAATCAGTTGACTCTAAGTAATAATGTGGGTGGACCTCATCCAATCAGTTGAAGACCTTCAGAGCAAAAACTGAGAAGAAGTTGTGTCTCAAGATTTCAGCATCAACTTCTGCCTGAATTTCCAGCTCTCTTGTCTCTCCTATAATTTTGGACTTGTCAGCCTCCACAATTGTGTGGGCCGTTTACACACACACACACACACACACACACACACACACACACACACACACAATTTGGGTTCTGTTTCTCTGGAAACAAAGATTGTTTAGATGACTGATACAGGTTCTAACAATTAAATAGGCAAAAATACACAAAAACTACTTATTGCATTATCTTAAATCCCCAATTTAAAACAGTGTTTTAAATTTAAACTCGTATGGCACATAGTAATTTTATCTTTTTTTAATAGTGAGGATTGGTACCAGTGGTCTTATGTCGGTACCGAGTAGGGAGCAAGTATGTAGAAGGATGAGGGATTTGCTTGTTACCCTAAGTGACTGACATAAGGGGCTAAAACAATGTAAAGATATTCATGTGATTGCCGTCCAGGGAAAGATTTATAAAATTAGTAAAGAATTTTTATTTTCCAAAAAAATACAGCAACAATAACAAAAAAAAAACAACCCTAGTTTTTTTCTTTCCTTTTTGAAGTTGGCCTCTATCTATATATAGTTTGTAGTGTTCACAATTTTACTTTTGGGTTTTATAAGGTAGAGCAAGTCAAATATTTTCCTGAAACATGGTCCTTCCAAATAAGAAGACATTGAAAAGGAAAAAGAGTAGTGATTTTAGGAATTTGGATTGTAGGGGAAAAGTAATTTCATTGTTAAACCCAGAGTCATCATAGTCAATCCACAGAAGTTTTTTGTTTGTTTGCTATAAATCAGAGATAATACTAATAAACCCCAAGATCTAAAATATAGATTTTTATTAAATAGAAATGGACAATATCTAGGAACAAAGTTTTAGACAAATGTGAATACTCTGCTTTACTCTTTGCTGTCTCTCCTTAGGATGGTCTGTCACAACCAAATTGGGAATACACAGTTGGCAGTAATTATGTTCTACAAAGTCATTTCGAACACTGAATTAGCAAATACCAAACCATTGCTCTTAGGGGAAATGCACAGGGTTGGCTCCTGTGAACCTCTGGTCACATTTTTGTCGAGTGCTCAATGCATAATCTTCTTCATTTGTATTTCTGTTTAAGCATACCTTGTTTCACATATGCGTAGCCACTCGTATTATCACTTATGCCTGAATGAAGGTTATGTAATCCACGTATTTTCTCCATAGTGCCCATCCAGCCTTCTTAACACTTAGGAAGACGAGACAGCACTTCAGCACTGTGTTCAAGGCCTTTTTAACCCTCCATCGGGCACAACTGATCTCACAGATTCATTGCACACAAAGATACAGCTATGAAATACATCTTTACTGTACTAAGTGACAAACACGACTGGCGATAGGTTACAGTAGAGGGGGAAGATACGGAAGCAATGAGTCATGATACTTAAGTTAACTGTTATAATTTTGAAAACTTTTGTGCAAGGAATCTGTGAGATCAGTTGCGCCCGACGGAGGGTTAAACAGCAAAATAAGTCACCAACCAGAAGCACAAAATGTGAAAAATGTAGCACTAAACGGACTGAGAAAAGTACACTTGCTTATGGTGTAAGAGCTGAAACAAGAGGGAGCATCAGCAAGGAATGTGTATGTTGGGTGATTCAGAAATTTTGCCACTTTGTCAATGACCCTGAAATGTCTTTGAATGAACCCAAAATGTCTGTGAATGACCCTGAAAACACTGGGAGTATTGATTTTGGTGTTACAAACACATTTTAGCTAGTAGACGAATTTGCAAATGAAGAATCTGCAAATAATGTGGATCTACTGCAAATAGATTGAGATTTTTCTGGAAAATACAATTATTTGTAGTTAAGTAGCCTCCTGCAAAGCCACTCTGTAAGAGAGTGCAGTGCTGCCAAAGAAAGTTGTTGGGCTTCTCAACATTTTATGTTCATTTGCAAGATTCTTTCATAAACATTTTTAATCCTTGACACTGCAGCTTTTTAGAAGTAAATAAGTGCTATAAAACAACAAAACTCCAATTACGGCAATAGACTTTCCTTAGGAAACCCTGAGCAATTTTAAGTGTCTGTTTTACACCACTGGCATGATTAATAAAATCAACACAAATAAACAAAAAATCAAAATCCAAGCAAAGTAATTTGTCATCTTTTCCCAAATATTAGTGGAGAAGCAATTTGTTTTCTTTCACCCAAATTTACCAAGTCAATTCATTAACATGTCATGTCTTTAACCACTGTTAAAACAATTACTTGTTTAATTGAGGTTTTCACCTTTTAATGATTTTTGTCATATTGAAATTTGCCAAGAAATTAGCAAGTCTACAACTTTGATTCTTGCAAACTGTTTATGTACTTTTAGATTGATGCCAATCCTTTAATTCTTTATTTGTCAAGCACGTATGTGCTAATTTCTATGCTTTAAAGTCCTGAATCAGCAAACCAGGGCTGTTCTTGGCTTCAGCAGCTGTCACATCATGGGATGTACCCCCACCCAAGAAAGAGGAGTAAAAGGGGATCTGCTCATAAGGCAAAATTAGAACTCAAGGGCCAAGGAAGTAGATCAGCTCAACTACTGGTGGGATTATTACCAAAAAAAAGAAGAAAAAATGAAAAAGAATCACTGATATGGAAGATGATTTGAATATTTTATTGTCAGTGTTTCAACCATTAGACCATTGTACTCTTAAAAAAAGACAGGTTGTTATTTCGAAAAGATATTATAAGCCACTTTTCGCAGCCATTTCATAAATTAAAATGGGAAAAAATAGATTTATATTCTAGCCAGTAGAATTTAGACTAGTAGAAGGGGACACTACCAGAGGACTTTGGTTATGAATATGTATAACCTGAAATAAATATGAAAAGTAATTTAGAGAAATTAGCATTGGCAATAATCATATTCATATAGTGACACTCTGACTTGGAGAGAATTATATTAGGTAGTCAGAAAACTTAAGCCTATTACTGCTTGAAATTATGTATATGTGGATCCCTAATGTTCTGGGCTTGAATTTAAAAGACTCCCTCATCAAGATTTTTAGACACATTATATTTGCTTTTGCAAATTAGAAGCCCCAGCCACAGATGCAAGTATACATTGCCATGTGTGGAATTAATGCTTCTCACAGCTCATGAATATGTATGTGTGTTTTGGTGGCACTTGTGCTACAGAGGCCTGAAAAGCAGTGGGAAGTGGCTGGATGCACACGGAGCTGCATACATATCACTGTCAGAAAAGTACAAGTCTCAAAGAAAAAAATTACTGGGGCAACATTTCATTTCAGTCGTGTCTTCTTAGACATAACATTTTCCAAAAGAGGAAAGCTGATATTTGTCCATTTTAATTGTTAAAATTTCTGTGGATATTTTCATAACACCTTGGAAATCATCTGAGGTCAATCCTTTGTTTTTATGCGTGGGTATGTCTTTGTGATGGTTTCTGGAATGCCTGACATATTCATATGTGATGAAATTTGGATATTTAATTCTGAAGTTACAGTGGTGGCTGATCAAATGTCTCTATTACTGGTATGTAGTTCAGCCTAAATTTTACTGTGAGGTTTGGTTTGTGTAGGTCACCTCACCTGGATTTTGTTATTAACTAGTGATTATTTCAAAATTGTGTTTGTTTTGCAAAGAAATGTGAAGGAAGTGATAGTGCAGTTGCAATCCGTCCTGCTTTGTGGTTCCCACAGAGGTTCATGGTACCCGGAGCATATTGGGGAGGAGGAGCAGGAAAGCCACGGTGAGTGGCTGCTTCTCCAGGCCTGTGCCTGTCGTGGTGGGTGGGCCTTGAGATTCCCTGGCTCCATGGGACACAGGGTTTCCGCCAAATGGCTGTGGCGGGCTCCACGGACAGTAATTATCCATCATGGTCAGTGCTAGGTGGCCTCTTTCATGAAACTTTTGGGTGTTCTGAGGAACCTTGTTACTACTTAGTAACAAGATGGGGTGAGGGTGTGGCTAAAGCAGGATCAGAGCATAGTTACACATTTTATCACTGTGATACTGATACAATTCTGATGCTGCAGACAGACGTTTAAATCATTCCTTCCAGGCACATTTTAAACATCAAATTGAACAGGTGATAATAACTCATCCCTACAACTCTATTTTATTAAATAAAACTTGTTATATTTGACCGTCAGTCAACACCAAAGAGAGTTTAATTCATCGCTTACATACAATTTCTTTATCAGGCATCCTGAAATCCTCCCTAGAAGACCACTTGTTCTGGGAATAGTGTCCCTCAGGGGACCTCCCGTGGCAGCAGTATCATTTACGAAAGGGAAAAGAGCACTTGACTGTTGCATTTGATAGGTAGTTAGAATCCCTGTAAATTTTAAGCACTTTGAAAATAGGACTGGCCTACCTGAGGGTCTAAAGTTTTTTAGATGAAAATATTTTCCTACAGTTAGCCCAGTTCATCATTTCTTCATGTCCTTCCTCATTAGTGCTTTAAATTGGATTAAGTGAATATGTTTTCTGGGAACTTGATAAAGGATTCGTTGTTATACATTTTTAATTCTCTTAAAAACAAACCAACAACCCCGCCTTGCCTCTTCACTTCTCTTGTCCCACTAGCCATTCTTTGCTTCCCTTAGCAAGTGAAACTCAACCAGTCTGTACATGTTGTCTCTACTTCTCCTTTAATTATCTCTTCAACATACTTTAATCAGACGTTTGTTACCCCCCACTTCACCAGAGATCTCATCAGGTTCAACAATGACCTCTAAGTGCCTATACACAGGAGGCAACACATGGTCATCTGACTTCACCTGCCCAGGGCCGCAGAGTCAGTGTACTCTTCCAGATGTCCGTGACTCACTTGTTCCTTCCTTTTTCCAGACCTTTTCATGCTGGAGTACCTGAGGGATCAGTACTTAGTCCTCTTCTCTTTTTTATTTGCGGTTATTGGGGATCACATTCTGTCTCATGGCATTAAGTATCTTTTATAGGCTGATGACTGCCAAATTAATGTCATTAGCTCAGAACTCTCTCCCAGACACTCAATTTTTCTGTTTTAGAAGTTACTGGAATTTTTGGTTTATACATCCAAAAATTTGAATAGACCAGTTTTGTATCTTCCACCAAAAATAAAAAACCACCTATTAGATGATAAAGAACACAATTTAAAGCTTTGATATTGTTATAATTAAACATTCATTCTAATTTCCATATTCAAGAGTTGGGAAATTTAACATCAGATAGACAAACTAGAATCGCTCAGTTCTGGAGAACATCATACACATTTAAATGATTTTTATGCATACTTGTTGATTGCTATTTCATATTTAAGGTTATTTACCTAACAAACTAATTCATGCCAACATAATATACCATGTAATCCTATTGGGAGATATCATTTAGACAGAGAAATCGTTTGCTTGTTTAGAAGAGTGTTACAAATATGTCTAGCACTGTTATTTATGTATCAATAGATGAAAGAAGAGTATAGCATTTATAATTAAGGAAGAAACATATTCTAGTATGACTAGCTAATGTATTTAAAAGGACTTTCTTTTTTAAAAAAATATATTTTTCATTAAAGTTTATTGGGATGACAATTGTTAGTAAAGTTACATAGGTTTCAGGTGTACAATTCTGTAATACATCATCTATATATCACATTGTGTTCACCACCCAGAGTCAGTACTCCTTCCATCACTATAAAAAATGATCTTAGTAAATTATGTTTGTTTTACTTGCTTTCTTTGGTAAACATTGTCCTTTTTGCTTACTTACCAGTAAAAAGTTTACTCAACTGTTTTAACCAACTTGAGAAGTTGAATTTTATAACTAAATTATGCAATCCACAGTATATTTCTTGTATTTACAGGCTTAGACATGAGACATGTTCAAAGTTATAATGTTGAACATCCTAGTACATTTTGTGTTTTGTTGTGTCTTAAATGATTATTTCAACACCAGGAGTTTGGGAATACTCCAAATTATTGTATTTAATCATTATTCTTAGTTGGTCAATTTTGCTGTAATTTCCCATTAGAAAATAACTCTGACTTGAAAGCAGTTTCAGACTGCTTTATTTCAACATGAGAGTCACCAAAATGTTTACTCATTCTCTGGTATACTAGTACTACTCATGTTGAAGAAAACACAAAGTTAAATAAAAGATTCCATAAGTATTTATTAGAATTTATTATATTAGGTGAGACTATAATGAGAACATGAGTTATTTAATAAACAATGTTGAAACTGAGATAAGAATGCTGAGGTGGATAAACTTTTCCTATATCTCATGTAATTCAAAAACAGGAAGACATTTAATATATAAAATAGATTAAAATAATTAAATATATGTACATAAATAAGTATTATATTTAAAGTATATAAAATTAGAATAAAAGGTAAAAATAGACAAAAGCAAAATGGTTTAGGGGTGACACTTCTGGCTTTATAATTAGAATCTCAATAAATTTAATATCAATTATTGATGTATTTTGTGACTAGGAAATTGATATTGATGTCATTTAGAGAAGTAATGAAAATATACAAGAATACTATTCAAAGGACAGATGTTCAGAGAATGAAAATAAATGTTCATATAAATGAAAACATAAATATCAAAGTTGAAAAGAAATTTAATATTGTAAAAATATAAATTAAAACAGGTATGTGGTATGTACTATTACCTAGCTATTAAATTATTAAATAACTAAAAATTATAAATCCAACCTTAGGTGAATCTGTAGGGACATGTGTGAACTCCATGTTGCAGCTAATGAGATAAATTGGAATAAATTTATTAGTATGTTGAGAGGATTACAACTGTGATCATACCTGTAACTCTACCATTTAACTTCTTATTCTGAGGCTTTTCCACAAGGAAATAACCCCAAAATAAAATACAGTGGCAGAGAGAAAGAGAGACAGATAGAGATTTAAATTTTTATATTGATTATGAATATATAGTATAAATTATTAAACAACTATGTTTAAATAAGTCAGTGTGCAGCATTCTCTCTATGCAATATTATAAATACCTAAGAGTCTGTATGGAGAAGGGGAATGGAAATAATAGGGAAAAACAAAACAAAACAAAACAAAATAAACAATTTATAGTTGTTATTTAGTATGAGATACTTTAGTACTTTGTTTACTTCTTCACTAGTTTAAATTTCTAGTTATAACTTTTGCATATTCACATGTTAAAGAGGAATACAATAATTTTACATACTAAAGTATACTCTACTATATACCATAAAATATATTATAAATTGTGGCCCTTGTTTTGTATGAATATTAAAACTTGAAAATATTTTAAAATAACTTTTTGAAATTCTGAGCCCCTTTTTTAAAAATCAGCATGTTAACCTTAAAACTACAAGTTAGATTTAAACTTACACTACCTGTTACTATATCTGCATTTTATGGAAAGAAAACAAACACCGTGCACAGGAGAAATTTGCAAACTGCTAAATACCTGGATCTAACATGGCTGCAGTCAGACTGTGAAGGAAGAAACGTTTGATGTTAGTAAATTCCGGACACTTCCCATGAATTGCTGTGTTTAGAAAAGGTACTCCTCTCTCTCCCTCTTTCCCCTCTCCCTCTCCGTCTCACTCCCCCTCTCTTCCCCTCCCCTCCTCATCCTCCTCCCTCTCCCCTTCCCCACACACCCAACACAAGCGGAAAGAAGAGGTTATATAAACCCACAGGTGACCACCAAAACCCAAGAGGAGAGGCATCAGAATGAAACCGACTTTGCCGGTACCTTGATTTTAGACTTCCCAGCTCCTGTACTGTGAGAAATAAATTTCTGTGGCGTGTAAGCCACTGACTGGATGGCGTTTTGTTATGGCACCCTGAGCAGATTAATATGGTGGGTGTGAGGCTGTGTATGAGAGAGAGAAGATGGGAGATGTCCAAGATGTCTCTGTCGGGAAAAAGGCTTAGGCTGGTAACGTGGGCAACTCCTTAGCAGGACATACTTTAGACAACTCAGATATTATTCTGCTGTTGGCCTAGTTGCAGTTCGCAAAGTGATTATCAACCTTTTCCAAAGAGACTGTATTTTCATATAATAAACAATCTTGACAAAAATTACACATTTCCATATAGAAAAGGTACTCTCCTATTAATGTAAAATACACCTATATACTTGGAATAAAAATAATATTATCTGTTTAAGAAAAACATCTAATGAAATTCTACGTCTCATTTTCTGTGGTTAGACAGTAGCTGTGGATGGTTTAAGATCCTCTGCTTCATTAGAGTTTTATATAGAAGTTCTGGAGAACAGGTTCATTTTTCATAGCTTTAGAAATTAAAAGCAAACAAAAACAACACACAGAAAAAAAAACCCTAAAAAACCAAATCTGTACTTGTTTCTTCCTATTTGAATAAAAAACACCCATTGTTCATGTATTTGATTATCTTGAACATTGTTCCTATTTAAGTGTAAGAACTAAATTGTTGAAACAAAGTAGAGGTTTTACCTCCCAACTTCGCACAGAACACACATTGAAAAGATAGCTGTGATATTCTTTATAGGATGTGGGATTTAGGTACACAAGTATCTTAGAACGAATTGTTTCTTGGTAGTGGCTTTTTTTTTTTCTTTAGGAGAACATATCTCAAATTTACCTGAAAGGGAAAAAAAGTGAATAGATGAAGTGGTTTTTTTGGTTGGTTATTATAGTTTGGATGATTTTGAAATAGTTTGCTTCTTTTATTTTTCTTTCCTTTATTTTTTTCTTGCCAACATTTTAAAGATGACTACTATATATGAGGTATAGAATTGAATGTCTTTTTAAGTGCAATTCCATTTTTTATTCTGCAGAAACACCTACCATTTAAATAAAATTACAGTGCTTCTACAAGCAAAAAATAGTCTTTTGTTACCCTTGTATATTTATGCATATTTTGCTTTTACTTTAACCACAAGAACATTCTCCAATTTTGGCAGCATTAATAATCTACAGATTGTCATTTTTTTTTTCATGATGAAAGTGTGAAGTGTTTTAAAAAGCATCTGATTTGTAGCTGTCTCTATATTGCTATTACATTCTCTTGTATGTTTTTGAATACATTTTATTTTGCGATTAGATCACTTTTGATCCAGTGAGCATTAGAGGAATGTTTGCCTGTTTGAAGCAATGGCTTCAAGTTGGCAGCACTTTAACATTGGCTATTTTACTAAAACCTTGCTAAGTGAAGTTGAATTATTTTTCCTGTCTCGTTTCCATCATGTCATTGCTTTCTTTGCAAGTATTATTGTGTTCAGGTATTTGGGAGTTGGTAGCAAGTTTCCACATAGATAATAAACCTTTTCTTTTTGCCTGAATTCTTCAACAGTGTCACATTTTGGCACTTAGGGCATTTTAGCAATTTTCCTGGCTGCTGCTGTCACCGAGATGGCAAAAATTATTTCCTCCTCATTTTTTTTACTTACTTATTATGGTCATCAAATTTCAGCATCCTGGTTAAAATTTCACAAGCTCAAATTGTGCCCGGTGTTGGCCTTGGAAACTTTATTGAATAAAATTTTTTTCCACAAAGGAATTACTTATAATAACATTTGAGATAAATTGATATATGAATGATTCATAATACTACCATATTTCATTTTAATACTATTTCGTGTGCTCGTCTGTGCTTGGGGTTAAGTCTCATTATTTGCTAATTTTGTGGTGACTTAAATCTACAGTATGATAATTCAATTATAATATCAACTGGCATAAGAATTTTGCCTTTTTTAAAGTTTTATATTTTTGTATTAGAACACAACTTTGTGTACTTTCAAGGGGCTTTTTGTGATCTACCTCATTGGGAAGAAAACATTGGCAGAGCGTCACTGTTCTGATGTGTGACATGGAGATTTTATATCTTTTTCATAGAATGAGAATTAAATAAGGTACCCCTTTAGAATGGCTAAAATTTAATTAATTTGCCATATTTGCTTTTGGTGAGGAAAGGAACTGGAACTCTCATACACTGCTGGTGAGAATGTAAAATGGTACAACCACTTTGGAAAAACAGTTTGGCAATTCCTTAAAAAGTTAAACAGATTTTACCTGCTATATATTCCAGCTATTCCACTCCAGGGTATTAACCCAAGAGAAATGTACTGTACTTTTGTATGGTATGTTTATACCAAGAATTGTATGCAAATACTTATAATAGCTTTGTTTGCAGTAGCTTCAAATTGAAAATAACCCAAGTGTCCATCAAGAGGTGAATGTATAAAGAAACTGTGGTATATTCATATAATGGAATAAGACCTGATATTAAAAAGGAATGGAGTATTGATATATGGTACAACTTGGATGAATCTCAAAATAATTATACTGAATGAAAGATGCTCCACACACACAAGAATACATAATGGATGATTCCATTTATAGAAAATTGCAGAAAGTACAACCTGATCTATAGTGCAAAAGAGTAGATGAGTGGTTGCCTTGAATCAGAATGTGGGGAGGAGCTAAGGGCGGGATTACAAAGGAGCATGAGAGGTGATGTATATGTTCCAATAGTCAGTTTGGGCTTCAGTAGCAACACCATAGGCTGGATGAATTAAACAACAGAAATTTATTTCTCACAGTTCTAGAGGCTGGAAAGTTTAAGATTGTGGTGCAGCCTGGCCCCGGGTTCTGGTGAGAACCGTCTTCCTTGTTTTCAGACACTTCCTTCTCTCTGTATTTTCACATGATGGAGAGAGACATCATCTCTCGTGTCTCTTCTTACAAAGTTATTAATCCCATTCATGAGGGCTCCACTCTCATAACCTAATTATCTCCCAGAGACCCCCCCTCCACTTCCTGATACCTCCACAATGGGGATTGGAGCTTCAACATGTTAATTTAGGGGTGAGACAAACATTCAGTCCATAGCAGTTCCTTTGGGAGGGAGCATATATTCATCATCATCCTTTGGGTGGTGATTTCATATGTAAAATGTATCAAATTGTGTACTTTAAATATGTGTAGTTATTACATGTGAATTATGCCTTACTTAAGCTGTTAAAAAAATTAAACAAGGTAATGCATATGAAAGCACCTGCTATGTTGCCTAGGAAATGACAGGCTCACAATGCATGGCATTAAACCGGAATGATGAAATGATGAGGTGCAGGGAAGTCAGGGAAAGCTTCGCTTCTACTACAAGGAAGAAAATGGTTAAACAGTAGTTTCTCTTTTGGTGAAAGAATGGCTGTATATTTGAGGACTGCTGTGCACACTGGTGCATATCTACTTCTGTGTGTGCATTTATTGAAGCCACTGTCACCCTCGTTTAGTCACCTGGTTGTCCACACATGGCGAATGAATACAGTAGCAGGTCATGGACTATTCTGGTGACTGCTGAGGTAGAGCTCACGGAAATGGCTCCTAGTGCAGAGAAGCAATGGCTGAGGACTGTGGAGAGAGGCAGAAGGGCAGAGCTGAACAGGTCAAGGATGCGAAGTTTCTCTGTGGCTTCATGCACACTGGAGGCATGAGGAGCCTGATTACGACTGGAGCTGCCTGAACTCATCCCTAGCTGTTCTGTTTTCTGACAAGTAGCATGCCAACTCCCATTTGGATCTCAAGTAATGTATTCGGAGTTGGAGGGCCAGAAATATACTGGGCAGGCACATACTGGTTAGCCTCCAGCAGATTCTGTGATAAAGTAATGATAAACAGACAGCTATAAGCTCTAAGGTCCATATCGTTACTCCTAAAACAATAGACAACGTATAGTTAGTTGTTACTAGCACATCTCGTTCTATTCATAATATATTCTGAACGTGCCTGGTCTGGAGGGCTAGAAAGAACTTGACCTGAATGATTTTAACTGTGTAATCATCATCACTTAATCATCTAATCATCATCATCACCACCACCATCACCACCACCATTGCTGCATTGAGTGGCTGCTGTGTGCTAGACCCCAGACTAAGTGCTTTTTAAACATTTAATTTTCACAATAACCCTCAGAGAAGACTTCCTGGAAAGCTTTTTCTCCATTCTGTTCCCCCAAATTAAATCAGACACTCATTTTACCTAGCCTTATAGCATTCTGTACACCTGTATAACACTTGTGACTCTTGCAGTCATATAATAGATTGCACAAGTAGTCGATTCATATCTATATGCTCTCTAAAATGTAGAGCGAGGTATGTCTTATTTACAACTCCTTGTACGTACTTAAAACTGAATACTATTTATTGCGAGCATCAATGAATAAAACATAAGTTTTATGATATTGCTTTAAAGACTCTGTGATCCAGTGATTCCAAGTTCTGTATAAAGATTGATTTTTTTTTTGGTCTAGAGATAATTTTAAATTTAAACAAGTGAAAAAAACGGAACAGAAATATGAGCAATGACATTGAAGAAAGCATAGAGATTGGGCTGTTGGAATACTATAGATAGGTTAAATCAGGGAGAAAAATCCTCTGGTACTGGCTCGTTCCAGGGGTTGTTACACTCCATCCCCTGATAAATACCTTCATCGCCGAGAGCCATCAGCTCTTTTTTCAAAAAGCAAAAGTAGTAAAGACCTAGTGGTATTTATGGCATATAATCAGCATGTTGTGGAATAAATTATGAATCTTCTGTTACATTACAGCTGGCATGATGACAAATAATAATTAGACTGTATCCATAATATACATATTTTGTCATAAGTTGCTCACTCAGCCAAGCATACATCATTAGCAAATAGGACTTTTTGACATATATCTTTAAATGCAGTATACTTAGATTATGCTTCTAACTAGTTTTCATACTTACTGTTAAATAAACAGTGAAAAGTTCCCAAACCAAATACAGCAGAAGATAATTCAAATATTAAAAACATTTTCAAATGAAAGATTCATAGTTATAATTCACTTTCTTTATCTAATATAAAGTCATATTTTCTGTTTCTTTTTCTGGATTTTTTGTTGTTGTTAGTTATGCCCCAACACTCAGGATTAATCATTAAAGTAAAATAGCCTTCAAGATAAAGCAAATTACCCAAAATGCATTTGTGAATCAGACCATGACGAGTTAGTGCAGGCGCTCTCGAAAGCAGAACACTCGACTAAGTCACAGAGAAGCACCCATAGTGGTCAGAAATGTTCCCTGGTGCTTTATTTAGTCTCACTGATCACATCTCTTCTCCATTATCCAGAACCTTCTCAAAAGAAGTAGGATTTCAGCTTTCAACTGAACTGAGTGTCATAATACACTGTCTTAGGAAAATGAATGTTTTTAGGTACTCAAGAAATATAAGGGGATAAAGAATATCTTACAGACCTATTTCTGGATGCATAAACCATATGGATATTCTTGATAACACCAAGACAATGATTTAAAGAGGAAGACTATAAAACGATCGATCACTTTAGAGAAGGGGCAGGAAAGTGAATTGCCTACCTCAGTGCATTTTCCAAGACTATTCACCCATGATACTATTGTCTCCTTTTAAATACTCTTTAGGAAGAATATGCTGACTGTTCTATTTTCCCCTCTCAAGTTACGTAAAAGTGTGTTCTATGATTATGTTGTGGAAGTGTTCCTATAAACTCACATTTCTGAATATACAACATACAAAGTGAACTTTTTAAAAAAATGTTTTTACTCCATCCTGGTGGTCGACATTTGTCATGATTTTAGATCCTCCTATATTTTGGGGTGTCCCCTACCTTTTGAGGCAGAGCCCTCAGCCATTATTGAAACTGAAAACCCCTTTCCAGTCTTCTCAGTGGCTTTGACTTGTACAGCAGAGGCCTCGCTGACAATTCTGTCAGTTCGAGGCTGTACCTGTCCTAATTCCATCCAGTTTCCTGAGACAGCAGTTGTGGCTAACCTGATAGCAGTGTCTTGCTTTGGAATTGTTAAGGGTGCAAGCTGGGGTGTCAGTATCTATGGTGTGACCTCTGTCTTGTAACTTGTATATTATGTAGCATACTATATACATATTATTCATTGTGTATTATTTTATATAATATATGTACAGTGTTTCATGTGTTAGTATGAATGTTTACATTCACTTATATAAATGAATGTCCTCATAGAACAGTCCATACCACTATTTTCCTATACATTTGAGTATATGCATGTGTACATTGTATATAGTTTTTTTGTTGGTTTCCTTAATATGCAGGTGGGTTGAGGGTTGAGATAGTAAACTGCTGCTTTAATTCACATAAAGGAAAATGTTGGCTTGGACTTTTTTTCAAGAAGTTTTCATAAATTTCCAAGGAACACACATATTCCATATTAAAAAAATAAAATGGGTGAGAAAAGAGTCCCATATGAAGGTGCCAATCTCTGGATGTGTCCCCTAAGGGCAGACCCGTGGTGCTTTGGTTTTCTCTTATTGGTGATGTGTGAAGTTCCTATGACCCGTATTTCTTTTTTTCTCTCCTCAAGACTCTTATCTGTTGATGCTTCTGTTATTTCCTGGTATTTGTGGAGGTTACTGTAATGCTTTTAGTTTCCTTCTTACCAGCTAACCTTTGGCCCAGGTTCAGCATTTTGGGGTGTGGGGGGCAAAAGGAAACGTAGAGTTCAAGGATTATAAGCGACTTGGTCTCCTAGATTCAAGACAGCGCATATCATGCCGGACTGAGACGTATGTAACCATAGATGGTTTATAATAGAGGGGGAACATCTCTTAAAACTTTCAGAAAGTTTAAAACATAGAGTAATCTAAAATATACGACACCCTTCCACAAAGAAACCATTCAGAGCTAGTTTCAGAATAAGAAGACCATGGAAGAGGTAGGCTGATGTTTGAGACCTGTTATATGGTATTCCTAGATGAAAAAGAGAAAGCAGAGGTGCTTAATAATAGTTGTTCTGCCTGATATTTATTTTTAATTAAAAGAAATTTTTTTTTGAATAAAAAAGAAAGCGCTTTCAAACTCAAGAGGTAGAACAAAGCTGGTTTAACAGGAATTTGATGCCTTAAGAGATGTGGAAATAGAGCATGAACCCTTAGGTAATGAAAGAGTTTTTGTCTTGAGTCCAGATTTAGCACACAAGGATCTAAACATCGTTAGTCATCTTTACAGATTCAAAGAACTGAAGAGTTCTAAGAGATTAAGAATCATTTTCCAAAAGGGGTAATAGAAGAATTTATTTACCAATTAGTAAATTCAATCTCAAACTTTAGCAAATTTCAAAACAGATTATGAAACTGTGTGTGCGATCACTTAGAAATGTAGCAGTGATTAATAGGAGCTGGTGTGGCTTCCAAAGTCCAAGAACAAATCATGCCATACTAACTTGTGTTAAGTTAATTAGATAAGGAGGCCATTAGATTAGGTCGTTCTAATGCCTTAGCAAGTTTATGTAAACAAACCAAAACCTAAGCTTATACTGCCTCAAGGTTAAGAAATTAAAAGCTAAGAACAACCAATCAAAAGAACCAATTAGGCTCTGTAAAAGTCGTGCCCCAGGTTCCTGTTGGTGGAGCGCTCCTAACCACTTCCAGTTTGGCACTGCCCTATTCCAATGGATTTCTGCTCAAATAAACTAAAAAAAAAAAATTTAATATGCTTCAGTTTATCTTTTAACACTTAACCTCTCTTTCTAAACAATTACTTGCTTGGGGATGCAGGGAACTTTTGTGTATGTGGTGAGCCTGGATTGTTTTATTAAACTTCTTTTTTGTATTCTTATGGAGCAAATGGAAAAGTATAGGCTTAATGGAAATGATCAGATTAGTGCTTAGTTGTGAAATTAACCCATCAAGGACTGTTGTTTAATGGGTCAGTGTGTCTCCCTGTGGAAGGTTTCCACTGATAAATGGCAAGAGCCCATCCATGGGCTCCGCTCCCTTCAGAAGTTTATCGGTGACATGAGTAAAGACAAGAGGGCCCCCTTGTTAATTCTGTGTATATCTGAGGTCGTGAGATGGTTTAGAAAGGGCAGGGAGAAGAGCACAGACTCTGGCATTACACGGATGAGGTCTGAATGCTGATTCCAAGGCAAGTTCATTTAAAGTTTTTGGACCTCTATTTTCTTATTTTTTAAATAACAACCAATTTTATGTATGACAAAGCAGTAGATACTCATTCAATGCTAACTGACTTACCTCATGTTTAGAAGAAAGAAGTTAAATATTCCAAACAACTGAAACGTTGGTCTGTAATTAACAGGGTGATATTTATTATATACAAGTATAAAAATAAACACAACTTCATTGGAATTAATCACTTATACAAGGTATAATTATGCATGAGAGAGATTATAAAGGGTTTGTTGACTGATTGTTAAGTAATAGCATAATATTGCTGACAAAAATAGGCTTTACTCCAGGTTGCATTATTAGCAACATGGTTTAAGTAGGAAGCACCATGTTTAGTTTGAGCACTTTATTTTGGAGAGAGAATTGACAACGTGGAGTTCAGTGCAGTGATGGATCCTGAAGCCATATCCCTTGAAAAACAGTTGAGGAAATGGAATGTGTTTAACCTGGAAATAAATAGACCTGCATGAGGTTGACAGATTGGAGATGTTTTCATGGCTCCAGAATGTACAAAGCCAACTGGAACTAGTTACAAGAATTAATTAGAATTCCCTTAAAATTTATTTTGCACTCCTTATGGGTCCTGTCTCATTGGAGGTTGAGTTCACCATTGCTGAAGGTTTTCAAGCTGGATAAGCATTCAACAGAGAGGAATCAAAGTGGCATTATTGCGTGGGTTTTCGGAAACTCTTTTTCTCAGAATTGGAGTTTGTAGACACATTAAACAAGACCTCCAGAAACTGAATAGATCACTCAGGTGGAGCAGAAAACCTGGGCAGGTTTTCTGTTGCAGGGACAGTGTAAATGGCATGAAAATCAGGAGTTAGGGGTGAGGGTTGGGGACTATAATTATGAGTGATGTAAGATTAAATACACGTAATTAAAAAAAATTTAAACATGACATGCTATACAAACCGCTCCTTTTCAGAGAGTGTGTTTAAAGTAAAATATGATTCAGTTGAGAGATGGAACACATTCCAAAACGGAAGTACAGTTTCTCCCTTCAGCCAGCCAGGTATTGAGTAGCCTGTTTTTAAATCCAGTGCATTGAATGGTACCAAAGTGCCCCCAAAGAACATGCAGTATGTTGAACAAGTGTTATAATAAAAGTAATTTTGTTTGTTTACTTCTCCTACCCTAAACACTTATAATCTTAAATTCTGAACCAAAGTTCCACATTTAAAAGAAACAAATGCTTTGGCGCCTAAAACGCTACCTTAAAACCTGGCACAAGCCATGAGTTATGTTCAGCAGCCACATTTTTTCCCAACTACATTCTTTGAAGGTAGTCCAAAAACCACGTTTGTGGGAGCATACATATGTAAATTACCGGTAGCCCTTCTACTCCAGCTGAGGCTGAGGAGAGAAAAGTCACATATCTCCTTTCCTTATACTGTATGTGGAGAGCATGACATTGGTTATCATATGACCTGCACTGCTCAGCGTTGGTGAGATTCGTGGGCAATATCCATGAAAACAGAGCTACAGGTGAGGTAGTTATCATTCATGTAAGAATGTCTATGAGATTAAATGGGGCCAACATTGTACCGAACAAGTGTCATCCTGTAACTTCCTACCCATTTCCCCTGCTCCTTGAATACTTACTCCAGGATGTATCGTGTCTTAGTTTTTTTACTGACTAGGGAAACTATCAAAGAGAACCAAAAGTCAGGAGAAGAGCCAAATTAAAACTACAGTGAATAGTGGGGCAGTGGAGAGCGTTTGCCGGAAAGTGCCGTATGGTAAGAAGGGATCTGACATTGTGCATTCAAAGGAAAAGACACCGTCACAGTCACTGGCCTTAAGGAACCTGGGGTTTAGTTTAGTTTCTCCTCTCCTCCTCCTCCTCTTCTTCCCCCTCCTTCCCCTTCTCTTTTATCGTCTTCCTTCTCCCATTACTCCTCTTCCTTCTCTCTCTCTTTTTTTTTTTAATGTTTCCATTAGGAAATAGGACATGCAACCAGGGAAGCCCATAAAGCTGAAAGTATGGTTCAGAACAAATTATTCTGAAGCAAAAATCACGCAGTTATCACCAAGTCAAGGAAAAGAACATCACCAGCTCTTCTGTGTGTCCCTTCCCAAGTATAGCCTCTCCCACCCCCCAATTCCTTTCCTTTTTCTTTAAAATTTTAGTACTATGTGTGCATACCAAAACAATATTGTTTGGTCTTACCTGTTTTTGACTTTTATATGAATGTTTGTAATTGTGCTCTAGGTACTTTGGTGACTGCCTTTTTTTTAAAAATAATATTATGTATAGTTGGAGTTTGTTTATTTCTACTGCTATATAATATTCTATTGTGTGTCTGTGCCACAATTTATTTATCCACTCTACTATTGGTGGAATTTTGGGTTGTTTCTAGTTTGGGATATTAAGAACAATGCTGCTAAGAACATTGTATATATGTCCTGATGATCTCTGTTCATGAGTTTCTGTAAGATGTATACCTCAGAGGGGAGTTTCTATAGCATGTGTGTTTCTTCATCTTTACTGGAAAAAGGTCAAATGCTTTCTGAAGTTTTGTTTGTTTGTTTGTTTGTTTTTTACCAATTTAGATTCATATTGGAAGGGTATGAGAGTTACTGTCTCTCAATTCTCAAAAACATATCCCATTCTTAGGCTTCAATACCAAGTAATCAGGAGGTTATGTAGTGTCTCTAATTGTGGTTTATTTTGCATTTCCCTGATTATTATTGAGATCAAGCACGTTTCCAAATATTTATTTACCACCTGGGTTTTTTTTTTTTAAGCATCTATATAAATCTTACACAGCTCTCTCTCTCTATTCTGGAATCTATTCCATGGAAATCCTTCTCCCATTCTGTGGCTTGCCTTTCCCTTCATGATGTTTTTTGATGAAGTAATTTATTTGAATATAGTCACATTTAGTTGAGTTCTGGAATGAAGATACTTTCCTTCAGAGAGAATCTGTATTTGCTTCTGCCAAGCACCTGGAGGTATTCTGAGTCCAGCACCAACCAAATTCAAGGTTTGAGTTTCTTAGATGGATCTTCATAATGTCAATCTGGGCTGCAAATCCATTCTGTTTCACCTGTACCCTGAATTTAAGTTGGGATTTCAAAAGGAAATTATTTGCTTCTGCCAAGGTGATCTCCTGTTAGGTTCCCCACCCTGTGTCAGCCTGGGATTTTGATTTCAGTCAACTTACACCAGTGAGACCATCAAGACAGAAGTTCAGATCTGCAAAAATATTGAAATTTGTCAGAATTGTCAAATTCCCTTGTGCAAAGGTGTCTTCCATGCTGGCTTATCTTCTGGGTTCCTGTCTTTCTTTCAGTGTTGACATAATTTCTTAGTATCTTGTCAGCTCTTTGGTCTATCTATCTATCTATCTATCTATCTATCTATCTATCATCTATCCATCTATCATCTGTCTGTCTATCATCTTTTTGGTTGATCCCTGCCCTGTTTCCACAGAACCACATGCCTCATCAGAAAGACTATGTGTGCTCTCTCTCTTTCTCTTTCTCTCTCTCCCTTCCCTTCCCTTCCCTGTCAATCATCAGCTTGTTCTCTACATCTATGGGTCTGTTTTTGTTTTGTTTTGTTCATTCAGTTTTTTTGTTGATACTATATGTAAGTGAAATCATGTGGTATTTTTCTTTCTCTGATTTATTTCACTTAGCATAATATCCTCTGTGTCCATCCGTGTTGTTGCTAATTGCAAGGTTTCATTCTTTTTTATTGTGGAATAATATTACATTGTGTATACTGTATTTTGTCATGTATAATGTGCTCACATGTATAAGGTGCACCCATGTTTTTGGCCCAAACTTTCAGTGAAAAAAAAATCTTTCATTTTAATTTTTTAATTCAAATTTTTATTTTTTTACATTTAATACTTTTTTGTATTATAAAGGAATTTTAGCATTTATTTCTTAACATATTATGGTACAAGAAATTTTATGTAACAAATAATTACAAAACACAAGAACAGATACAAGGTACAAGAAATTTTATGTACCAGTAGCAAATTTACGATATTTATGCATCATAGAAGGCCAAGAACTCTTTGTCATTGCAAGTTCGTTGTAAGTTCAACAAAACCGATTATCATATTCCAGGGTATTGTTTTGCATACGGATATTGTTATTGATTTCTAGAGTTACACTTTGAATTCATAAGCATAAATAAAAGAATTAAAAACATTTATATAGATACAGAATTAGTACTACCCATGTATAACGTGCATCCTTATTTTTCCCTCACAAATTGGGGCAAAAAAGTGTCCATTGTATATGGCAAAATACAGTATATACCACATCTTCTTTATTCATTCATCTATTGATGGACATGTAGGTTGCTTCCATAACTTGGCTATTTCTAGTAATACTATAAAATATATGGATGCATATATCTTTTTGAAATAGTGTTTTTGTTTTCTTCGGATAAGTACCCAGAAGTGGAATTGCTGGATCATATGTCAGCTCTATTTTTGTTTTTTTCTTTGATGCTTTTAAAGTGATTTATAAAAAAAATAAAAATAAATAAATGAATTAAACTACCCAGCACTTTTTAGATTTTTTTTTCCAGTGGAAGAAGATTGGTTTGAAAACTTAGTTTATCATTACTGCAAACTAGCTGTTCTCTCATGGTTCTTTATCAAGGGTGTACATTAGAACAAAACAGGAATTTCTTTTTTAACCCCCAAAATACATGTGCTTGAGTCCCACCACGGAGATTCTGAATCAGTATGCCTGTGGGATAAGACAAGTCTAATTTTAAAGGTCTCCTTAGGGAGTTCTGTTCTGCAGAGCGATTGAAGTGACACTGTAAAAGCAAAATCAATCAATCAGTCTATCTATATATAGAAATAATACTATTTTACAAAGAAACAGTACAGGCTATTCTAATTTATAAATTTAAAACATATTTAGAATCAATAAATTAGAGGAAGGGAGGGGTAATTTAGGTTGCCTGGATTGCATTTGGATCCAGGATGAGTCAAAATCTAACAGACAATGTATCTAAACTTAGGAGCTGCTGCTGCCTATTCTCTAATCTGTACAGATTCTTCACCAGGAAGAATAACAGGGGAACTGTTGAGTCAGGTGCTCAACTTCAAATCCATCACCCTTTCTATGGCTCCCATGAGGTACAAACCAAATCCTGAGTGCTTTGAACACCTGTGGAAGCCCCCTGGGCACCACCCACCTACAGGAGGTACATTTCCTGGCTATGAATGTTCTGCCTTTCATTCTACCAACAGGAACACAAAATTAACAATAATCACAGCCCCTTTCTCCTTCCTGTTACAAATGTGTAATTTACTGTTGAAATACTTCAGTATACAGTAAAATATGTATGTGTGTGCTCAGGTTTACTTTCCACTGTAGGCATGGCCAGTTATACAGAAAGAACCTTAGGGAGCGGCTGCCATCTAAAGTGACCACTAAGAACATGTCAAATATTTCCCTATAAATATGAACCAGAGAATTCATCAGTTAGTGGAATGGATGTTAGAAGTAATCCTCCAATGGTGAGATGAGTGTGGCTCAGTAGGCATTACATAGGTACCTCTAGCCTTTGCATGAAAGTTATTATTGTACATAAAAGAATCTTGAAAGTAGAGCAGCTAGCATCTTCAGAGTAAAGCACCTAGATCAAGATTTCCAATGGGTCCACTCAAAGGAGCATCCTGTCTCCTGATTTGTCTAGAGAGGTTACCTGATCCTCCTGCAATGGTGAACATTTCATGTCGAGTGATGGTTGGAGTGTTTAAAAGGACGAAGGGAAAGGAGTTCAAGAAGCTACAGCACGAGGTGGCTTGATGGTATTTATGTCTGCTTGCTGATGCTTGAACTTGTGGACAAGTTCAGTCTAGGACTTGTTTTCCTTACAAACATGTTTTTCTGATTATCTGAGGCTACTTGTGTGTTTATCAAAAGAATTGGATAGTTGTGACTGGCCCACTGGTGTAAATCAGTTTATAGCACCTCTTCTTCTCCCATTTTCCTTCAAGAACCTCTTTATTTAGGGAAACCCACTTCGCTTGCTTATAGGAGGAAAGGGAACTGTTTTATATGGAAGGACTCCTTTTATTTACTGTGTCCTGTAATCCCCCCCCCACCTGTTTCATTTGTTAGACTACTGGCTAACATAATGATAGCAGTGACAGCATCAGCTTATAGCACAGGCAACTAAACTAGACAATAATAGTAATAAAATCAAGCATGAGAACCCTAAAGTTGCAGTAGTCTGGAGCTGTTTAGACTAAAAACAGATGTTTCACCTCTCTCAGCAGATTCTCAGAGCACTCCAGCCTCCCAGAGGGATGTCACAACTTGTGTTTTTTGAGTGCTATTAATTATCTAACCCAATCGTCCTAACAACCATTTGAGAAATGTGTTTTTATTCCCATTTTGTAGATAAGCAATCCTAGGGTCAGACAGTCCCAAATAACCTGATTGATTGGAGCACTGAGCCACAGACTTTAAAATGATTGTGCTTTTTATGCTTCTTTGTATTGCTTACACCAATTACTGATGTTTATTATAATGACTTTATGCTAATGACCAAACTTTAAGTTATTTTTAACAAAATATACTTCATGAGGCAAGGAAGTGTGTTTTTTATGTTAGAAAGATTAAATACCAGTTGCTTAAAATAAGGGGTTAAATAGTGACTAAAAAGTAAAGCATTATGAAATCTAGCTAACAAAGGTATGCCTAGGACCACCAATTCCATAAAAGTTTTGTTTAGGATAAACTTTTACTGTATAACTATATAAATACAAGCTATCAAAGCATAAAAAAAACCAAGAAGCTGTCCATTTTTAGGGTAAATATATGTTTTGCAAAGAGTCTAGAAAGACTGAAGAACCGGTGGAACGACTCCTGTTGTGAGACCTGGTAGAATGGAGCTACTTGGTGGCAATCAAGACATAGTTCACCAAAATGCATTTTAACTAACATGTTTAGTTAGTGAAAGGTGAGAGAATTCCACATGGTGAAATTTGAAATCCAGTAGATGTTCTGAGGAATCTGGTGAAGTAGGACTGAGCTGTGTGGTCTCTTATTGGCATAACTAGAATGCAGAACAGTTTCTCCAGTATGAAGAAAGAGGGGATTTTGGGTTGGCCGAATGGAATGCTGCCTACTAAAAGGAAAATAAGAGAGCTATTGAAAACTGCCATCATACAAAAATAGAAAACAATGGCTCTTGCCCACTGACTGGACACAATAGTCTCTTGTTTCATAACATTGGGGAGGTCTGTGTTTCTAAAGCCTGTGCATGTAGTTTATAGTCGAGAGTATGGTCAGCTAGATTATTTTAACTTTTGACCATAAACCTGAATATGAAAAAGTTGAAATTAACGTTTTTCATAAATAGAAAATAGTTTGCCAATTACTAATATGCAGTTTCTTAGTCATAAATAAAACATATATGTACAAAGTTTTCTGTGTGAATGCCCTCTGTAATAGTTCTCATTTAGTAAATTTTGCCACAATATTCCAGCTTCCCTCCTACATGAGGTTGGCGCCTGACGGCACACAATACCAATTTCTACCACCATGCTACGGCTCTTCATTTTCTGTGTGCTTAGTGGGCTCTCATAGTTCTTGCGTCAAAATGCAGTGTTATAGATTTTAATAGAAGCACATCTTTTTTTGTGCTAAAATGACTTGCACGTATCCTGAGTGTCATTAAATTACCCCTGAAACTCCTGCCAAAATGCAGAGGGCTAGTAATGCCACTGTTCCCCTGTCTGGTGTCTTCTGGAATGTATGCAGTTTTAAATTACTATTAGAAAAGTGTTTCAAGTTGCCTAAAGTGTGAAGATGCTTCAGATATTTTATTAATGGGACCAGTTTAATGGTTGAGCTTACTTTCATACAGTAGAAAAATTGCTATTTTTAAGTTAATTAGGGCTCGTTCTATGGGCCCTGCGCTTTCCACACACCAGGCGATTCACATGCTCCTGCAGGTGAATTTCTTGTGCACTTGGCATAGTCCCAGTTACTCTTTTTTTTTTTCATTTTTTCTCTTGTTTGCTTCCTGATCGTGTGCCTCATCTCACTAGCACCTTCCACACTTGATGTCTTTGCCCCTAATCTCAATATTATGTGCTAGCTACAATGGTGGAGCCCACCAAACCCAGCATAGTTACAAGAGTCTCCCTAGACTAAGGAATTGTCACAGTTAAGATCACAATGATCAGTATGACTAATGAACACTCGCTGTAAAATGTGAGACACTGTCGCTCGGAGGCGCAGATTTAGTCTCATATATGAGAGTTTTTATGGGCCCAGCACGCTTCTGCTGCGCTACTGTGCCATATATGAGAGTTTTTAAATTGAGAGTTTGTAAGTATAGGAACGCTTATATTTTAAAATGTATTTCCACTGGAAGTGATGTGCTTACATCAAATGAATATAATTGCAGTGTGGAAAATAATTGATGTGACCGGGCATTCTTTTCTTCAAAAGTGTTAGATTGAGGTTCCAAAATTCACTTGTTCTTCAGCTGAAGAGGGAGGCTGTTCTTGGTCCCAGCTTTGGATGTCATGGGGGAAGGTGAGCCTTATGCGGCCAGATCTTCTAAATTTTTGAAGAGAAAACAGAAATTAACTGAAGTCTATCCATTTTTTATAATATTGGTAAAAAAAAAAACCAACATATGGATTATACCCAACACCATGGTGGAATTGAACTCTTTTGCTCTAAAGCTGAATTGAGGAATTTACTTTTTTTACAAATCTGATAGAAATAAGTCCTGGTATTGCAATTAAACTTCTCTAGTTATGTATTTGCTGTCTGCATCTGTGGAAAATGGAGTAAGATACGCCCTGCTGCATCCATGCTCTCCTTGGATGTTCCCTCAGAGAGAGAACAGGCTTTTCCTAACAATAGGAGCATGAGGTCTTTGACTTCCTGATGAACTGCCAGCCATCTCTGGAAGTTTTACTTCCATGGTTTTGGAGACTCTCATTGTAGCCACCATGAAGTCCAGTCTGTACAGCTGCTTAGGTTTGGCTCACTCTCCCTGCTGCTAATTATTCTCTTGCCATTTTCTGTGGTTATCACTTCCCTCTTTTTTCACATTCTTCCCTCTGCTTATTGGAGTTTCTTCTTTTTTCTCTTTCTCCTTCCCATGCTTTTATCCCTCTCTCTTGGTAAGAAGAGACTTTTATTTACCCCGTAGGAAACTATAATTTTGGCAGAAAATTACAGGCTTCTGAGCAGTGCGATCAGAAAGAGAGGCACACCCAGGACGCGAACCTTACATCCGGGCGTTTCACAGCTCCTAAGAACAGTTGTTTTCCCCTAAGTCTGCTCTGCCTCCTACATTCCCAGTTTTAGAGAACATCAATGTGGGCTATCTGGTGGGTCCAGCCCCAGATCTGAAAGTTGTCCCGTCTCTGCCATTCCCCTGTGCACGCTCCGCTCCCCAGCCCCCACCCCTCCACCCCCCATATCAGATCTGCTGCCCATCACTGCCCTCGCTGCCCTGCCCTGGGAAAGCCGTCAGCACTTCCTGTGTGCATTACTGCCGCTTTAAGCCAGTCTGTGAAAACCTCCTTTATGATCAAACTCTTTTGTGTCTACAGTAAAACAAAAATCGTTGTAGCAATCAAGGACTGTTCCCTGCCAACCTCTCCCGCCATTTTCCTGAAATATGATTTGTTACAGCCATACTGAGCCATTAGTCTTTCTCATGGAGTGCTGTGTATTTGCACATGCCCCTTTTCTCTTTGCCCAGTTACACCTGATGATTTAACACTCATGTGAGATGACACTTTCTCCATGTAGCCTTCAGATGAGGCTAGGTATCACTCATCCCTGCTTCCTTGGGACCTTTGGGAGGTGCTTAAATCATGAAGATGGAACCCTCATGAATGGGATTAGTGCCCTTATAAAAGAGACCCCACAGCCCTCCCTAGTCCCTTCCACCATGTGAGGGAACCATGAGAAGTCTGCAGCCGGGAAGAGGGCTCTCACCTGACCATCCTGGCGCCCTGATCTTGAACTTCCGGCTTCCAGAACCTTGAGAAATCAATTTTTATTGTTTATACGTCACCCAGTCCAAATGGACTTAGAAAAAGGGACTTCAAAGCCAAATAGTATATTTTACCAGAGAGCATTCAGGTTAAAAGAGACAAACATTGGTCCTTTGTCACTCCACCCTTTTCATAAAATTCATGAACAGTGAAGGTAAAGGGCAGCCCCTCATGATGAGTCCTGAGCCTTTCAGGCAATTTCTGAAACACCACAACTCCCAAGTCTGGGGCTGCCGCTGTGGCTTTGCCACTCACTCTGCAGGTTCAGAGAGCTTAGTTTGCAGGCCCTCAAACACTCTGATTATGTGGTGAAGACGGCAGCCTGCGGTGATGCTTCTGAGGGACCAGTGGCACAGTGTCTGAAATCCTGTGAGTACTCAGTATTTACACTGGTCCTGTTTCCATCAAGGATAGAATAAATGACAGACATTGGGCAGTTTTGATGGAAATTTTGTCTTGGTTTATTTTAAAGTAATATTCCAAAGAACTATTTATGCTATTTTTTTTAAAAAACATTGCTTTTATTCTTGAAAGTTTATTTCATAAAAGATGAACTACCATGTGCATATTTTCAAATTTTGAAAAGAAAAAATCCTTAAAACCTTGACTATACCTTCATCACTGAATAAATTTTGGTTTTAAAACATAGAAAGTTTTTATGCCTAGTACAGAGAAAGAATACTTCAAACAGACTTTGGCAGCATGTGTCATTGTTTCTAAATGTAAAGTTTTTAAACATAGCTTGGTACAACAGTTTGTTACAGTTAAAATTCAGTTTGTATCACTTTTAGAAATCTAAACATTGTTTCTCTGTCATATGTCTTTGAAATGATATCATATGTTCTGGAAACTCAGTGGGGACATTGAGAGTGCCAGAGCTTAGTAGAGGAAAAAAATGCATATGTATAACCATTATAGATATAGATATAAGTATATATAAATCTATGTTTTCCTATTTCTTTTTCAGTAGGTTTATGAAACAGTAATGTCACAATTGGGGGCTAACTATGAAAATTAAGTGATAAATGTGTGTGATAATTTATAAATCTCTATTTTATCTGCACATCTATGAGACTGACCTGGGCAGCGTGGGGCTATGATGATTGATTGGAGAACTAAAGAGAAAGGTGGTTGTTCACAGGGTTCAGAGAAAACCAAGGTCTGAAAGTGAGATGAAGGCTACTATGTAAGAGGGCTCTGTCTTGGCACACAGCCGAGCAAGCGGAAAAAGTGGGCTCAGTATATTAAGGCAAAAGGCACAGAGCAGCCGTTTCCCTCAGGCAGCATTTTAGGGAGCAGGAGGTCAGTAATCCACAAGGAACCAAGGAGGACCCCAGGCTGAGTTGTTAGGACCAAATTTTTTAGGAATCGTGTTATTACAAATGTCAGAAACTAGTTGAAAATTTTTCTTTGAGGAATTTTAGTATCAATAAAGGGTAGACTTGATTTTCTCCAGAAGTCAAACAGTGTCATCAGGCGTTCATCACTTGACTTTCTGATTCCATATTTGGCTCCAACCCACACAGTGCACCCCTGAAGTTCCGCCTCTCCCCTTATGATTTCAAGCCTTATATTATACTACGAAGCCAGGCAAGGAAGACAGGTACCTTTTTAATGCCACGTACAAAGGTGTATTCCAAGTAGATGAAAGACTTAAATATGAAAGCTAAAATTATAAACTGAATCTAAGAAAATTTAAGAGACTATCTTGTCATGGAGAGAGAGAAGACCATTCTTAAATTTTGAAAGCAAAAATCATAAAATGAAAAACTGATGAGTTTGATGACATCACTTATAGGATTTTTGCTCCTCAAAGAACATTATGGACAACATTAATAAACATGTGACTAACTGGATGAAGATATTTTTAATATATAAAACCCAACAAGGGACTAAAATATGTGACAGAATAGGAGTTTCAAAAATAATCAACTAGAGGAAACAAAGCAACACTGATAGAAAATAGAGAACACGGTTCTCTTTCCATCACCATATATTTGATATGATGGAAAGCAAATTGATTCTTGGTGCTGAACACACAATGTGTTATATAGATGATGTATCACAGAATTATACACCTGAAACTTATGTAACTTTGCTAACAATTGTCACCCCAATAAACTTTAATTTAAAAAAAAGAAAAGAAAATAGAGAACACAGACAGCTAACTTACAGAGGAAGAAACCTTGAAAGCCCACATCCTTAAATTATTTTGTATTAGATAAATGCAAACTAAAGCATTTATGAAATGTCATCTTTTGCCTATTAAAATGCAAAGAATCTGAAGTTGGATAATGCCAAGCGTTGATGATCATTTGTGTATTTAGGAAACCTCAGGCACTGCTGGTGAAAGCATAGACTCGTGCAGCCATCCGGAAGGGCAATCTGCCACTGTTTAGTCAAAATAGATAAATATTGTCACTTAGCACTTTTGGGTACATATGGACTCAAAAAAATGCTTACACAGGTACATGAGGAGGCATGTATCTGGATATTTATCCATTGTAGCATTGATTGTGGGCACAGAGAGTTGGTAAAGCTCTAGGTTTCATCACTAGAAAAGCGGATAAATAGAATATAGTGGACACCAAGCAATATTATGCAGCAGGTAGAAACTATGTATTTGATGTGTATATATCAACGTGGGTACATCTCAAATGCAAAAAACGGAACGAAGTAATATGTTACCTAAATAGTATTTATGTAAATGAAAGTATATGCATACACATACAAGTTACACATAAAACACATCAGGGTAGCTTTCTCTGGGGTGGGGAGATGAAAGGATGTGAGTTGTAAGACTAAGGGGGGTGTGGGGGGGAAGACATGTGCCAAGGGAAGCAGAAAGCATTGCTATCATTTCCAGTGAAGGAAAAAGGAATCCTGTCTGGCCCAAATGGAAGTGTCTACTGTCTCAGGAATGTTCAAGAACTCAGAACATCAAAAATGGATTCTAATAGATTTCAACACCAGCATAAGGCACAGAATAATTGACTTTATTTATAGTTATTATCAAATTGAGAGCCGCCCAAAGACTTGGGCCCGTACAATGTGGAGAAAATGACGAACTGCTGAAGTTTAAGGAGAAGGATTGGCAAGCATTTGCAGAGTGGGTTCTGAAATACTCATCATGGCACAGTAAGCCTGAAAGTAATTATATTACATGCAGAAGTTTCTCTCTGGCACTGGAAAAATTAGAGGCATGCTGATTCTTTCTTTCTCTCTGTCTCTTTTTTTGCTCTTTCTGTTTCTTTAATATTCCTCTTAATATTTTCTATGCTGTCATTCACATTTCTTGGCTCTTACTTTCACAATTTTTTTTTTACCACCTCAAGTTGTTTTTTCCTTTCTCCTTATATTTTAACAAATCTAGTGTCTCATTATTTCTTTTCGCATTTTTTTCTGTTCCTACAGTCACACAGCCTCTGTCCCTTTTTCTTGCTACTAAGAGATTGATTTTCCTCAGCCTGCAGCTCTATCCTGTACTTCTCCCACACTCTGTTCCTAATATGACTTTGGAGGGAATAAACTACTAGGTTCCTTAATCCTATTTTCATGCACATATTTTAGCAATAGAAAGCACATTCTATGAAAAACGAGGAAATCAGAAGAGTTCCTTCTAAATATACTCCTTTTACATTTTCATTAGTAATGTAGGATGTTATTTGCTAAGTTCACAGAAATGGCAGAAATAAATTGCATCACCGTATCTACGAATATTATTTTTATGGCCTTTGACTTTAGGGTAGATCCTCACAATGCATCCTCAAAAGTGAGGCCCACATAAGAAATTGTTATCTGCTTCCTATTTCTAATTGTACAGACATTTCAGAGCGCATGAATACAAGAGAAAATAACCAACTGCTCATTCCTGGGGAAGAATGCACATAAAAAGTCATTGTATTTGGAAATCTGCCTCTGCACTCCACCTCCATCCATTATTCTAGCTTTTCCTACAGATTTATAAGCTAATTGCAAACTCCTCTCATTGTTTAGGTCATCCTTTTCCTATAGAGCTGAGCAGCATTCTCTTGGGGAAAATAATTTATTATCTTTTTTGTGTGATGGAGAACTGGAAGAATGTTTTCCCTGTCTCAGCCTCTGGGATTTAGGGAGCAAGGTGGCACATCATATCGTACTCAGTAGTGTGCTGGTAAATGTTTAACAACCAACTCTCTGAAAAAATTTACTATTAATTGTAATGACATAAAAGATGGTATAGTATAAAACTTACAAAAAAGAAAATGTGTAATACCCTTTATTGTAAATGTCATATAGACAATTGTATCTCACAGAATAATTTTTTTTTCTAAATTCTTGAATCCTATGGATGTAACTTATGGTTACAAGTAATGAATGAATATAGTTCTGACATGACTATTCGTTAACAACTTCCTTTAACTGAACAGTCAGTTGAAAATGAAACAACAAAGATGGATGTCAGAACTTTTAATTTCATTAATGACATATGAGTGAATTCTTTGCTTAACTGAATAATAGTTTTGAATACTGGAAGGAAATTTCCTCTGTGTGTGTGTGTGTGTGTGTGTGTGTGTGTATACGCATGCATGTGTGTGCTGTTCACATGGCAGTTCACATTTCAAAGGCAGGAAGAGAGGACAAACCCTACTCTACACAGCTTTTCAAGCCTCTGCTTGAATTATGTTTGCTTACATCCTATTGGCCAAAGCAAGTCACATGGCCAATCTCAGCGTCAGAGTAGGAGGACACAAAAAATTACAGGACCACCTAATGGACATGAATACAGGGATGGAAATAATTGCTGGTCATTTTGGTGTGTTCAATCAATCATAGATGCCTTAAGCCCCATGTCACAGAAAACCCACAGAATAATATTAAACTCTAAGGAGACATAAATGTATTTAACATGAGTTTGTAGGTATGAAGTTCTAGGGTCTCCCCTGCAGCTTCACAATCTTAGGTTGCAGGGATGGTATCTGCGATTCCCTTGGCTTTATTTTACTGGCCATAAATGGTTGCCCACATTCTGTCATCATGTCCTTATAAAGACATCATGTCCTTATAAAACTTTGAATAAAGGCAGAAGGTAGACGAGGGGTCAGGACAGTGAAAGAGGTTCGTTTGTATATTTCCTTCTTTTATCAGGAAGGAAAAAGTGTTCCTGGAAGCCTCCAGTAGCCTGATCCTTATGTGTCTTTTGCCAGAATTAGATCACATGACCTCCCCTTATGTTGGGAGGTTGGGATAGCAATGTTCAGGCTTTTTCAAAGAAGGAGTGGGGATAGTCAGTAATAATAGTCAACCCACAGTGAGTGAGCAGGACTCAGTAATATCCTAGGGTCCCATAATGGATCAAAAATTGAGTCTGTTTCCCCTCTCATGCCCTTGTGTCACTCACCTCAAGGATTAGACACTGCAGAGTCTAGTTTATATAGCTGGGGTCATGTCCTCACCCTTTTACCAGAGGAGGAAATGTTTCTTCTTTGTAAATTTAGTGGGCTGATGATGGAATAGTAATTCCCTCTACCAAAAAGTGAAATGCTATTCTGTAAGGGAGGAATGGATGTGGAATGGCGAAACCCACCCCACTGCCAATACAGCGATGTCCTCTACCAAGGGGACAGATCTTTTCAATGGGAAGATGAAATTTTCTGACTGATTACACATATCTTCTCTGCTGTGTTGCATACTCTGCTGGCACAAAAGTGTATGATTTGAAGTTATGGTAGGATTAATACATTTTAAAATCCATAGATGAGTTTTCACAGATTTGCTTTAGTAGAATGAACTGTTCCTTTTGCTGGGCTTCCCTTGGTCCACGTTTATTAGGATATTGATGATGCCTCTGAGGGAGCCTTATAATGAACTCGATGCAATGACCCTTGTTGCAGAGAATGCAAGGACTAGGTAATGATTCCTCTGACAACTCTTCAGACTCTGCCTGTGCTACCTGTTTTATTATGATCGTGAACACATTTTTATAATATTGTTTGCTGTGTATCTTTTCGTCTGTGTAGGGTATACATCCCCAACCCATTTGCCAGCAACTCATTATATTTTCTCTAAAGCAATCTTGCACATGATAGGAAGAAAATACATATTGGATTTGTGATTAAATAACAAATTGAGAGGTATAGGGTTTCATCTGTTAGTCACTGATTTATATCATCTTCTCCTACTTAATAACTAATTATAATAACATTGATTATTTATTGCACTTAATGCTGGGCCCTATTTTCATGACATTAGCCACATGATTTATTTGCACATGGCTAAGGAAGGTGACAACAAGCTTGGGTCAGTAATGACCACTAGGTAAGTAGTGGAGCTAAGTGTGCATGACCTGTCCTCCCGGACCTTGGCTGTGTCTTCCCGTGCTTCTATCTTGGTGTGAGTGACTGCACCGTGGTGGTTGGAAGCACTCTAAAAACCTGGGTAGGAAATGAGTCACTGGAAGAGTGACCCCTAGATTGCATTTCCAACATAGGCACATACACACATACAGATGTATCTGGCATATGTACTCGTATATTCCAACCTGACTAAGCTACACAATTCTATCCTAGAAGGCAGAGCACAGACCATGGCTTGGTTCTTACCTATTTCTGTATCTGCCTGTTTGCCACCTCCTATTTTCCTCTCCTTCTTTCCTGTGGGGCTACAATCTGGCACATAACATGGCTGGCTAGAGAGGGAGAAGAGGTAGCAGATTCTAGGAGAACAGCAGAGCTAAGTCCTCCTGTTATACAGAGGCTCCCCTCTCCTTAATTACAAAGCGATTACACATATATAGTGGAAAGTTTGAAAAGTGCAAAAAAGCATAACAGATAATACAGTCTTTCATAATTATATTCCTAGATATATCTACAGTTAATATTTTTGGATTCTCTTCAAGCCCTTTTTTTTATGAATGCATTTATTTTTAACAAAATAAGGACTCCATTGTCTATACTATTTTATTATAATCTTCTTTTTCATTTCCTGGAACATCGTGACATATTTCTCACCACATTAAACATTTCATTTTCCACCATTCATTTGTTCATTCATTCAGAACATATTTACTCAGAACTTCATGTGTTATCGGCATTGGAATTTGAAGGTGGCATAAGTAATACATAAAAAATGACTCACTTTAATTTATTTCTTTAATTTTCTGTTGCTGGTTATTAATTTATTTAATAGACACATATTTCCTGAGCACTTATTATGGGCCGGGCATGTTCTAGGTGCTGAGGATATAGCACTGAACGATGCAGGTGAGATCCCTGCTCCCTGCAAGCTTATGCTGAGGGAAATGGTAGTCAGAGTCTCCATGGTAATAGGTGCACGGGAAAGGTGAGGGCCTGCGTGACACAGGATTCCATCAGATTTTCATCTCTTTGATATTTGTCAGAAGTTTTGGTTCATTGATGACTCTTCCCACTCCCATGTTCATTGGTAATATGGATTAAATTCCCTTTGTTCTTTATTGTTGTTTCAGTAGAATTTGTAGAAATGAAATGTTAATGTTTATGTTTCACCTGCCATCTTGAACCAGAGGCTTCTTGGCTTAAATGATTAGAAAGGACTTTCTGCTATCAGAGAAATATACTCCTATTTCTTTCTGATTTATCTATTTAACTATTCTATGTTTAATTTCTTTAGCAGGCATTTTGGTTGGTTGTGGAGATTTAAATGTATTTTCTCCCAATATTTAAATCCAAAATCATAGCACATTATATATATTCAATAAATCATAACTGTGACTCTAATTATTAATAGAAAAATAATATTTTCTATTAATATTTTCTTTTTTAATTGTAGTTTTTGAAGCTGCTTACATTGAAGTTATTTATAATATATTGACAGTAGGATCTTATAAATGAAACAAGGATCTTATTCCAGAAAAGTAGTGAAACAAAATCATAGAGTCCTAAAAATATGTCAATTCACAAATTAAATATAGTAATAATAGCTGTAATATTTGTTTGTATTCCAATAATGTCCTCCAAATCAGTTAGGTGGATCATTTCATAACTAAGAAAGGAAATTATATTCTAAAGTTGGTGTCAAAATAGCCATCTTTTAATAGTTCCAAAGTTACTGAAAATTCATTCAGTGGATAATGAGGGGATTTGGAAGGCATGATGAAGATATGCTGGCCATCTTGACGGATCATTCATTCGTTCACTGTTCACTGACTATCTGCTCTGAGCCTGGCCTTGTCCTGGGTACTGGGATATAGCATTGAACCAAACACACAGTCCCTGATGAGCTCACATTTTAATGATTAGAGCGATACTACACAGGTACCCAATGAGATAAAAAATATAGAGATATTTGGGCAGAGACCCGAATCAGGTGAAGGTGTGTCCCAGTGGACTGTTAGGTGGAAGAACATTCCAACCAAAGAGAACAGAGAAAACAAAGCCAATGGGTCTGCTGGGCTTGAAGCTTCTGGAGACCGAGGGAAGGGTGGAGCGTGATAGTTGTTAAGTGAGAGAGGTGAACTGGGCCAAGATCCTGTGGTTATCTGTGGATTTTGTGAATGGGCATATCCAGTTTTCTTTGTGTATTCTAAAGTTTTCTAGAGGCGATGAGGTCAAGATACTCTGATAAGGCAACTGAGGAAGTACCCACAGTGGCACTGACAGTGAGAATTAGGTCCTCAGAAACCTGGAGTTTCTATAGTGGGGAAGCCTCCTGCTCCAGTGTGAACAGGCTGCCAAAGGCATCGTAAACATTTCAGTGTTCCAATGTGTCTGGGCTGTAACCTCTGCAGGGAAAGGAAATCCTGATTCCTAAAAATAAAAAACTGTTTTTATTTTAAGAGTCAAAGGGGAACAGACAGTCCCACTAAATACAGGTCATTGACCTGTTTTAATTGTGAAATTAGAATATGAAGAGAGAGAATCTCTTTAAACCCGTAGATAGCTAGATAACAGTTTCTTAAAATGTCTCCAGAGAGATTCTAAAACCTCCACTGAGAAATTGTGAATTTGTTTTCAGTACTGCTAGGGTTGGTTTTATTTAAAAAAAAAAAAAAGAAAAGAAAAAAAAGGATATAATAGTTAACTAATTCCTCTGTCACTTTTGTGAGGTAAAATAGCTCCCTTTATTGTGACTTATTTTTTCATACATTCAGCACTATACTGAGCACATGCCATGTACCAGATACTATTCTAGGCGCTTGAGTTATAATAGTGAAAACTATGGAAAAAGGCTGTGCTCTAATGGAGCTTATATTCTAGCTGGCAGACAGATAATAATTTAAAAAAATGATAGATATGTAACTTCTGGTAGTGATGCTTTTTCTGAAATAAAGGACACAGGATAAAAGAAATGAGTTAGTGGAGCTACTACTTAGGGTGGTCAGGGAAAGCCTCCTGAGAAGGCGACACCTCAGCAACTGGGAGGAATTAACTGCACGTATGTGAATATCAAGAAAAGGAGTATTTCAAGCATGAGAAGAGCAGGGGTAAAGGCCCTGAGGAAGAAATGTTCATGAGTTTTCGAAGAACAGTTATGGGGGCCAGAATGGATGAAGATGGGTGGAAGATGAGGGCAGAGAGGAAATACCTGGGTTAAGAGCCTGTGCGCTCTGGTTTCAATTGTGAGATGACGAAGTATAAAGGGAAGCCATCAGAAGGCTTTCATTACCAGTCCAGGTCTGTGTGCCTGATGCTTCCAAAGCCCAAAACTCCAAACTCCAGAATTTGGAGTAAGGAAAGATTCACTGATCCAGAAGACAGGTTCCAGCTGAGAAGATGGAGGTTCTAATCCTCAAATCCATCTCCCTAAAGTACAAAGTTCAGGCTTTTTTAATGGCAGGGGAAGGGGAAATGGGAGGGGCTGTTTTTGTCAAAACTCAAGCCCCAAGCAGAGTTCCTCTAATGATGATCAGGTCTAAAGCAGAAGCTATTAGTCTGATGGCCATGGGAACAATGCAGGCTTGAAAAAGATGGAGTCAGAGAGACCCAGCATTTCGCTCTGTTACACTTTGAGGTGACATGTTCTCAAAGGATGACTGCAGTTCTTGTGTGTGAGGGCAAGAATAGGGCCTGGTGGCTTGAGCAGTTATTTAGGTTTGGGTGAGGGATGGTGGCTTGGACTACGGACATAGCAGTGGAAATGGTGACAAATTTTAGATGTGGAGCATATTGTACTTTTATTGTAGAGGTAACATGATTTGTTGATGGATTGCATATGAAATGAGAGAGAAAGAAAAAAGTCAAAGATGATTACAAGACTTTGGACCTGAACAAGTTTTTTTTTGAGATGGGGAGCAGTGAAGAAGAGCAATCAGGGGTTGGTATTTGGAGTTCTGTTGTGAACAAGTTAATGTGAATACCTCATAGATACATCTGCACAGAGATGTAGAATAGCATTAGATAGATGGGTCTGTGTTTTAGGGAAAAGCTTGATAGAGATTGACATTTATATAATTGGAGTATATATAGTATTTGAAGCCAGGTGACTGGATGAGATCCTCTACGAGAGTGATTATGAATAGAGAAAATAAACTATCTGAAGAAGGAGCCCTGAACACTGCAGCATATAAGGTTAGAAAGAAGAGGGAAGATACAGTGAACGTGACTAAAGAATTACAGCCCATCAAGTAGGAGGGAAACCAAGCATTTTGTTGGAAGGAGGGAGTGATTGACTAGGTCAAATGCTGCTGAGAGGTTTCCTATGAGGACTGAGAATCACACACACAGAATCTGTCAATGTGAAGGTCATTGGCAGTCTTATGTGATTGTTTTGAGAGTAGAGGTTGGGCAGACAGTCTGCCCGCCTGGGGTTGATTCAAGTGTGTGCAGTGAATACAGATACTTTCTGTAAGAATGTCTATAAATGGGACTAGGGAAATGTGGTGGAATGTGGAGCACAATATATCTTGAGTGTTTTGCCGACAATCTGAATTTTGATGTTGCGTTTCAAGTTTTGTGAAGCATGATGTTCTGATTCTTAACACGTTCCAGTCTCAACTAGTGAATTTTCTTTTCTATGAATTTAGAGTGAGATATCAAATTTCTTTTGGTTCTCATTTTCTTGGTTAATCTGTGTTTAACAAACTACAGTTTAGTTTCAGTACTGATATAATCAGTATAGTTTACCATATATATATATATATATATATATATGGTAAACTATACTGATTATACTATATATATGTGTGTGTATATATATATATATATATATATATACACATATATATGACCTGAACAACAGTTTTTTTGAGATGGGGAGCAGTGAAGAAGAGCAATTAGGGGTTGGTATTAGGAGTTCTGTTGTGAACAAGTTAATGTGAATACCTCATAGATACATCTGCGATATATATATAGGAGGCCCACTGAGGTCGATGATGACAAAATAAAGGCATTGATCGAGTCAAGCCCATGTTACACAACATGAGAGATTGCAGAAACATTGAACATCCATCATTCAAGCATTCACAACCGCCTGAAGAAGCTGGGATACGTAAGCAAGCTCGATATTTGGGTTCCGCATGAACTCAAAGAAGTTCATTTGACGGCGCGTATAAACATCTGCAATATGCTCATTAAATGTGAGGAAAATGATCCTTTTTTGAAGCGACTGATCACTGGTGATGAGAAGTGGATTGTTTACAACAATGTGGTGCACAAACGGTCTTGGTCCCGACGTGATGATTCGCCTTCAACGACATCGAAAGCAGACATTCATCAGAGGAAGGTTATGCTCTCAGTGTGGTGGGATTTTAAAGGTATCCCTGACCAAAGAGCGTCATTGAGATAAAAAATCACCATCACGAAATTTCATGAACCATCGTTGGCACTGACGTACTTGTAGAGCATTGTCACCGTAAACTTTACGCAACTTTTCACAAGCTTGACACTCATTCTTCCCTTTATGGAAGTAAAACAGTAAAATATGGTGAACATGCACATTTGGTCTTCCATCTTCAACTTGTTGTAAAATCTCCAAAACTCAACTAAAGTGCTCAATTTTTTTTTAGAGTGAAACTAGAACTAGCAATAACATAGATGCGAATGACTCTAGTACTTTAAAAAATGAACTAGCGCCATCTGTTGCAAAAATGCATCATGAGTTTTCTAAAAACCCTATACACACACACACACACACACACACACACATGTATGTCTATATAGTGAGGTTTAAAATACCATGTTTAATTAAATGTCTCAGTTTTAATTTTTACATGCACCTGTCTCCTCCCAGTGCAGAGGAATATGAATTAGTGCAGTGACTGGATCTGGATGAAATGACATAGAAATGGGCCACTGTCTCATAAACTTCCAGTTGCTTAAAGGATACAATAGAGAGTTTTCACAACTTGTAGTTGCTGGGCTCTTCAGATGGCCCAGATTTCTCAGATAGCACAGTGTAAATCAGACTTCTCTCAAGAGGAATTTGTTCTGCCCTCTTTTAAAAGTAAATAGAAACTCCTCTCAAAATGTTTCACTTAAAGCCATTTCCACACCGGCTCCTTCTCTCTTTACTATTTTAGGATTATAAGCAATTTGGATCATAGAAATACAAAGGTAACAGGATGAAGAATGTCAAGAGGTTAGTTTTTTGGGGATAGCCTGGGGCAACTCTAAATTTTCAGCAGAGAAAACAGTACCTTAGATCTTCATAAGGGTGGGGTCTATTTGTCTACATTGTTTACCACTATGTCTCCCGACACCCAACGAAATAAAATACAGAGGGTGCCAAAAAAATGTATACACATTTTAAGAAAGCAAAAAAACGTATCAAAATTGTAATACAATGAATGACACTAGCATTCATTTGATTAACACCATCTTTTGAGCAAACATCATACTACACATTGCTACTGTAATTCAGTTCAACTTAGAAAAGGAATACATAGATAACATCTCTTAAAATATGTACATTTTTTTGGCACCCCCAGTATATAAATTTGTGCTGGGATAATTTATGTCACAAGGTATTAGTATTGTTATTGGCAGGTCATCTACCACTTTTATTTTTTTAATTCAAGTTATTTCATATTAGCATGTATATATTTATAGATGACTTTTGATATGTATGAAAGAAATTAATGTACTTAATGCTAAGTTGTAGTACTAGGTTTCACCTTTATATTTATTTACACTGTTCCCTAGATGAAACACAAACATCAGTAGATTTTTTTCTTAATGTCTAATCCTTTAATCCACATCTCTTGGGATCAAGTGCACTTGTTCTCTCTCATCATTCTTCAGATTTAGTCTTTGTAAATGACCTATAATCTGCCTATATGAGAGACAACAACAGACTATTGGTCAGTTTTTCTAGAAATATAATACATTTCTGTGTGACCCAATAACCTGAATCAGTGCCCCAAGGCATCACTGATATTCATAAAAGCCCTAGCAGATATCTCAGTACAAGGACTTTGTAGGTGGGGCTAAAGCCTGAACTTGACAGTCGGCTCAGCTGAGGCCATCTGGCCACTTGGAAGTGAACTGAAAGGCCAATTTATTAAATGTTGCTTCTAGTGGGATGGCAGGTGGTTTTATTATCTTTGGCTGCTCCTGACTCTTCCACAAGGTACAGCATTCTTTCCAGAAGCTGTATAGCATTTTACACGGGAGAAGAAATTCTTTCCTATCTTGGGGAACATCAAAGTAAATTAGAGAAATTGTTTTCATTTTGATCCCTTAAATCATATGCACTGCCTGCTTATCAGTACAAAGAATAAAAAGTACACCAGCTCCATGGGGATTTGGCTTTTGGGAAGTGAGATTTTTATCCATGGAACCAAAGGATCATTAGCAGCACAGTCAGAACAATGGAATTCCACAGTATCAATGCCAGCAGCCAAATCTATGGCCTTTGCTTGGTTCTAATAGAGTAACTGAAATTAATGCAAAACTATCACAATATGAATATGAGTGAGTTTAAAAAAATCAGTTAAATTATTCTTCACCACATATAAGTTAGTTTTGAAGAAAAATTAGATAGCTAAGGTATGAATACATGTATCAGAAAATTGACAAAACGAAGTGAAGAAGGCCTTAGTGTAGCCTTTTTATATTCAGGACCTGCTAGAGCCAATTAGAAATCATGGCACCTGTAATGAAGCTATAGGAGCCAAGCAGAAATAACAGAACACTGAGCATGTAAGATGTATGCAGCCGAGTCGTCCCTCACCAAGAGATTTTGGTGAAGAACAGAGTGGCCTAGAAAATCTTGGTTTTCTTATGATTAACTTACTTGCAACTATTGTTGATACTATTTATAAGAACAAATACTTATCAAGCATTTACTATGGGTCTGGCCCTATTATAAATAGTCTACATATAGTAGTTCATTTAATCTCTACAGTGGTCCTGGGAGGCAATCAATCAACAAATAAGTATATGTATATATGCATATGCACGCATGATATATGTTACATATGTATATTTGTGTCAAATACAGAACTATGATTGGGAAACAAGTTTCTTTGTAAACGTTAATTATGATAATGTGCATAATGAGTTTTCATGAAGGAGATAGTGTATGCCGCATTTTTCAAATGTATTTCAAACCTCATTGTCATAGAGCTTTTCATGGAGTTAGTGCATATGCTTTGGGAAATGTTAATTTAATCACTGAACTCAGGTATAGGTCTAAGTCCAAGGGATTCTTAAATGAATGAGCAGTCTGTGGGGTCTCATGTTCTATCAGAGCTATGATACAAGCTATGATACAGAGCTATGATGCTGGCACAAGCATGGCATCCAGTGTGGATTTTCAGAATGTGAAGGGCTGATGATGTGTGAGCCAGCAATACTTTTTCTGCCCTTAATCAAAGGAGACTTAGCATCATTACTGTTTTTAGTATTTCTTTTGTTTCTCAATTACAGTTGATATACAATATTATATTAGTTTAGCTCTACAGCATAGTGATTAGACATTTATACAACTTAGGAAATAATCACCTTGATAAGTCTATTACTCATCTGACACCATACATAGTTATGACAATATTATTGACTATATTCCTTATGTGATACTTTATATCCCCATGACTATTTTTCTGACTATCAATTTGTCCTTAATCCCTTCACTTTTTCACACACACCCCTACTCCCCTCCCACCTGGCAACCATCAAAATTTTCTCTGTATCTATGTATTTCTTTCTGTTTTGTTGGTTTCTTTATTTTGTTCTTTAGATTTCACACATGAGTGAAGTCATATTGGCATTTGTCTTTCTCTGTATGAATTACTCCACTAAGCAAAATACCCTCTGAGTCCATCCATGTTGTCTCAGATGGCAATATTTCATTCTTTTTTATGGCTGGGCAATATTCCATTGTATATATGTTCGACCTATTCTTTATCCATTCATCCATTGATGGACACCCAGGCAGCCACCATGTCTTGGCCATTGTAAATAATGCTTCTATTAACATATGGATGCACATGTCCCTTTGAAGTGGTGTTTGGGTTTCTTTGGATAAATACCCAGAAGTGGGATTACTGGGTCCTTCTCTGTCTCTTGTTATATAGCCTTTGTTTTTTTTTTTGTTTGTTTGTTTGTTTTGTTTTTTAGCTGAGCCATCCTGCCACCTGTTGGCAGCTCAGCGGCAACTCAGCTCGGGCCAGGCATTGAACCACTGTTGCTCAGAGCTCAAACTCTTGAGCGAGCTCTTAACCAACTGAGCCACTCAGCCGGCCCTTATAGCCTTTGTTTTAAAGTCTTTTTTGTCTGGTATAAGTATTGCTATCCTAGTTATATATATTTTTTTTAATTTCCATTTTTATGAAATATCTTTTTTCTATCTCTTTACTTTCAGTCTGTGTGTGTCTTTCAATCTGAAGTGAGTGTGTTATAGGCAGCATATATAAGGGTCCTGTTTTCTTCTCCATTCAGCTTCTCTATCTTTTGATTCAAGCATTTAATCCATTTACATTGAAAGTAATTGTAGATAGATATGTAGTTATTGCATTTTATTATTCATATTTTGGATTTTTTTTCTTCTTAAAGAAGTTTCTCTAACATTTCTTGTAATGTTGGTTTGTATTACAAGAAAATCTAAATACTCCTTTAGCTTTTTCTTCTCTGGGAAGCTCTTTATCTGTCCTTTGATTCTAAATGATAGCTTTGCTGTGTAGAGTAATCTTGGTTGTAAGACTTTGCCTTTTATCACTTTGACTATTTCGGGCCACTCCCTTCTGGCCTACTAAGTTTCTGTTGAGAAATCAGCTGATAGTGTTATGGGAGCTCCCTTGTAGGTAACTAACTGCTTTTCTCTTGCTGCTTTTAAGATTTTCTCTTTGCCTTTAAGCTTTGGCATTTTAATTATGATGTGTCTTGGTGTGGGCCTCTTTGGGTTCATCTGGTTTGGGACTCTGTGCTTCCTGGGCTTGTACGTCTATTTTCCTTCACCAGGTTAGGAAAGTTTTTCATTATTATTTCTTCAAGTAGGTTTTCCATTCCTTGCTCTCTCTTCTCCTCCTGGTATCCTAATGATACTAATGTTGCTGTGCTTGATGTCCCAGAAGCCCCTTAAAATATGCTCATTTTTTTGGATTTTTTTTTCTTTTTGCTGTTTTGATTGGGTGTTTTCTGCTACCTTATCTTCTAAATCACTAATTCGATCCTCTGCTTCATCTAATCTACTGTTGATTTCCTCTAATGTATTTTTATCTGTTATTGGATTTTTCATTTCTGACTGGTTTTTTTTTGTTTGTTTTCTATCCATTTTGATGTTTCCTAGCTCTTCATTAAAGCCCTCACTAAGTTCATCTACTCTTCCTTTAAGTTCATTGAGCATCCTTATTACCAGTGTTTTGAACTCGGCATCTGGAAGACTACTTGTCTCCCTCCCCCTCCCTTTTTTTTTCCTGAAGCTTTGTTCTAGTTTTTCATTTAGGACATGTTTCTTTGTCTCTCCATTTTGCTGCCTCCCTGTGTTTGTTTCTATGTGTTAGGTAGGTCTGCTGTGTGTTAGGTATGTCTCCCAGTCTTATTAAAGTGGCCTTATGTAGTAGGTGTCCTGTGGTGCTCAGTGGCGCAGTCTCCCTGGTCACCTGAGCTGGATGCTCCAGGTGTGTCCCTTGTGTGCGTTGTGTGTGCCCTCCTGTTGTAGTTGAGCTTTGGTTGCTGTTTGCACATAAGTGGGAGGGATTGACCCTTGGGCTGATTTGTTACTACAGTAGAGGAGCTGTTTTGCAGGGGCTGAACCTATGGAGCAGGATTTGCTTTAACAGGGCTCTGGTACCTGCCCAGTCTGTCCTTTGGGTGTGTCATCCTTGGAGGCAGCCAGGTGATTCTCTCGCTCAGTCCAAAGGCAGCCACTAGGCATGCCAGCCTCAGGGCCCTCTGCGAGGTACCCTGTTGTAGACCATGTTCAACTGCAGCCTGTGTCCTACCTGGGGCCACCTCGTGTGAGCCACGGAGCAATTAGCAGATGGCGACTACCCATGCTGGGCTTGGAGTTGCCTAGGAGAGGCCAAACTGTGAACTGAGGCCGGCAGCCACTAGTGCCATGCTTGGAGCATTGAACATGTGTATGGGGCATGCCAAGGCCAGATGCTGCTTGTTTGGGTTTTGTGAACCTTTGATAGATTTTAGGAAAGTGCACAGCATAAGCCAAGACAGGTCCTTTATATGGAAGAGCACTGGAAGTGGCTTGGGTGATCCTGAAAAGTGGGTGGGACAGGGTCTCAGGGAATCACCAGGGCAGGTGAAGAGTGTTAGCTAGGTTGATGAACATTCAGATATGGTGGCCACCTGTGTGTGCTTGCTGGGATGGGGAGGGCTCAACAAAGAAATAGTCTTCTGCCAGCACTTCTGTGTGGGAGAAAGCTGCCCCTCTGGCTCCTGCCCTGAAAAAAGACAATTCATTTCCTTCCTGTATGTCCCAGGTGCCTTTTGAGCTGCTGCCCCAGCACTGGAGCACAGAGTGAGTGAGTCTGTCAGTGAGTGAGTTGGTGGGTGAGTTAGTCTGTGTCTGGGCCCTTTAAGAGGAGCGCCTGGGACTCCAGCCACTCTTATTTCACTCAGCCACAATCTCTGCTGGTTTGCACAGCCAGCAGTAATGGGAACTTCTTTCCTCTGCACTGGAACCCTGGGCAGGGGAGCCTCATATGGAGCTGGGACCCCTCACTCCTCCAGGAGGGACCTCCATAGCCTAGATATCCCTCCTGATTTTTAATGGTCACACGTGGGTGTGGGACCAGCCTGTTTCACATCCATGTCCCTCCTGGCAGTGTCAAGGTGGCTCCTTCTGTATATCTGTAGTTATAGAACTTCAGTTCAATTAGATTTCAGGCGATTCTCAATGATGTTCTGTAGTTTAGTTGTAATTTTGATGTGGTCATGAGTGGAGGCAAGCACAATGTTTACCTACTCCACCATCTTGACTGGAAAGCCCAGCACCATTATTTTTAAGGATAATAAAGAAACTGTAGTATTTTTGTGCAGATGGCTTGCTTTGCCTGGAACTCCTATCTCCGACCATCCTCCATGTGAAGTTATTCATTTTTATCATTGGATCTGAGCAGAAATGTCATTTCTTTAGGGAAATATTTTCTAATTCCTTGCCTAGTTCCTTGTTATAATCCTTCGTTACATATTCTCTTAGAACGCTACTTTGTTTCTTTGTATAACTTATCTGACTGTGCTATTATAACCTCATTTGTGTGATTTACCTCTGTAATATTTGTCTCTTCTACTTGTACTCTCCTGCATATAGTCTCCCCTTAACTTATCTCATGAGAAGAAGGGATGAGGTCTGGTTTGATTTATTATTATATGTCTAGCTAGGAAAAGAGTGCCTCAGTGTTTGCTGGGTATTTACTGAGTGAATGCCGGATTATGAGCATTTGTGGTATGCCATGATATGTTTGTACCTACCTCTTGTGTGTAGTATGTGTGCTGTAATGATGCAGGTGAGTTCTCATAATGACCGTTGGATTCATCACATCAGCTTTTCCACTTCAGTTGGAAGGGCATTGTGTATACCCATTCCTTATTCCTCCATGCTATACCATTCAGATGGCTTTGGTAAGTAAAAGCATTTTACCTCCAAACTCTTCTCCCTGACCTCCATTTCTGTGTTTATGACTTGGGGCATAATCCGGGTAGTTCTTCTTTCTCCCGCACTCTTCTGCACTGTTGTTATATTCCTGTTTATTACACATACTCAGATCTACCCAATTATTTTTTTAAAGAAAATTACCTCGAATAAAATTAATTTAATCACATATTTTAGGACATAATGAGTAACAGAACTGGTTTATTCATTTATTTATTGCTTTTACCGAAGATTGATTTTTTTGTAATGGACCTCTATGAATTGGCAAACTCTTTATGCAGTACCATAATTATTTGAGGGCTAGTGTCATCTTTAAGGATTACATACATAAATACATTGTTGTAAATCTGTGCTTTAAAAATTAGCAGGTTTTGGTCATTGGTTTATATATGTTTAATCATAAAATTTAGTTTTAATTTAATGGAAATTTATACTTCATGCATCTGAAATACAAACCCAAACTATAGTTCACTAGTAGAGTTATCATTCATTAATCATCATCACTGAAGATGGTACCCAGATGAATAAATTTCCCAAATAAAAGCAGAGTAAATTTTACTTTCCACTTTTATTTTAGAAACTTAATGGGAATCTTTGCAAATGAATTACTCAGTACTATGTATATGTTTCTTTTTATCTAAGGGATCAATAATTCTGTAAATATTAATTATACTTCTCTTACACTGCAGTACTCCTTTGAGGGTGGGATATGTAAGCCTACCCCTGTCTTATTGACCACATCCAGTTTTGCTGTTGCTATAGACTGTCCATTTTGCTGTCAACCAGCCTTCAATGGACTGTCTTACCGCCAGGACTTTTTAATGGCTTGCCCATCTAGTAAGAACTAAGCTTGCCAGAGAATAGCTGCTGCAAAGCTCATTAAGTCATTTACCTTGTTTTTGTTCAAAATCCAAAAACTCGTTAAGCCTGGGTCCAGGGCTTTCTGGCAAAGAAAAGTGCTCAGGGCTTTCAGTTCTAAATCACTGTTTGCTGGACATTTGGCCAGTCTCCCTGTATTTCCTTTCTAAGAGAAGCAGAACTGAAAGGATCAAGGAATATGATTTAGGAGACTAGGCTACTTGTCCTTGTTCTGGCATTACCTAGCACTGACCTCAGATAGATTCCTTAATATATTCAATCTACTCATCTCTAAAGTGAGAAGATATTAATTAATTAATAAAATAAATAATCTACATAAGCTTTTTTTCTCCAAAATTAATGATTCTTAATTTTTGGTAAACCTTTTTAGTTGATGTCATATTCTTTAGTCTATCCAGTATGCATCCATTATCATTAATTTGTTAAGGTACTGAACAAGCATGTAGCCTTGTTATGAAATGTAAAAAATCTACAGTATGTGATAATGAGAGTTTTATTCAGAATGAGACAAAGAGTGTGAAGTACATATTTTCCATTTCCAAGCTGCACATCCACACACCTAATTAATGTTGTGTGAATAATTTCAGAGTGCCTACTAAGACTTCTAATAGCTATCATTGACTAGTAATCTGTCAAGGTATGATGTAGGATAATATGTTTTTATACAACAACGGTGAGGCTCTCATTAATTATTACCACCTATAATTGCCTGATATGAACATTTATTTTTAAACTTAAAAAAAAATTATATACAACAAAATAATTGTTTAAAATACCTCCAGGAAATCTGTACATAGAAGTTGCTGCGTTAGAGTTAATGCTGTTTTAAGTAATTCCTTATTGCTTTTGTCTTTTTAATAGATGACATATTCAAATTAAAATATAAAAAAAAATGTGTCTACAACAATTAAGCATCACACTGAGCCACATCTGCTGCCTTCAACGTAAGCAGATAACTTATTAAACGGAGTTCTTTAGCAATATCTGATGCAAAATATCATTATATTTATATGCCCAAGGAAGAAAAACGTATAGTCTAGCTTCATTCCCCAAAAGTATTGCAAGTGTAGGTTATATACATGTTTCTATGTCCTGTAGTATTTTATAGCCCAAATCTACCGTTTCACATTTAATGTAACCTTTAATCCCAAAAGATTCCAAGCAGATCTCTCTTTGATGAAATGTATTCCTTCCTTCCTCAGATATCTTTTTTTTTGTCTGTAATATAAATAGAGGCTAAGGCTAAGGTCCAAATTTAAAATTATGAATGAAAATGATTGTTTAAACAATGGGATTTTGAAACTTAATGCACAAGAGAGTGGCTAAAAATAGGAGATTTCAGCAGGAGACAGTTCCTGGGTCATTTGCTAGATCTGTCTTAATGAACACGAGAGTGGAATAAATTAAAGTTTTGTCTTGAATGAGAAAAGGAAGTTTTCATCAGTAAAGCTGGAGAGAGGAGGAATAACTAGTGTGACTTTTCTGTTTCTAAATTTGGACCTTGAAGATTTCAGAAGTTGCTAGACCCCTGGTGTTAGGTGTTCCTTTTCAAAGGAAGCATTGGGTTTGTGGAGAGGACTCAGATGGTTGCAGGTGCTGGTAGGAGAGAAAGACCTGCAGAGGGAGCAAGGCAACCGGTGTGATGGTTTGCCAGGGTTATGTGTTTGGACAGCATGCCAGGGGCCCAGAAAAGACAAAGTAAAACGGAGAATGCATGTGTGACTGGCTCCACAGTGGACAGTATTGCTGTTTTTTGTGGCTTGGGAAATGTGTAGTGGATCTCATTTCAACACTTTAAGTATCATTTAGTCTTCATCATTTTAGAAAATGGAAATTTGCAAAGGCTTTTAAAAAAGTGTTTCATGAAAATAGATATTACAGATTTATTTTCTTGAATCGCATCTTTTGGACTGAGAGATCAATGATTCTACCAAGAATCTATAATAACATTTGACACTAGGAAGATAACAAAGGCTTGTTTTTGATAACGGTTCTTAGTTACTGTGATAGAACAGCATTCATTCATTTCCTGTCTAGCTTGATGGGGAGTGGGGGTGGGTGGGTAGGTGTTGGGTGGAAGAGGGAGTGAGAAAAAAAGCAAAGCTTTTAATATTTTTTTCTGGTTTCTGTTTTCTAAGATTACATTTATTAACTAGTCACATAGCTATATGGGCATAGTATGGAATTCTTTTGATGTGTCTCCTTTTGAGGACATGAAATAACCAAGTAAAAGAGCCTGTGCCCAAATGTAAACACATTTCAGAAATATATGCCCAAATAATATAGATTATTCTTTTTTCTTTCCCTTTCATTTACACTTTATAACTTGGATTTCTAAATCAAAATCTAGCATTCATGCTTTTGGTGGGCTGGAAACATCTCATAATTTTTTGTTGTTACAACTATAGTGTTATGTATGTGAGATTCATGCAGTGGTTTTACACTAAGTATTTGTGTGTTTTTTTCATTGATATATTTAAATTTCATTCTAGTATTAGACGATTTTTAAAAATTGTAAGGTGATTAAAAAGAGAATGGTTTATTTCTAGGGAGAGTGAATATTAATAACACAAGGTGAAGATTGGTAGCTTAATTCTCTCTCATGATCTCCCTCAGGAGAATCCAACTGACCTAAGGATTTCCTGCTTTCAGAACCATCAACAGCCTAACTTTTCCTGCTTTTTACAGCCAATGTTAGCACCACTCCCGTGCAACTTCACCAAGGGAGTCAAGAGACTTTTTCACCCAACCTTCTAGACATTCTTGTTGAAAGAGACTTTTTCACCCAACCTTCTAGACATTCTTGCTCCCAGTGTATTCCTGTTATCTCTATACTCCGGGACCAACACTTACGAGGGAATATTTTGGCCAAGCTAGGAAGTAGTAGCACTTTTTAATTTCTTTGCTCATTAAGGGTGACCAGTTATGGCACCACTTGTTGTAGACACAAGAGTTCTTGGGAGGACTTTAGAGTCCTCTTCAATAAGAAGAGTGCAACATTCACCCGCCTGGTGTGTTCTGTTATTGAGCAGAATAATTGAATTTCAGGATTTCCATTCCCTTTTAGCAAAAGTAAACTGGCAGTGTACCTTCATTTCCTAATCAGGACACCCCCTTCTCTCTCTCCTTCCCTTCCCCCGCCCCACCATCTCTTTCCTTCTTGACTGAGTCATGGATTAATTTGTTTCTGGTATTGCTTGCTCCTGGCCCTTTGTGATTGGCCTTAACTATGAAAAAGCACCCTTTGTTCCTTACAGTTCCTGTTCACCAGGTCGTATTTCAGCTACTCATTAAAACATGTATTTATTCTACTCTGGAGCACATTGTCTGGCCAGCCATGAATTTATAGTGAAATGTAACAGTAAATTGTGCTCTGTGGTCAAAAATGCCAAATGATACACACAGCAGCGCAGAGGATTCCAGCGTAGGGTAGAATTAAAGAGCTTAGGACCAGAGCCGGCATTGTTGGCCGTATTTTCACAGTGGCCAGTTTTGTTCGAGTCGAACTTGGAGAGAGCTTGAAATCACTTATCTCAGATGTTTGCGCTCAGAGCCACAAAGCCTCCGAGAAACACAGAACTGATCTTGTAATAAGCTCCAGCTGAGTTTACAAGCCTCTGAGCCTTTCTAAAAGCCTGTTTAGTTTAATAAGGGTTTTCAGATTTCAAAGCTCACACACCTTCACATAAAAACAGATGATTATGACCAAATTAGGAAACGTTGTTCCATGAGTGTTTTCCCCCAATATGTTCCCTTCTCAGTTGTCAGGCATTGTTCAGTTACACTTTTCACCTTCCAGACATCACTTTTAAATGTACATTTTTGAAAGTCTTATTGCATAATTTCTCTTCAAGAAAAATGTTATGTTACATAAAAACAAAGATTTTATTCACAGTAAAAAATAAATATGCATATATATTTTTCCGTCTAATACAAAAAGATAAAAAATGAAAAAAAATTGAAGGTTCTGCTGCCATGACAACTGTCCCAAGAGGCTAGGCCTCCAAGTTCACTCCTGTACCCTGCTTTGCAGGGCTCTTCAACTGTTTCTTGAATGGCTTGTAATGATGAGAGAAAACCCAAGCCTATGTCTCAGTAAGAAGGCTTCGGCGAGAGGATATCCACATCTCAGTTGTTTATATGTGGACAGATAACTTTCTTGATCATTTATAACATTATCTTCACTGAAAAAAAATAGTCTCTTTAAATAATAGTTTTAATATATGTGGCATATGTTGGTATTATTCTACTTATTCTTATATTTCAAAATGCTTTCTGCATCACCCTTAGAAATACGTACAATAATTAGGATGAGAGGCATTGAAGCCTTACTTGAACACCAAATCATTTTTATTACATTATGCCCATGGTTTTACAAAGAGGCAAAACACAGAATGTGATGTTCAGATGTCAAGAATACAAGACCATTGACAAGTGGAATTTAGAGATGTCCTTGAAGAAAGCAAGAGACGTGTGGATAAGGCCAGGTTGCTCCGAAGCTGTGATGAGCTGGCGGAATCCTTGTTTCTTAAGAACCCTCTTCACTTTTCCCACCTGACCCTTCTGTCCCACAAGCACTTTCACAAGGCGTTAGTTGGAAGACACTGAAAAGTTTACTTCTTTTTCAGGGAAACAGTTGCTGTTTCATATCTCTTCTTCTCTAGCTATTATTTTCTTATTCACTACAACTCAAGCACTGAATCCCTTGAATTTTCTCTCTCTTCTCTTCAGTCAGAAGCAGCTACCCATGGTTTTGGAAAGAGTATGTTAATAGAATCTGTGCATTATTGTATTATCTTTTGAAGAACTTTTGGATTCTGATCGGGGGCGATCCTTTAATAGTTAAAATTTAAACCAATGTAGCTCAAAAGTTACATGATAATTAAATCTTCTATTTTTATATCATTGCTAATCTAAAAAAGGTACTCTTACCTATTATGGACATTTTATTTTTCTTTAACTTTCTTTTCTTGCAAACACAATTTATATAGAATTAAATGTACCTAAAGGTTGGATAGAAAAGATGGGTATTCTATGTTTAAAAATTACATGAGACTTTGGCTTCCACGCACAAATAGTATCTGGTGTAAGACATGCTCGCCTGGTCCAAACAAATACAAAACAGTACAAAAATGTATAAAATGCCTGTTTTAGACACTGGCCTGTTTTAACACAAGAAAGTGATCCCTGAGAGAAAGGTAACGAACAAGGCAAGCACTATAATCATCTGAACCTTCTGTCTGCAAGCAGGACCCAGAGTGTCATGTAGGGAGAGAGAACCTAAGCAGAGCCTTGTTTGGCTGTATGGAGAGACAGAGAATAGAGCTCAAGGAGGTGAAGTCATCAGAATTTTTAGAGGAGGAATACTGGAAAGATGGGACCTGTACAAAGACCAAGCTCCATAAATCTTGTTAGGGGTCCATTTGAGTAGTGGACTGAACACAAGTCTGTGCACGCATAGGGCGACTATCTATAAGGCAGGAGAAAGAGCAACTGTTGGGAAGCTGTGAAATGAAGTTTCCAGAGCTCACGTAGGGCTGAGAGACAGTTGAATTCCTACCAGTCAACTAGGAAAGATTTCACTGAATACTTGAGGCATTCCAGAGAGGTGTTCAAAGAGTCATGCATTAGTAGTAGGGCTGAACTGCCCCTAAAGCAAATACTACTTTGGAGCTGCCCTAAGAAAGCTTAAAAATAAGCCTTGAAAAGATAACACTGATCTGCAAGTACCTTAATGTTTTGCCAAAACAAATATCAACATTCTTTAAAGGAAAAACAACAAAACCCAACAGCTCACATTAATTCATAATATCTGGCATCTAATTTAAAAAGTACACATATGAGAAAGCAGGAAAATGTGACCCATAACCAGGATTAAAAGATTGAGTGGAAACAGACCAGAAATGATAGAGGTGAAAGACTTAGCAGAAAAGAACTTTCAAGAATTGCTGAAAAAAATTAAATCAAAAACAAATAAATGGAAAGACATCCCATGTTCATGTTTTGGAAGAATTAATATTGTTAAAATGCCCATACTCTCCAAAGAGATCTACAGATTCAATGCAATCCCTATCAAAATCCCAATGGCATTTTTTTTTTACAGAAATAGAAAAAAACAATCCTAAAATTCATTTGGAACCACAAAAGACCACAAATAATAGCCCAAACAATTTTGAACAAGAAGAGTAAAACTGGAGGTATGACTCATCCTGATTTCAAAATATATTATGGTAATTAAAACAGTACACTGCTATCATAAAAACAGATATATAGACCAATAGCCAGACTGATCAAGTAAAAAAGAGAGAAGACACAAGTTACAAATATAAGAAACTAATAAAGAGACATTACTACAGACCTTATAGACATTAAAAGAGTGATAAGGAAATAATATGAAAAAAACTTTATGCCCATAAATTTGGCAACTTGGATTAAATGAATAGGTTCCTTGAAAGATACAAACTGCCAAAACTTCCTGAAGAGGAAATTGAAATCCAGCTAATTGAATTCCTCTATTAAGGAAATTGAATATGTAGTTTTAAACCTTCCAAAAAAGAAAACTCCAAGCTAAGATGACTTTTCTAGAGAATTCTACCAACATTTGAGGAGGAACGTGTACCAATTCTATACAAATCTTCCAGAACATGCAAAAAAATGACCCTCGATCCATATTATTTACTTAATTCAAAAATTACCCCTAAGCAGATCATAGACCCAAAGCCAAATCCCCAAAATTTGTAGAATAAAACATAGGAAAATTTGGTGTTACCTTATGTAACTATTTATTAGCTATTATATCAAAAGCATGATCCATAAAGAAATATTTGATAAATTAAACTTCATAAAAATGAAGAACTTCAGAAAACAATTTTAAATGAATGAAAAGACAAGCCACAGACTGGAAGAAAATATCTGTGAAACACATACCTCACAAACAACTTTTTATCTAGAATATATAAAGAATTATCAGAACTCAACAATAAGAAAACAACTCAATTTTTTAAAATGGGCAAGGGAGTTGATCAGTGCCCCCCCCCTCCCTCTCCCTCTCTCTCCCTCTCCCTCTCTGTCTCTCTGTCTCCCTCTCTCTCTCTCTCTCTCTCTCTCTCTCTTTCTCTCTCTCTCTCTCTGTTAAATAAGCACATAAAAAGTTGCCGAATGTCATCATTGTGGAAATGCAAATTAAAACTATGAGATAGCATTATACATTTAATAGACTGTCTAAAATAAAAACAACTGACATTATGAAGTTCTGTTAAGGATTCAGAGCTGTTGGAACTCACATGCATTACTGATGGGAATGCAAAAATGGTATAGCCACTTTGAAAACAGTTTGGAAGTTTCTTATAAAGTTACCTAGATACTTCCATACATCCCAGAGAAATAAAAATTTACGTTCCCACAAAACCTCTATGTGAACATTTCTTACAGCTTAATTGTAATAGCAGATTTTTTTTTTGGTAGAAATTGACAAATTGATTCTAAAAATCTATGTGGAAATTCAGAAAACTGATAATATTCAAAGAAATCTTAAAAGGAAAAAGATGGAGGGCTTACATGACCTGAATTCAAGGCTTAGTATTAAGCTTCAAAAGTTAGTATAATGTGGTATTAGCATAAGGATACACATGTAGATCAAACATAAATTTATCATGTAACTCCGAAATGCTGTTTCTAGGTACTTATAAGAAATGACAAAAATATGCCTGCTGAAAAACTTGTACAGGAGTGTTCATAGCATTTTTATCTGTAATAGTCACAAACTGGATAAAAATCAAATGTTCATTTGTGAATTCATGGATAAACAATTATCCTAGATCCATGCAATGAAATGCTAATAACTAATAAAAAGAGGTGAATCTCAAGTGCAGTATGTATAAATGAATCTCAGAAACATAATACTGAGCAAAAACAGCCAGCCAGAAAAAGAGTACATTGTTCATACCATATGATACCATTTGTATGAAATTCTATAGCAGGTGCACTAATCTCTGGTGACAGAAAGTAGATCAGTGCCTAGAGTCTAGACTAGATTGTGGATGGCATCAACTACAGGGAGGTACAGTACAATTTGGAGGTTGATGAAATGTTTCATGCTTTGATTGTGATTTTGGTCGTATGGGTGTTGATGTTTGTCAAAACTCATAGATATATGCACTAAAATCCATTTTATTTTGTGTAAATTATACTTCAGTGAAGTTGATTTTTAAAATAATCCATGAACTAGCCATTGTTTTTAAGTTGGGGGAAATGACATTTTAGTTTTCCCTTTATTTTCTTGTATTCTAATAATATTATTGGAGAAACTACCAAAAAGAAGCAACTAAATTTGTTTTCTTTTAGTTAGTATAGTGGCAGCAGTGACATCATTCAGCTCTGTGTTTATTTTAAGGAGGCCAGCTTTACTAAGTGATATGCAGAAGAACTTTTAAGCCTGGTTGTCAACAGTCTCGTAAGAGCAAGGGGATGATCTCCTGAATATACTTAACTTTTAATTCATACAACATGTCTCACATGAATGTAGCCCCTAATTTTATTAATAAGAAAATAGAAAAAGGCATTCACAATATGTTGTATTTATCTTCAGAAGATACTACATTTACACATTTATCCCAATAATAGCTCCTTCAACTCCACCATTATTGACGTGTTTCAGACACATCACCAATTGCAGGAACAGGAAAGACAATTTTCTCTCCTTGACTTATGAGCTTTTCCCACTACATTGCAAATATCAATTTATTAAAAAAATAATAATCCTTAATAATTGTGTGACAAAGTCATCTATAAGAGAAAGAGCCCTTTTCACAGACCAAGTTAGCCTAGAATGTTTGATGGTTTTTTGTAATGAAAATATCCAATGCTAGAGCAGATGGTCACTGCTCATGAGGTTGTAGGTTGACAGTTTTGGAATCAGTATGAAATTTGCTTTAAGATCCTGAAGAATATGTCTACCTTTTGATCAAATAAGTCTACTTTTAAAACAGAATTCATTAATTAGGGCTATGGTTTGAATTTAGGGAATTTTCCTTCATTAGAAGGAAGAGAGGAAATTCAGGGAATAATATTAATTGTTAGTATTATAATAGTAATTGTTACTATCATAATTATTTTAGGTTTGTTCATTATAAAGGATATTTCATTTAGCTTTCATTATATGCCTGTAATTGCTGCCGGAAAATGGGTCCTTGGTGTCAGTTGCAGGAAGGAATTCAAGGACGCACCCAATAAGCCAAACAAGTGATAGATTTATTAAAAAGGTAATACACTCTCAAGATAGCAAGAGTGGGCAGGCCTGGAGAAGAGCAGCTGCCCCAAAGAACAAAGAGGCTTAAGAATTTATTACTCTTAAAAAGAGGGCATGAAATAGCTGAGTTTTAGGGGTGGCATAGGCATTCATAGGCTTTGCCCTATCTGACCACTCTTTCTCTTCTAGAGGAGGGATTTTTGTCCTTATCTGACTTTTCAGAACTGTGATGGCACCACAAGGAGTGGGGATTTTTTTTCTGGGCTGCCATGCTATTAATAGTATAATCTGTTATAATTACCTAAAAAGTGACAAGATGGTGTCCTGGGTCTGCTCTCAGCACAAAAATCTAGTTCTAGCTGGTCTGGTAGCTGCACTTTTCTTAAAGATGACCTCATCTCCTTCCTTCTTTGTCTCCCCTCACCTCCTCCTTTCCTTCCTCCCCCTCTCTCTCCCCAGGGCCCTATTCTTTCTGCCTATGATAACATAATCAGGAGATAGCCCTTGAGTGATAAATTTTAGATTTATCCCTGTAAGGAGAGTTTTAACTAGGTGTTATACTTGAAACAAATTGGCATGCAGCTATTGTACTTTTCTATTTAACCTAGATTGCATGAAAACCAAATGCAATGCAAGGGCAGCAAAAGAGGGAGAATTGGGTTGTCTCCTCTGGTGCTTTCCTGAGTCAGAAGATCTAGGTAACAGTACTGCCCCCACACAGAACATGCTTAGATGTATTGAGTCATCTCTTATTTTTGAATATGTCAAAGTGGACTGACTTTTTTTTGCAAACAAATTGCAACAGCATGTGTAATGGGATTGTAATAAACTGACTCCCATTTTTATGCTATTGGATTGCTACAGGTCATATGAAAATGTACACTTCTTCCCACTTACTATATTTCTTAACCAATTAACTGCCAAGAATTTCTTCGAATCTTATCTCATATTCTACTTTTGTCGGGCTCTCTAATGAGAAGATTGCTTGGTCATTATTGCTCTTATGATATGTCTTTCCTCCTGACTTGGAGTCACGTCAATATCAATTTTGCCATTTTCATTTTTATTTTTAATTTCTTGATACGATGAACTTTTATAATTACCTTGTATTTGTTCCCTGGCATTTATTTCATTTTTTTTAATATAAGAGGATTTAGACATTTAACCTATTGTGATATTTGTATTTGCAGTTCCCTGAATGTGGTTTCTATGGAATGTATGATAAGATCCTGCTTTTTCGCCATGACCCTACCTCTGAAAACATCCTTCAGCTGGTGAAAACGGCTAGTGATATCCAGGAAGGCGATCTTATTGAAGTTGTCTTATCAGGTAGTAAACTTTTTTCTCTCTCCATAGATTGATATTTAGTATTTGAAGAATTCTTGCACACAGCCTTTTAAGGCAACACAGAAAACGCACATCAAACTGGGCCCCAAAAGGAGATTTTAGAGCTGTTTACATGTGCTTTCAAAATTATTTTGGAAAAAGCAAAAGGTTTGCTTTGAATTGGCTGTTTGTACACCCAGTACTTCCCAATTACTTCTCCCAACTTCATGCTTTCCCCAGCTCCCAACAACAAACGCATACCTTCATTCATTATCTTGAATCATTTGGACAGCAGCAAAAGCAAACAAAAAACTTTCCAACAGTGAAGCTAAGACATATCTGGGCCCCAAATGTACTGAGTGTCTGGAAGCCAAGAAATAACAGCAGGGCTCGAAATCCATTGCTTTAGTTGAGTCAAACGTCCTGTAGCTGTAAGCCAAGTCCAAGTTGAAAACCAGAGCTCAGCAGTTGTAGCGCGTCAGGCTATGCCATATGACACCAGCTAACTCAGTCCCTGAGAAATGGCTGCTTTTCCCTCTGCTCAGACTTATATTTTCTGTTAGGATTTAGAAGTTAGGACTGTCCCTATCAATACAGAAAAAAATGGATGCATTTAATTAAAAAAAAAAGGTGCCAGAGAAGAACTGTAACAGGGATCCTTGCAATGATAATTGGTACAATATTCCGAAGAGGTCCAGATTTTTATTGTTTATTTTTGTTTAAATTGAGTCATTGAGAAACTCGGATTGCATTGCTCCTTTCTCCCCTCTGGTTTTCTTTGCTCACTATCTCTTTGACTAAAGGAAATCTGTTAGCTTTAATGATTCCAGTCTTCATTTCTTCAAGTTCCACAATTTGTTCTGAGTCTCGTGCTTAGGTGCACTGATTATAATTCAGGAGGTCTTTGCTTTGATTTAGTCTAATTTGCTTTGTCTTTTATCAGTCACCTATCATTGTGTGAGATCCTGGAATTGCCACATTTTCATTTAGTAAATAGATCCTATAACACAATATTGTTTGTGTTGTTTACAGGTTTGCCAGTTGCTAAATAAACAAAGCAAAAAGAGAAGCATTCATAGTTTCTTATTAATTTTTTTGGAAAAAAAATCACTTGCTTTGACTGGTTCTCCCTGTTACTTTTCTTTGGCTCTTTTGACGTTGGCTACCTGCACCCTGGCTTCACAAAACTAGTGCCTAGACGTGTCATTTTCTAAGTTTCCTGTTTCTGAACACTAGGGACTTCCTGAAATAAATTATTCAGGGGAACCATGTGCTGGATCTATTCTCACCATAATTCATATTAAACTCATAGCCAGGCTGCATTGCAACTAATGTAATGTGTTTTATGAGGTTTTTTTTTTTTTCCTTGTGGCAGTGTCCAGAAATATATGAGGATATTGAAAATTGCATTTCTAAATCCAATTTATTTGTCTTTCCATTTTGCTTTTGTTATCAAGTGCTTTAGAGTAGCAGCCGCCAGATTGAATGAAGCTGGTGGGGGGTTGTGGAGGAGAGGGCTGTCCATTTGCATGTTATCCCAGTGTCAGTGAGCTAGACCTGCCTGCCCCCCACTGACTTACCTGGTGAGCCATCCAGAGTGCCCTTGCAGCACAAGGCGCTGCATCCTGCCTTCCCTCTCCCTGCTTTTAACCGAGAACTTCATTGTGCTCCTACTCTGCTTCTTTTGCCATCCAGACCCTTTGTGTTTCATCTCTCCTGTCTCCCTACAGCAAGAGGCCTTTTAAGAGCAGCCCTTTTTCTCACCTGCACCCCCAGCAGCAGGATGAAGAAGGCTTCTCCTACTCTTATCAGCCATCTTGTTGCTATTGAAAAGGAGCCATTCTGCAACCAATAGCTCAGTTTCAATTTTGAGCCTGCAGCCTCTGAACCCTTTTCTCACTCCACATAGTCCCACTGCCCCAAAGTCATTTAACCCTTAAATTATTCAGCAATGTATTTTTTAGTTACACGTAGATTCCATTATGTGTAGATCTCTAGCATTTATTTGTAAATTTCTTTGTAAACTTTGGAAGCTTCTTTCTAGCTCCCCTCCTCCTCTAAATGGTTAGCATTGTGATTTTCTCAGTAAATGTTAAAGATGTTTTTCTTTAAAGCACCACCTGCTTCATGTTACAGCCTTGTTTTTTCCCATACCTCCTACCTTCTTTCCAAGAAGGCCCCGCGTCTCCTGTGATCAAATGCCCGCTGTTTCTTCCCTGTCTTGTTGCCTCACTTGCACTCTGGCTTTCCCGAAGGTGACGCTGCACTCACCTTCCATCTGGGAGACCTTGCCACTCAATGTCCTCCACTCTGAAGTGAGAAGTTGAGTGAAATGGTCCTCTTCTCATTCCCTGTTTCCATTATTGGTTATTTTCTGTACCACCCTCCTCCAGTTCCAATGATATCTGTTTCACTATTCGTGTTGGCTTCTTTATAATATTGCATGGGGATGATTTACTTCCTTGAAGGCTCATTGCTTTTTAGCCATGGCAATAACTTCAGCATCAAACTCCTATTCTTTCTTTCCATTTTCTGCACCCAGTAATCTTTGGCATTGTTAACATGCATGTTTATAACTCTTCAGATTCCTTGTTATCGCTATTTGCTGTCAGTCACCTGCAGCATAGACCCAGACCTGACCCCTGAGCCATGGCTGTAGCCTTGAGGCTGCCACTTGGCAGCATCCTCCTCCAATCTCTCCATTGCTACCAAATACATATTTCTGTTCCCGGTCTCTTTCACTATAATTTTCAACGATCTCCTTACCATTTTTTGGTCTACAATTTTTCCCTTTCTTTTTCTCTCCCCACAGCACATGGCCCACTATGTGCAGGTTTTACATCACTTCTGTGCAGTCTCAACTGCCTCGTATTCCCTTATACCCTGGAAGGGCCTCTTACGATTGTCAGTAATCTAAATTACTTCACCAGCCATTGTTGCCATTCCTGTTCCTGAGCCACACATGACTGCTAGACACTCAGTCCCCTCCCTGCCTGCAAGGCTCAGGCACATTCATCTTTCACCCGGCCTTACCATTGTTCAGCCTTCTTCTCCTCCCCACCCGTCCTCTCGTTACCATAGACATGAGATTTTCCATCAACATGTGTGTACTGGTTGATTGACTGTTGGTTATCATATTAGAAATGATCAGATATATAATATGTTGTAAAAATTTATAAAAATATTATTTCTAGTTATATCCTCCAAAGGTAACTGAAGTTTGAGTCTCCTTGCAGTACATCCACTCAGCCCTGACAAGAAATTAGTGCCTGTTATGTGGGCAGGATTACATTGCATTATAATTTGAGGCAAGACAAATGATAACTACTAAGACACGCTAGGCCATGGGTACAAGGAAGCTCAGGATCACATCCTCCTTCCTCAGTGAGTCCTGGGAGTGGATTGAGTGCTGTGATTGGCCACAGAAATATGCCATTTCCTGGAAGTGTGGTTAAGGATCATCTTTATTTAAACAGCAGCAGGTAAAGAGGGTAGAGGGGCAAAACATTGGGTGTCCCCTCCGTTGCCCTTTGACCAGTTCTAGAACATAAACATTCTGGGAAATTTTCCTCTTTTTACTGTTAAAACTCATTTATCAAATTTTCTGTTTTTCCTAATCAAAAATTAAATCTCACGATACAGTTTGACATATTTTAATATAGGAAGAACCATAATCTAGTTCTTCCTTTATTTAACCCACATTCTACCAATAGGAACATTTTTTTGACATAGGAGAACAGTAAACATGTGATAAAATACAGACAAACTTAATTTTGAGGAAAGTTAAATACTCTTGTCTTTTTAGACAACATTAGGAATTTTCTCTTACTTATGTCATTTTCTGCAGAGACTTTTTCATCATCTGTTAGTACTAACCAGGCTGCTCCTGGCTAATTTGCTGGTTTTTCTCCCTTTTTCTTTTTGAAAAACATGGCTTGTGTGAGCTAGTGCATGGAGACCCAGTAAGCCAGGAAAAGATTGCTCATTGGCGAATGGATTGGGTTATGGAGAAAAAAAGAAATAACTCCATGGAAGTTCCCCACCATACACACTCCCACCCCTGGCAAATTTTCTTTGTCTGTTAAAGAGAGGATTAGTATTGTTACGATTGTTCTGAAGTAGGAAAACAGTGCAAATGGAAATTTCTCTTACTAATGCCCGAGTCAATTTCAAGTGTCTTGTACCGAACAATATAATAAAGTTCATGGAATTTATCTGAAGTCTTCTTCATGATGGGTCTCTATCAAAGCATGGTAATTCAGCCATAGCAAAGCAAATTAGCAACAGAACTGCATTCACATGACTCAACTCTTTTTGTTTTAGTTCTTTTGAGTATTTTGGGGCTTTGTCTTTCATAAAGTGTGCTTGTGTGTGTATGTGTGTGTGTGTGTGTGTGTGTGTGTGTGTGTGTGTGTGTCTACATTGTAGATGATTAAATGGAAAATGGACAAAAGACAAGAATTTCTCAAATAAAATCAAATTTTGAAATCTTAGAGCTAAATATTAAATTATTTTCATTAGTGGTAAAAGTCCATATTTTTGTTGGATTTTTTTCATTATTTTTTGCAATATATTATGCTGTATTATTTATGACTTCTGCAAAACAACTGTTTTTATATATGGTTATTTATTTCCTACTATCTAGAGACGGGAGCCTTGTTAGAAACCTAGTGCTATCACCCAGGCAGAGAGGGTATGGGCTTATTCTCAGGAGTGACAGAGAGCTGAAAATGAGGTAGGGAGATCAAGATATATTTTAGAGGTATAATTAGAGGTATAATAACTATTTGGATATAGTTGATGGAGAATGAAAAAATGAAGAGGACTCTAAGGAGAGCTACAGCTACCTAAGAGGGATCACATTTCCTCCCCCATCTCAAGTTTTGCTTTCGTCTTTTGTTCAGAATGTTTGCCAAAGAGGTTGGGTATTTCCTTGAGGGGCTGAAGAACTGATTTCTTGAGCATGTGGTATCATTGATTTCCTTTGTAATTTTGTACAAGTTGTATAACCTCAGGAATTCAGGGTTTTTTGTTTATTTTTTAATCAAAAAAGTTTTACTGGGCAAAAGTATCACAGTGCTAATAGTAGATACATTCCATGTTTTCTTCTGTCCACAAGTAAAGTGGTATGCATAATGATTGAGTACAGTTTCCAGTGCCAGATCATCTGGGTTCATATCCTTTCTTTTGTTCCTCAATAGGTATATCTTTGCCAAGACATTCAATCATTCTGTGGCTGGTTTCCTCATCTGTTAAATGGGGACAACTCTAGCACTGACATCATAAGCTTATAACAAAAGTTAAGATATTAAGTCATGTAGATCACTTCAGAGAGTTTCTACACATAGAAGCTGCACAATAAATGTTAGCTATTATGATTGCTTCTCCTCCTCACAAAGCAAGTAGCCTTTTCCCATGATATTCATGGTTGTTATACATAAAAGGGAATCCTGTTTTGGTAACTTTAAGAAATGTTGGGTTCAACAATGTTAAAGGAATTATCTACCACAGGGCTCTTCAGAACTTTGCTGCATGCTGATATGAAGCATAACTCTCCAAGACCACTTCCCAAATTGCCTTTACCACAGATTTTTTTTTTTCCTCCGAGTATCGGGTGTGTCTTGGTTTCAGCGTCCACACTGGAGATACTCCTCTGGGTCAAGTCCATGAACCAGATGATTTGAGAGGGCATATCCATTCTCTTTACACATAAACCACCTCTCTCTCATGGAGGGGAATATTTAAGCCATAGAAAAGCAGGAGTTAGAAAGAGAAAATTCTTTATTTATGTAATATCACAAGCTTTTGGAGCAGTTCACAGAAGTAATTTTGTTTCCTTCACAGTGACTCTGAGAGGTAGTGAAATCTGCTGTCTTAAAAGCTGTAAAATATAAATTTTAACGTGCCCACCTCCTATAGTGAGTAGACGTAGTACCAGAGCTTGAATCTAAACGTTCAGTCACTGTTCACAACTCTTCAGTTTCACGTTAGCCCTTTCAACTTGGACCAGTAAACAGGAATTCTTGAGGACCTGTTCAAAGAATAACTACTCCAGTAAGACAGTTTATATTTCAGGGAAGCATTGATGATATTTGAAACAACAAAACCAGCAATGAGCTATGAGTTCCATTGCCAGAATTTTAATTACAGAACCGTTATCCCCTTCTTTCGCATAGAAAATAAATATTTAATAGTCTGCCAAGTGTTATCAGGTTAAGAAAACCCTGGAAGCACTTCTCTGTAGACTTACAATATAAAATATGAAATAATAAAGTAGCCATGCCCCTGCTTAAACAGGATCTCATCATATAATCTCACAACTCTTACCAAAATTGAAATAGTGTCTTAGGTCACTATATTTAATAGATCCTTATGACCACATTTTTCTGTTAGTAAGATTCAGTTTCTAAAGCATAAGCCAGAAAAAAATTATAAAACTCTAGCAGGGTATGGCATTGTGCCAGTTACACCCATTTCTCTCAGATATAGTGCATTGCTTAGCAGTGTTTTATCCCCCTCTGAAATATAGGTGGAAGCGAAAAACCTCAAAAGTGATACATTAGATCGCTGCACTATTGTTTCCCCAGGAACACATTATATAGAGTTTTGTTTGTTCGCTTTTAAGAAAACATAATTAATCATGAAAAGCACTTCCCCAGCCCTAATACTGCATGGGTAATTAAGGTTGTAAAAAACATGGCCTGTAGTACGCAATTTATATTTCTTTGTAGTTGTTCTTGGACATCTAAATATGCCAGGATGAGTAGTGCCAACTGCTGGCTAACTTTAGTTGCAGTTATCCATGCGGGTGGTTTTGTAACAATGGAAAATTTACAGGATTACAGGTCATTACTCTTTTCTTCTAAGTATGATTTATGTTAAGTGTGTCTTCAGCATTTTTTTTAAATTATTGTCAATATTCTGTTTCTCCACTTGTCTTTCAAGTAAATCTGGTTTTAGTTTCTTTGTGTCACATTTTCCACAGAAAAACTTTTCTTTTTCATGGACAAATGAATGCAAGCAGCAGGCAGGTCGGAATGTTTTCGTGGGTTTCCCACCTTTCCCCACCTGTGACCTCAATGGGGACATGGAGGCTTGGAGCACCCCTTAGTTACTGTGGTAGTTTTCTCTATTATGTGTCTCTCGGTGGAGTGGACTCTCCAGGAAGATGCGGCACAGCGTGCGTGCTTCTCTCTTTATTTTACCCAAGTACGCTAAGTGTCAAGGCAGAGTGAGGACATTCTCCCCAGTAACATGGGGCCTAAGACCCTAAAGGGAAAGTTTTTTTTGAAGAATGCTATTTCATTTAAAAATTTTATGCATATTTTGCATTCTGCTACGTTATATGTCTCTTGCTTAATTTTGAATAAATAATATTTCTCCCCATGCTGCTCTTTAAAAACTAACAAAAACAATCGTGATGGTGATTAAGGACATACAGCATTTATGATGTGTTAGGCACTATTCTAAGTGCTTTACATAGATTAACTCAGAAATATGCATCATTTATTTTATGGTATATATCCACATAACTTCAATTTGATAAATAGTGGACTTCCAGTCAAAGTCTTTGAGTCCCAGACCTGCCATTTTTTTTTATATATAATATTGGACAAATAACCTCATTTCCCTGAGCCTTGAGCCATCACCTGTCAAATAGCAAAAGCAGTATCTACAATGTAAATTTAGGCTGTAGCTTTCATGATAATAAATATAAAGCGTTTTATGAGCTGTCTGGCAAATGTGCAATAGTCAACTCTCTTGCCTCACCTCTATCCCACTACTGTACATTTCTTGAAACAGGAACCATTATTTTTATATTGAATTCTTAGGGCCTGGCGTATCACATGAAACCAATGTCTATTTGTTGAGAAAAATTAATGAATACTTGAATTAACAAAATGGACAAACCAACAAATAAATGATTAAATTGGTGTTCTATATATGATACTCAAAAGTTACCACTAGGAATTGAATTTCAATGCTTACCATTGGCTCTCTTTGGCCTAATCAATTAGTAATATTAATGTTATTATCATCTGACTAATCCTGTTTTCCTGGATTCTTGCTACCTTCTACATATTGTCAAAAACCAATTATTTTTTTAGATATTATGTATTTTTAGAAATGCAGTTCTGTTTTCAAAGCATTGCAGTGTCTTTCACACCGTTTCTCATGTAAAAATGAGACCAAATTCATGGAATGCCAATTGTTTCCTATCTAATTATTGAACTGGACTATGTTCATCACCATGACCAAGTAACCCCAAATTCAATTCACTTTTTAAATCAGTTTTCTCAGACATTGATTGCTCTTTTCTCCCAAATATTCTTGGCTTTCTTTCTAAAATGTATACAGCAGTCACTCCTTTTTTGATACCCCCCCCCCCCCCCCAAAGCTAGTCTCTCTTGCCTTCATCAGTTTATTGTCATTTCCTCATCTGGACCTGGGTGTCCCATACCTGCATTAGAGCCCAGAGTGGTGACTCTGGAGCTAGCCTCAGGCACTGACCTTTCTTTCAGCATCTGAAGAAACAAGGACTAATATCCTGAGATGCTGGCTGACCTTTTCTGCTGTTCCCCTTTCCCTCCCACTCACAGTTATCCATCTAGCAGAACAGCTGTCTGTGCCCAAGGGTCAGCTGGCAAGATCTATAGGAAAAGCTGAGTCATGTGTTTCCAAACTGGAATCTAAGTCTCCATAGATCTCTGTCCATGTACATACTGTGGTTTTTAGAGGGACATATCACGCCCCGCTGTTCACACAGAATTAGCCGAAGGCCTAGTTCTTCACCATCTGGCAAGTGAATGTCCAGCCAGAAATCATAGTTTCTTTCTCTTTTCATCTATTCTCTAATTGAGGACAGCATTATAACTCATCTAGATGAACGGAAAAACAACACAGAGGTAATGAAAAACACACAAAAGGGGCTTTTTCTTGTATTTTCTGGTCTCTGTGTAACCAAAAATTTCTTATATCTGCTTCCTAGGTTGGAGATTTAACAGCCTTATGTTTATAAATCTTACCATGTTAGGGCCTCTGTGGTCCAACAGAATCTCAGAGGACTTTTGCATAGTCCGGATCCTAGAAAATATAGGGAGATGTTAGCTTGTTAGTTTTGCCCTTTTACATGAATTAGTTTATAAAACACACAAAAAAGTCTTCTTAATCTACCTTATCAAATCTGACTCTGAATTATCTGGGGCTCTTTTTCAGAAATCACACTCCAACTCAAAAATGAAGATTTTGCTACATCAGAGATACATAAATGGATGAGTTATAGAACCTGATTATAATATAAAAAATGTTTTAGGTAATAGTAGTATCTTGTAAAAGCTATTTCCTTGGCTTGCTTTTATACAGAGGTGATGAGGTTTTTTTTGGTTTTTTGTTTGTTTTTTTCCAAGTCAGAACATTTGAAAAAATTACTAGTTTTCTGCTGAGTGCTTTAGGCTGAAACTAGAGAATAAAACGGTTTAGGTTTTTATTTTGTCCATCTGTTAAAAAATATGAAATTCTATTTGCAAGAATCAGTTAAGAGATAGACATTCAGTCCCGCCATTCCCCTACTTCTGCCCTGTTGAGTGTGGTAGCCACTAACTATATGGTTTTAAAATTTAAATGGACTAAAATCAAGTAAAATTATTGTAAAATGCAGTCCTTCGGTTACTCTAGCTATAATATATTTTCAAGTGTTTCATAGACATATTGGCTAATAGTGGCCATATTGATATAGAACATTTTCACCATCAGAAATGTTCTATTGGACACAGCAGCTAGATAAACCAAAATTTATTGCTAAAGATCTGGAACACACTGTTTGCACAAACACACACATACCCTGCAGAATTACTGGAATGTTCTTTGATATGACATATTGAGGGATGTACAAATAACACACCTGAAAATTTTGGTAGCATATTTATTACCAAAATCTCATGGGCGATATTGTCCACCAGTTACCCTGTAACTTCTTTATAGGATAAATCCCTCAGATTTTGGTACCCCCAACAGCTCTGTTTTATAAGTAATGTTACTCTTATGACTGATAATTTTTCTTCCTGCTTTGGCCTTGGCCTCTCAAATCTGAATTCACAGACCACCTTTCATAGTGGTACAAGTCAATACTACGTTACTTTTACTATGCTAATTCTTTGTATTTGGTACAATATGCAATATCCTCAAGGTTTCTTAATTTATCTTATTTCACTGTAAGTATGATGCAGAGAATTCCCTAGTGGTTTAAAAGCACAAACTCTGGAACCAAACTGCCTGAGTTCAAGTCCCAGCTGCCCGTTTATTAGCTGTGTGGCATTGGGGAAGCTATTTAGTGTTTGTGTGCCAGTTTTCTTACCTTCAAATTGAGTATTGACTATGGTAATAATGGAAAATATTTAACACATTACCTAGGATGTAAGGATCTTATAGAATCATCTTAGAAAGGAGGGAGACATGGAAAGTAGATTGGAAAAAAAGAAGGAAATAGGTCAGGAAGAATAATACTGCATCATGGTATGGTATATAGACTATTTGTACAAGATATGAATGGCTTTATTTATTTGTTTTATCTCACATTTTCCAAAAGATATTTATATGGCTTACAAAAGCATACAAAACATAATAAAATACCAGTGATTGAAGTTAGAAAAGATAACATGTAGTTAAGAATGTAAATGCTAGACTATTTATTTAAGAACAGTCATATAGCTGTATCCACATATTTCATAAGCTGTTTGAATCAGAGGAAAACATGCTTTTAAAGACGAAACCTTTTTTTGGTATAGAGCTCTGCTGTTTATTCTCAGGAAAATCATCTCTGTGTTTTTAGGGAAATTTACCATAGTAGCATTCTGAATGCAATTAAAAAAAATGTGTTGATCAAGATTGATTAATAAAGATTAATATTGATCAGGATTGTTTCATGATCTTATATGATGGATTATCTTTTTCGCTATAAGGACATATTGGAATGCCTGTTTCTTTCTATGCAGCAATAATCCCCTTAGTAATGGGGGAAATTGTAATATATACTTTGTTCCCATATTCATATCGTGCTCAGTGTGTGCACGGGAGTACGCGTACACACACACACACACACACACACACACACACACACACACANACACACACACACACACACACACACACACACACACACAACCAGGAGAGCCTAGAGGAGGAAAGGAAGGAAAGGGAGAATGGTGTATACAATCAAAATCTGCGAAATAAAGTCATTGAAGCCTACCTGCAATAACAATAGCCGATTAGAGAATGGCCACTGAGTGGCTATCTGAAGACTTCATGGGTATAAATTATTTTTGTTTGAGGTAAAGGATTGGGCTTCACTTGAAAAACTGCCACATATCCTTTTTTGATGTTCCATGATTGGTGACACATACCACTTCAATTCAGTAACTCAGCCGAGCCACCATCTGCCCAGCACTCTCATTCTGCTGGTTGGCATGTCGTTTATTTGCTTTTAACATGCAACCCATATAAAAATCCCTCATAATCTGCCAGAATTAGAAATGCAGCTGTTTTAAGTCTTAAACAGCAATAACACTATTCATTATGCCAGTATGGAGGAATAAAATAGAAAGATATATTTGAAAAGAGCCATACTACACCAGAATTTATTTGTACCTCTACTTTTCTGACTATTTTTAAGACATCTTTAGCCTGTTAGCAGTATTGACTTTAGGCTTAAAGTGGAGTCAACACATAAATATACCAAATATCTCTTTTATACATAATTTCAATACAAGAATTGGGATTTGAATTAAGCTCAGAATATTTTTTTTTCATGTTCTGAAGCAATTTCAACTTTTTATTTTCTAGAAAATGAAAAATTTCTGGCTAACTCTGGTTCTCATCTTATTGTATTTTTATTTTCCCTGGCATTTTTTGAGGTTCCGATCATTATAACTTGTTAATCCTGAGAACCTGATAATGTAGAGCTGTGTGGAGAATTCTAAATGAAACCAAGCAGTTGGTCTTCTCTTAAGAAAAAGAAAAATGAAGAGAAAAGATTTATTTCTCCACATAGTAATCCTGTAATGCTGAAAAATAAAAACCAAAACTAAAGCAAAAACTACCCCTTGTTTCACTGTGTCATCCACAATCAGATTATTTAGGAATGATAGGCGTTAGGAAACCATAAAGATCTGGAATGAAGGATTCCATCCAGAGACACTTTTCTTCACAGTGACTGGACAACTGTTCTGAAACTAAAGTTGGATAGTTTAAAATTGGCTTCCTTCATCCTTTATACTTCAGTATTGATATAAGTTTAAAGGTCTGTGTTGAATTCATTTGGTTATGTGTTAATGTTGCTCCCATATGAGAATTTTCACCATACAAATTTCCAGCACTTAAAAACTCATTTATATTTATGAGAACTGGCCTGTAAAAAATTACTTCCTGTGGAATCAGGGCATGAAAAGCAATGATGGAGCAAGACTCAACTTTGCTAAAATGAATGTACTTGATGTGCATTTATCTTACATACCCAAGAAGGTTAACTTGACTAAACAACCAGGACAGTATGTTATAGTTCTAAGAAAATCCATACAACAATTAGCTCAGTGCCAGACGTATAGTGGTCACACTGGAAATACTTGTTCATGGTGGATATGTTTTGCCTGGCAATTTAAGACTTCATAAATGGATTTCAATTTAAAATGAAAATTTTAATTTTGCCTTTAGAAAATTAAAATAATTGAAAAATTACAAAGTTAAAAGACACATTAGACCTTATGACATGTTGGTATGACTATTATTATTAAATATTAATGAAAAATATATGTTTAATGTTATAGCCTTAATATATTGGGTTGTTGGAAAAGTCATGATGTATTTCTTTTTATGTTTTTCGTTGCAAAAATGCATCATGATTTTTCCAACAACCCAATACAACCTTTTCTACCTAGAACACATGTGTAATATATATTGAGCCTACTATATTTACTTTATTGTTCTTCAAGCTTAACAGCAACCTCAGTATTGTCTCATATATAAATCTCTACTCCTGCTGGGTTTATGCTTTTAAAAACATTTGGGGCTGAGCAGACTTCTTGGTTTGGTGACGCTAATAAATGAAATCTATGGTTGGTCTCTTGGAGTGCTTAACACATAGAACAAATGAAACAAGCCCAAATGCCACCTTTCCAGTTTTGAAATCAGACTGGCCACCATATGTAATACTACCCTAGCAAGGGAGTCAGTAGTCAAAATCTGATAGTTTTTTAAATAAACTTTTAAAATTTTTTAATAGTTTTATATTTACAGAAAAGTTGTAAACATAGTACAGAGAGTTCATCTCACCCAGATTTACCTTCTTCTGAGGTTATCGTCTTATGGTACATTTATCAAAAATGAAAAATCAGTTTGGTACATAATTTGGACTATAAGTTTTGTTTTTTGTTTTATTTTTGTTTTTGTTTTTTTCCCCATTAGTGTTCTATTTCTGCTTCAGGACCAATTCCAGAGTACCACCACATTCCATTTAGTTGTTATATTTCTCCAGCCTACTCTGGTCTGCGACAATTTCTCAGACTTTTCTTGTTTTTCATGGCCTTGACAATTTTCATGATCACACCAGGTACAGTCCAGGAATTCTGTAGAACATCTCCAATCTGGGTTTATCTGATGTTGTTTTCTCATGATTAAACTGTGGCTATGGATGTTTGGTTAAAAAAAGTACCACAAATATGTAAGTTTTTGCTAAGTGAAGTACACTTCTCATTGCATCACATTAGGGGTACATGATATTGTTACATCTTCACAGATGATGTTAAACATCATCACTTGGTTAGGTGGTATTGGACATGTTTCTCCACTGTAAACTTACTGTTTTTTCCATTCTTTACTCTGTAGCTAAGTCTAGTTCTCTGTCAAGCTAGGAAAGATAAGTTGCACCCTCTGGAAGGGGGTATAACTACATGTACATATGTTAAATTAAAATATTCTGAAAGGAAGATTTTTCTTCCCAATTTATTTATTGAAAACCCAATTTTGTGTCCTTATTTCTTTCATTATTTTTGTAATATCTTTTTTTATCTTCAGTTACAATTGATGTGCAATTTTATTTAGTTTCAGGTATACAACATAGTGATTAAACATTTATATAACTTATGAAATGATAACCCCCCAAAAATCTAGTACCCATTTGACACCATCCATAGTTATTATAATATTATTGACTATATTCCCTATGTTTTAATTTATATCCTCATGACTGTCTTGTAACTACCAATTTGGACTTCTCAATCACTTCCCCTTTTTCATCCCTCACCCTAACCCCTTCCCATCTGGAAGCCATCAAAATGTTCCCATCTATGAGTTTATTTCTGTTTTGTTTGTTCGTTTATTTTTTGTTCTTTATTTTCCACATATATATAAGTGAAATCATAGGGCATTTGTCTTTTTCTGTCTGACTTACTCCACTCAACAAAATACTCTCTGGGTCCATCCATGATGTTGCATATGACAAGATTTAATTCTGTTATATGGCTGAGTAATATTCCGCTCTGTGTATTTGTATGTACCACCTCTTCTGTATCCATTCATCCTTTAATGGACACCCAGTTTGGCTTCACATCTTAGCTATTATAAATAGTGCTGCAATGAGGGCCAACCAAATGGCTCAGTTGGTTAAGAGTACGAGCTCTGAACAACAGGGTCGCCTCTTTGATTCCCACGTGGGCCAGTGAGCTGTGCCTGAGCTGAGCTGCCAATAAGTGGCAGAATGGCTCAGCTGGTGAGAGCACGTGCTCCTAACAACAAGGTTGCCTGTTCGACTCCTGCATGGGCCTCAAGATTGAACACAGCACCTTGAGCTGAATGGCTGCAAGTTGTTGATGGGTGGCTGGATAGCAACTGGACTTGGAGCTGACGTAGCTGCGCCCTCCACAACAACAACTTGGCTGTTCCCCTTCCCCAATTCCCCAATAAAAAATCTTAAAAAAAAAGTAGTGCTGCAATGAACATATGGATGCACATGCCGCTTCGAAGTAGTGCTTTGGATTTCTTTGGATAAATACTCAGATCCAGAAGTGGGATTACTGGGTCCTTTTTTGTCTCTTGTTATAGCCTTTGTTTTAAAGTCTGTTTTGTGTGGTATAAATATTGCTACCCCAACTGTTTTTTGTTGTTGTTGTTTTTTGATTTTTTTTATTGGGGAACAGCCATGGTCATTGGTTACACTTTGCTTTCATACTACATTGCATAGTTTACTCTTTTAAGGAAGGTGCAGCTCACAGTGGCCCATGCAGGGAGTGAACTGTAACCTTGGTGCTTTCAGCACGATGCTCTAACCAACTGAGCTAACTGGTCACCCTCCCCCAACTTTTTTATTTATTTATTATTTCCATCCTCATAGAATATCTTTTTCCATTCCTTTACTTTCAGCCTGTGTGTGTCTTTCAATCTGAAGTGAATCTCTTGTAAGCAGCATATGTAAGGGTCTTGTTCTCTTATCCATTCAGACACCCTGTGTCTTTTGTTTGGAGCATTTAATCCATTTACATTTAAAGTAATTGTTGATACATATGTAGTTATTGCCATTTTATTTTTCATATTTTGGATCTTTTTTTTTTCTTCTTAAAGGAGTCCCTCTAATATTTCTTGTAATACTGGTTTGGTGGGGATGAACTCCTCTAGCTTTTTCTTGTCTGAGACGCTCTTTATCTGTCCTTCAATTCTAAGTGATAGTTTTGCTGGGTAGAGTAATCTTGGTTGTAGGCTTTTGCTTTTCATCACTGTGAATGTTTCGTACCAATCCCTTTTGGCCTGCGTTTGTAAATGTTTTTTACTACATTTGATAATACAAGTTCTAGTGCCACTTGTCATAGTAATGTTTTGAACTCTGCTTTTCTAAAGAAAATACATACACACATATACATGCATAGTTTAAAGAGATAATTGTAAACACCAGTGAGTACAGTATATGTAACCATGATGGTCCCTTTTTATGTGACAGTTTGGGCCAAGAGTGTCCAGATATTTGGGTAAACATTACTCTGTGTGTGTCTGTGAAGGTGTTCTGGATGAGATTAACATTTGAATCAATAGACTGAGTAATGCAGATTGCCCTCCCCAGTGTGTGTGAGCCTCATTCTATCCCTTGTCGGCCTGATTAGAACAAAAAAGGCAGACTAAAGGAGGACAGTCTTCCTGTCTTTGAGCTGGATTTGTATTTTGATATGACGTATGTCTTCTGCCTTCAAAGTGGGACTGCAACTATATATATATATATATGTGTGTGTGTGTGTGTGTGTGTGTGTGTGTATATATATATATATATATATATATATATATATATATATATATATATCATTGGCTCTCTGGCTTGCTGACTATTGATCTTGGTTGGAACTTGTTAACCTCCATAATTTTGTGAGTCACTTCTGTATATATCTTCATCCTATTGGTTCCTTTGTCCTGAAGAATTCTAATAAAGCAACTATCTCACTGAAGAATTAGAAAAATACCATAAACCTGAAAATTCTTTGTGTGCCCCTTTCCCAGCTCTCTTCCTTTCTTCTGTTTTGAAATTTGTTAGTATTCTCCTTACATTTATTGTTTAATATGGTGAGATTTTAAAACTTACAAATTGGAATTCTGAAGTGGTTAAATAGATATGATTCTTAACCAGCAAAAGCTGTGAAATAATTCTTTTGCACTTTTAGATTTTTCTCTTATTTAAGTGATAAAGCATACTCTGTGTACTGAAACTAACTCTTACGGAGTTTCTTCACTCCATAACTAAACTGCTTCTGAAGCAGGTGCTAATCAACTGGTAAAGATCCTCTTATCTTTAGATTTGAATTTTCCATGAAAAAGGAACTTTGCCTAATGACAATTTTCAAGTATTATACTGAAAATTGAAGAAATGACACATTAAATACTGTGGTGCATTGTGTAAAAATATACCTTGGAACAAATATATAAGATTTTACTTTCTTGCTGTAGAGGGAATGATTATAGCTTTATCTCACTTGAAAGAGCTATAGTTTTGTGTTTTTTTAATAAATGTTATAATTTATAAAGATTCTTGGTGTGTTTTTCTTACGGAGACAAATAGGCAAGGGCAAAATACTTAGACAAATTTGTTATTTAACATCATGGCCACCATATAAATTTTGAAACTAACTTTTTAAAAATTTCATATGACTATGCACTTAAGAGAATAATCATGCAATCACTAAAACAAAGTCTTGCAAGGTTCAAACTCTAGTAGTTATCTCAACTCTCTAGGTCATTTGTGTTTGTTTACTGAAGACATGAAAAATAATCTTAATTTCACTTCTTTATGATATCCTTTAAATATTTAACCCCCTAAAATCTCCTTTATAGGACATTTTATTTTTTCACTTTGTTTTTTTTTTTCAGCTATATTGAGATATAGTTGATAAAATTGTAAAATATTTAATGAACACAACATGATAGTTTGATATATGTATAAGTTGTGAAAGAATTCCCTCCATTGAGTTAACACATCCATCACCTTATTTATTTATTTATGTGTATTTATTTATTTATTCATTCATTCATTTATTTACTTATTTGGTGAGAACGTTGAAGTACTACTCTCAGTAAATTTCAATTATACAGTACAGTGTTATCAACTATAGTCATATTATACATTAGATCCTCAAACTTTATTCATCTTATAACTAGGATGTGTTTTCATAGTTCCATCAAGCACTCACTTGCCTAAAGATCATTTGGGTACTTGATTTTGTCATCCCATTAAACTGTCTTTTCTCATGTCACCTTGTTTGCTTAGTAAGGGTATCACTATGTGTTAATCCATTAGATAGAAACGATAGACATACTAGAATGACTAACAATACTTATTAAGGGACATCTGTATCTTGGATGAGAGATGAGTCCCTAAATGTAAGATTGAGAAATTTACCTTTAATGGTCAATTGGAGCAGTGGTCAGAAGTGATAAGTAGTTCATGAAGACTGAAATATCAGAAGCCCGATCATTCAAGAGGTCATTACAGGGTCAGTGATCTATCAGCCTGAAAGATGTATCCCAGGGGTCATTTTTTTGATAATATATAAGCAACAAGTCCAGACAGGTACATCAACATTCAGGAAGCCAATAGAAACAGGCTAGAATCTAGAATTCAGAGAACGTTACTAATATTATGAAGTCGTCATCTAATGACCTTCATATCCAAGTAGGGAGTTAAGCCTGAGAAGTCACAAAAAGTGTCTGAAATGAGGATATGATCTAGTTTGGAAGTGACAGTTGCTACTTGTTTGGTTGTATGTGGGAAGAAACTACAATGGGAAAAGTGGGTGATGCTGGATCTATAATGTGTGCCATAAATTATCTAGTTAGCTACTGTTTTATTTTCTTCTCCACTAGAATATAAATTCCAGGAGGGCAAGTACATTATCTTTCTTCTCTATTGTTTTATCCCTATTGCCTAGAACAGAGCCCAATATGCAGTAAGTACAATAATGTAAGTTGAATGAATAAATGTATGGACCTAATAAATAAGCATGTTCTGTTGATATTGCCTTCTAGTAAATATATGAATTTCTTACTATTTGCTGATTCAAGTAACCGTATTCTTTCACCTGTATCACTGGAATGGTTTCCTAATTGGTTCTCTTGCTTCTAGACCTGTCCCCTCTTATCCATTCTCCTTTGTCATGTAACCCTAGTAAATTCTAAAACCTAAATTGGATCATGCCATGCTTCAATAGAAAACCCTTTAATAACACAAGGATAAATTCTCCTACATGCTTATGAAACACTGATTTGCCTTCTGCTTATGACTGTAGCCCACATGGCCCCCTATCCAACTCCCTACCCTACTCAACTCTGGTATACAGACATATGGAACTTCCTTCAATATATTATAATGTTCTGTCTTACTTCCAGTGTCCTTTTACACCTACTAGTCTTGCAACCTGTACTATTCATATGCATGTCCATCCTCTTTTATTTTGCCTGGCTAACTTCTATTCATCTTTGATGAGTTGGCACATATATCCTCCTCCAGGAAAACCTACCTGAAATACCAACTTTGGGTAATGCAACTCTTTCTACCAAGTGCTCCCTTCATTAACATTTGTCACACTCTGTTTGTAATAACATGTTTACTGACTTCAAAGTATTGGGTTGTCGGAAAGGTCATGATGTATTTTTTCTATGTTTTTCGTTGCAAAAAAGTGTCATGACTTTTCCGACAACCCAATAGATACTTTGTGAGGGAAGCGGTCATAGTTATCTTATTTGCACATGTGATAATAATACCACAGGGTTTTTAGTAAAAATTATATGAAATTCTACTGTAAATCACCTACATGTTTTAACTTTTTCTTCTTAGCATTATCGCCCATGCCTTGTGCGCTATCTGTCAATAAGTGTTTACTACAAAAGCTTCTTGACTATATTAAGGTTCTACACTGATTATCATCATCATGGACACTTAAATCAGATTGGTATTTAAATATGATATGGATGATAATCAGTTCAAAACTTGTCATTATTACTTGTCAACCCAAACAGCAACTTTTAAAACTCAATGTTTGCATGAGTTTTTTAAATTCTTAACTTGAATTTAACAACAGTGTTCCTGAAAAACACTCATTAGTGAAGAAGAATAAAGAACATATGGAATGAATTTCCATTGAAGTTCAAAGGCTTAAAAAGAAAGGGGAAATCTAATTAAAAAGTGGTCAAAGAATTTGAATAGAAATTTCTCCAAAGAAGTTACATAAATGACCAATGAGCACGTGAAAAGATGCTCAACATCATTGGTCATTAGGGAAATGCAAATCAAAAGCACATGAGATACCACTTCATGCCCACTATGATGGCTATAATCAAATAGACAGGCAATAACATGTTTTGGCAATGGTGTGGAGAAATGGGAACTCTTCTGTATTACTGATGGGAATGTAAAATGATGTAGCTGCTTTGGAAAAGAGATTGACCGTTCCTCACCATGTCCATAATTCTACTCCTAGGTATACGCCCAAGAGAAAACATGTTCACAGAAAAACTTGTACACAGATATTTATAGCAGAATTATTCATTGTAGCCAAAAGTAGAAAAAAACCAAATGTCCATTAACATATTCATGGATAAACAAAATGTGGTATATCCATTTAATGGAATATTATTGAGCCATAAAATTGAATAAAGTTCTCATACATTCTACATCATGGATGCACTTTGAAAATATTATCCTAAATGAAAGCAGCCAGACACAAATAGTGATGTATTGTATGATTCCATTTTTATGAAATCTCCAGAATAGGCACAACTATAGAGACAGAAAGTAAATCAAAAGTAAAAGAAGAAAATAAGTAGAATTAAACTTTTTAAAAATAATGTTTTATTTTTCAATAACAGTTGACATACAATATTATATTAGTTTCAGGTGTACAACATAGTGATTAGACATTCATATAACATAAATCTAGTACCCATCTGACACCATACATATTTATCACAATATTTTTACTATATTCCCTATGCTATACTTTACATCTCCATGAATATTTTCTAACTACCAATTTGTACCACTTCATCCTTCCTTCCTTCTCCCAGACCCCCAAAACCCCTCCCATCTGGCAACCATCAAAATGTTTCCTGTATGTATAAATTTGTTTCTGTTTCGTTTGTCCATTTTTTTTGTTTTTTAGATTTCACATATAAGTGAAATCATATAGCATTTGTCTTTCTCTGCCTTATTTCACTCAGCATAATACCCTCTAGGTCCGTCCATATTGTTGCAGATGGCAAGATTTCATTATTTTTTATGGCTGAGTAATGTTCCATTGTATATATGTACCACTTCTTTTTATCTACTTATTTATGGACAGACACTTAAGTTGCTTCCATATCTTAGATATTATCAATAATGCTGCAATGAGCATGTGGATGTGTATGTCCCGTCAAAGTGCTTTGGGTTTCTTCAGATAAATACCTAGAAGTGGGATTACTGGGTTCTTCTTTGTCTCTTGTTATAGTCTTTGTTTTAAAGTCTATTTTGTCTGCTATAAGATTTTTGTCTGGTTATTTCCAATTTTATGAAATATCTTTTTCCATTTCTTTATTTTCAGCATGTCTTTCATCATGAAATGAGTCTCTTGTAGGCAGTTATGTGTAAGGGTCTTGTTTTCTCATCCATTCAGCCACCCTATGTCTTTTGATTAGAGCATTTAATCCATTTACATTTAAAGTAATCATTGATAGATATGTACTTATTGCCATTTTATTATCATATTCTTTATCTTTTTTCATCTTAAAAAAGTCCGTTTAATATTTCTTGTGATACTAGTTTGGTGGGGATGACCTTCTTTAGCTTTTTGTCTGGGAAGCTTTTTATCTGTCTTTTGATTCTAAATGGTAGCTTTGCTGGGCAGAGTAATCTTGGTTGTAGGTCTTTGCTTTTCATCACTTTAAATGTTTCATGTCAATCCCTTCTGGTTTGTAAAGTTTCTATTGAGAAATCAGCTGACAGTCTTACGGGAGCTCACTTGTAGGTAAATAACTGCTTTTCTCTTCCTGCTTTTAAGATACTTTCTTTATATTGAATCATTGGCATTTTAATTATGATGTGTGTCTTGGTGTGAGCCTCTTTGGGTTCATCTTTTTTTGGTGCTATCTATGCTTCCTGGATTTGTATGTATTTTCTTCACCAGGTTAGGGAAGTTTTCCATCGTTAGTTCTTTAAACAGGTTCTCGATCCCTTGCTCCCGCTCTTCTCCTTCTGATAACCCTATGATGTGAATGTTGGTACACCTGATGTCATCCCAGAGACCCCTTAAACTATCCTGATTTTATTTGGATTTTTTTTTCCTGTTTGCTGTTCTGATTGGGTGTTTTCTACTATCTTACCTTCCAAATCACTGATTTGATTCTCTGCTTTATCTGATCTACTGTTGATTCCCTCTAATATATTCTTATTTCAGTTATAGTTACTCTTTATTTCTTACTGGTTCTTTTTAATGTTTTCTGTCTCAATTTTTATGTTTCCTATCTCCTTGTTGATGTTCTCACTGAGATTATTGAGCATCTTTATAACAAGTGTTTTGAAATCTGCATTTGGTAGCTTGCTTGTCTCCATTTTGTTTAGTTCTTTTTCTGAAAATTTGTTCTGTTCTTTCATTTGGGACATGTTTCTTTGTCTCCCCATTTTGATGCCATTCCTGTATTTCTTTCTATGTATTAGGTAGAACTGCTCTGTCTTGACAGAGTGGTCTTACATAGTAAGTGTCCTCTGGAGCCCAGTGGCACAGTCTCTTTAGTCACCTTAGCCGGGTGCTCCAAGTGTGTCCCTTGTATGAATGGTGTGTGCCCTCCTGTTTTAATTGAGCCTTGGTTGCTGTTGGCACATCAATGAGAGGGACTGACACCCGGACAGATTGGTTGTGAGGACTGGCTGTGACTACAGTGGAGAAGCTGTTGTGTAGGGGCTGATTCTACAGAGCATGATTCACTGTAGCAGTGCTCTGGTGCCAGCCCAGTCTGCCCTTTGGGTGTATTGTTTATGGAGGTGGTTGGGTGGTGCTCTGGTATGGTCTGAAGCTGGCCACTGGGTGAGTGTTGTATCTGGGGCTTCTTCAGAGGAGCTCTGGTGCATGCCAAATTTAGCCACAGCCTGTGCCCTGCTTTGGGCCACTTGGTATGAGCTACAAAGTGATCTGCATATGGTTGTGACTTGTGCTGGAGTTGGAGGTGCTTTGGAGAGTCTAAGCTGTGAACTGAGGCCAGTTGCCACTAGCACTGGGCTTGGGTCTTTTTACTAAGAGGTACAGGGCACATTGAGATAAGATGCTGCTTGTTTGGGGTTTGTGAACCTTTGAGGGATTTTAGGAAAGTCTGCAACATAAGCCAAAATAGGCCATTTATAGAGAAAAGCCACTGAAAGCAGCTTGGATGGGCCTACAAGTTGGGTGGTGTGGGGTCACCAGGATAGGACGAATGGTGTTAGTCAGGTTGATGGAGAAGAATTTGGCTTTTCTGTTTATCTAGAGGATAAAGACTTGGTGGAGAGAAGGTAAGAAAAGGTATTACATCAGAAATATGGTGCAGGTCTTTCACATACAATTTCAGTTGCTTTTAGAACTTTTAGAAATTGCTTGAGATCAATACAATATAAATATTAAAGAGTCAAGAAGCTGAAATATGCTTTATTTCTCAGGACTTACCTAAGGAAGTATTGTTACTCAAATTTTCTTCTGATGATAACCTGTCAGTGTGAATAATTCATAGGATTTGGTTATAGCAGTTCTGAAGTACAATATGCTTTGATTCTTTTGTAGTGGAGATGTTCATTCTTGCCAATGCAGAGCTATTGCTTCTCTTTAACTTATACATGTTTTACATGTTTATGCTGTGGTATTCTTTTTTTTTTTTTTAAGCTGAGCCATCCTGCCACTTGTGGGCAGCTCAGCAGTAGCAGCTCAGCTCTGGCCAAAAATCGAACCACTGTTGCTCAGAGCTCAGAGTCTTGAGCGAGCTTTTAACCAACTGAGCCACTCGGCTGGCCCTTGGTGTGATATTCTTTATGGAACCATATTACATCTTTAGTTTTGACAAAAATCACATAGACTGAATTGTGTGTCAGTCTGTGTACATGTGTCTATGTGCAATAATTAGCTGGTGCCCTAATTATTTTTAGTGATGTTCAAAAAGTACTTCTTTTTTTCTTTTTTATTCTATCTTTGTCTTACATATGATGAGCTCACAGATGTTTATATATTCATTAGAGCACTAGAAACAACTTCCAAACTCGGTGGAGTCTAATGATTTACATGTAGAACTCTGTGCAGTCTGCATACCAAATCGGCCCTCCCATATTTAATTACCATACTAAGTAGCAAGGGTAAAGTAGATTTCTTGAAAGATGAAAGGCAGAAAGTAAAAAGGAGGCATTAGCTTTAGTCCACAGTTTTGTTAATTGTAGTCATAATGTTATCACGGCATTTGCACAGAAGGTGATGGGAGATTTCTGGATTTAAACGAAAAAGCTTTATGAACCGAGGATTAGTAAATGAAGACAAGATAATTGAAGTACAAATATAGACAAAGGATGTTCAAAAACCCATGGGAAAAAATCATGGATTTGATCACATTGCATAGAAAATCTTAATAAATTCCTCAAGGTAGAAACCATCCCAACCATGTTTCTTAACCTCACTGCAATAAAATAACATAAAAATCTAAGAGGATAAACAAAAGCTGTCAACTTAGAAATTTAAAAATATCCTTCTAAAAATTCGGGTTAAAGAAAAAAAGCCAATGATGAAATTATAGGCTGTTTGGAAATGAATGAAAATGAGAGCACTCTACATCATGTACTTTTAGGATATTGCCAGAGTGGTCTTAAGTAGAAAAAAACAATGCATTTATTAGAATACAAGAATGTTTGGAAATAATCATTTCACTGAAAAATATGTAAAGAGAACAATAAAATAAGGGAATTACAAAAGATTAAAGAGGATACTGTGCATGATTTTTTACCAATAACTTTGTAAATCTAAGTGGGGGTTTATTCTAGAGTGAAGGATTATACCCTTTCTAGAATTATTAATGTAATTTTCTACATTAATAGATTAAAGGAGTAAAATGATATTATCAGCTCAGCAGGTATCAGGAAAGCTTTGCATCTTTTTCTCTGATAAATCTTAGCAAGTTAGGAATAAAGAGAAACTACCTTAACCCTATAAATCATATTTTAGGAAACCTGCAGCATTAAGCATCTCATATAACAGTGAAGTGAGAAGGAATCATTCTCATAAAACACAGTACCCTGGTGCCATGCCACCATCATTAAGTGTTGTGCAGGAGGTTTTAGCTAATGACATATGTAAAACATTTGATTGTCTAATAGTGAAATCTAAGGGACTTAACTGAAAAGCTATTAGAAATGATTAGAAGGTTTAGAATAAGTTGATAATAAACCATAAACTATGAGAGGAATTCATAAAATGATTAAGAATAAACCTTAGAAATGTTAGTGCCTTTAAATGAAAACTATGATATATTCCTAGAAGACATTAAAAGAAGAGCAAAGGAAATAGTTCCATATTCCTACATAAGACACTTCAATAAAATAAACAATTCAGCTCTTCCCAGAATAATTATGAGTTGCAATCTTAATAAAGTTTAAAAGGAGTTTTATTTAATTTTAAAAGCTGAGTTAGATGGGAATATGTTCAAGAATAAGACTATTTAAGATAACCAGATTTGGCCTTCTTGTGATTTTTAGAAGATTGGAGGATATAGGTCTGGGACAGGAAATATACAAGATGAGCTTGCAATATTTTGTTGTGCCAGGAAGCAAAGAAGCTATCAAAGACTAGACTAGTGAGTCTTGTCAAAAGGATACAGGAGCCAATATGAAGGGTTTCTCATTGAGTAAATGTGGCACAACTGAAGCATCCTAAAGTATAATAAGTTCAGTTGATGGAAACATTGAATATATGAAAACCTGTAAGCTCATGATTTGTAAGACAAAGATAGAGTGAAAAAGAGAAACATTAAATACTCATTGAACACCACTGGAAGTAATTAGGAACACTGCCGGAAGTAATTATGTGTCACCTTGAACCTATCCAAGGTGACACATAAAATAACTATCACTTGAACATATGCATAAAGTGTTCTTGGTAAAAAAGTTGAACCTGAATCCACTCAAGCCACCAGAGAGAAATTTTTTTTTTATAAGAAATACGGGAGAAAGAGGAACAAGATAAATGAGAAAACATGGAGCAGAAGAGATTAGGCTTCTTCAGTTAGGTTTCTTCCTTCCTAGGAAGGGAGGGAGAGAGGGAGGAGAGAAGGGAGGAGAGAAGGGAGGAGGGAAGGGAGGGGAGGGGAAGGGATGGAGAAGAAGGAGGGGGACTGCTCTAGACCAAAAGGGATTGAAGAGACCTAACAACCAAATGTGATGTATTGAACTTGTCTGGATCTTATTGAAACAAATAAATTGTCAAAAGAAGTTTTGAAGCTATTTGAGGCATATGCTTATGGAATAGAAATTTCCAAGAAAATGAAGTTTTGGTTAGTGTCAATCACTGTTATTATAGCATTGTGATTATGTATGCAAATGTCTTTTTTATTTTAAGATATACCCTCTGAAATAGATAGGGGTATAATGTCAAAATATGTGGAATTTAAAATACTTCAGCAAAAGAAAAAAGGAATTAAAAGGAATAGATAAAGCAAAACATGGAAAAATCTTGATAATTTTTTTATCTGATGTTGAGAATGGGAGTTCACTGTACTATTCTTTCATCAGATTTCAAATTTTTCATAATAAATTAAAAAAATAACTTCCGAAAGAAGAATAGAAGAGGACACTTACCCTTCCAGATATTAAAATATACTGTACTTCTATATAATTAAAACAATGTGGTTTTGATTTGGAGGTAAGAAGATCAGTAGAAAATACAGTCAAGAAAGATACATATTTGTGTGCAAAAATTTAGTTCCATTTTGAATCAGAAGAAAGAATAGGTTATATAATAGGTGATGTTAGAACATTTGGATGTCCTCTTAGAAAATAATTTCTAGAGAATCAGAGCTAAGAAGCAAATCTATATATAAATCATATGGAAAAGCCCTCTGAAGTGTGAAACAAAACTCTATATCCATAATTTATTTCTGTACTTGAACTTAATAAATTTTTGAACTTCTGAACAATTTCTTTAAAATGTCATAAATAGAAAGCACTAACATAAGAACTGGAGAATGTTTTGCCATAAAAGACAAAGGATTAAGAGTTTGGATATATGTGGAGTTCCTGCAGAAATAAGAAGTGAAATTAAGCAAAGGAAAAATTTGCAAAGATCTAAACAGACAGTTTGCAAAAGAATAACTAAAATATATGAAGACAAATAGGAAACTGTTAATAAACACTTGAAAAGTTGGTCAACCTCATTTTTAATCTAAGAAATTAAAATTAATATGGCTTTCACCTAGCAGATTGTCAAAAATTAAAAGCCCAGGCAGTGACCGGTATAAATATAGGGTACCGGGACATATGCAGCCTCATTGCTGTTGATTGGAAAACAAATTTGGTGGGCAATTTGCTAGTTCCTTTCAAAAAATTTATGAAGCAAACTCGTTGACCAAGCAATTCTACTTCTAGCAATGTATTCTTTAGAAATACTCTCACTTGTAGAAATACTCTTACAGGTTATTAGTAACAAATTAGAAATCCATTATAATAAATGCTCATCGATGACCAAATACATTTTGATACTCCATTGCTGTGAGATATTATATACCATTTAGAAGGAAGAATGTAGGCGATCTGTATTTGTTGACATGGAAATAGATTTGACATTGAATTAAGAGAGTAAAAGTAAGCCAACTTTGTTCTGTGATATGTACTTTGTCACAGGCTACACTTCACCACATAAATCTATATTTGCACATTAGCATCTAACAGGGAAAGACCTTTCTCACTGTGTCCCAGACAAAATTTCTTTTACTTCATGAGGGCAGTAGTACTGGCTGAACTTTGTGTTTTATGATTTATTTATAGAGCCCTAGCTGCTGTTGATTTTGTCCTTAATTTTATAATAAATGCATCATGATGCAGTTGACTGTCAAGACTCACAAACGCAGCCTTCACGGTCGTTGCATGTTGGCTGGAGCTGTGTCTGGGAGGCCCTCACCTTGTCGAACGGCTCTACATGCAGCATGTGGAGGGCTAATGACGATCTTTAAATGAGCAGTGCAGACCCTCTCCCAATTTTAAGAGTAATAAATGTTTTATTATTAGAGTGCTAGACAGGAATTAGAAAGGCTATGATTTCCTGTAGTATTTAAATTTCAGTGACAACCTGGAAAGACAGAAATTAATTTAGAAGGCCAAACTGTATCTTATACTATCTAGACTTTTTCCTTAATAGGTCATTTTTTAATATCTCATTTTTCCCTGTCAAGCGTGATAGAGCTTCATAAAGCTTGCTTTATGAAATTTCTAAACTGTAAAAAGCTTTTCTTATAAATAACACTGTTACACTTGTTACTTTGCTCTCTTCATTGAAAAATGACATCCTAGGGAACCATGTCTACTTTACTTATTTTAATAATTTAAAAAGTTTTATATGGCATCTCCTGATTCAGATAACAGTAATTAGAAACATTTGTTTATGTTTCAAATGTCATTTTTCAATTCTATCAAAACTTAGTTTCAGATATCCAAATCTTTTCAAGTGAAGAAACACAGGGTTAGTATTTTAAATATTGATGCTTTGACAGTTCCCATATGACTAATGACAACAGTTTTTAGAAAAAATTGAAATATAAGGTATAATCAGAAAAGCATATTTATTTCAGTAAATTTTTTTGAGCATCTTGTTTTCTTGTGAATTTTGACCCCGGGTTACCTAAGAAATGCACAGTGCATCTTCAGATACTGCTTTGCAAGTTTGAATAGGCATTTATTCTCAGGTGCTCTGTCTTCTCTGGCATATAAAATTATAGGGTTCTTATATAATATCAAAAAAGTAGAAAGCTGTGGGAGTTATAAAATTCTGTTATGTCAAACAGGAATACATTAAAGCTTACTGTTTGTTAAAGTTAAAAATACATTTGATGAAATTGCTGGAGAAGTTCAAGCACAATCATGTCAAAAAAAAGGGAAAAGAACTGAAGTGTGATTACATACCTAAAATTTCTTTAGTGCAATTCATGAAACAAAATTTTATATTAAAACATTATTTCCTTCCCCCAAAAGTTATTTTGCACATAGATTTTAACAAAATAGATGGGATCACATATTGCCATGTTAATTAGTGACTACCCGAAAACGGTTTTATGAAATTGAGACCGTTACTAAACACAAATCTGCATACATGATACAAACTATCCTTACTTGAGAAAAGAGTAATCCAGATGAAATTTTAACATTTTGTTGCATGTTTAATCTTGTGTACATGTATTCATTTATGCACAGACACGCTGGGAGTCGTGTGGATGCTCTTATTTGCCATCTGAATGGAAGTGGCATCTGCCTAAGAGCTCAGCGTAGGAATAGTTTTTACAAGGTGCATCTGTATGTACCTTGCATTTTTAAATTACCTGATCAGAGTAGGATTGGATTTAAATATGGATACACGATTTTCTTTCTTTGACATTTGTCAAAATATGGCTACAAGCTGGCAGTACATGGGCCAGCTACAACCTGCAGATGTGCTGTATTGAGCCAACAAAATGGTTTGGTGTGTTTTTTTTTTCCCAGAAAATTAGAACAGACATTTGAAACTATACAGTTTTCACATCAAAATCTGGATTCGAAGGTTTTCTTGAAAATGCCAAGGAACTGGCGCTCAGGCCCCACATTCCCCGGCAGCCAGTATGCAGAGTAGGTGGCCTCTCTCTTGCTGTATTTTCAGCTCTTCTGTTCCCTAGAGTCATCTTCCTGACACTGAGACCAAGTATTAGTTACCACTCATCTTTGCAATTGCAAAGTATTTCTCTCATAATTCAGAACTACTTAGCAGAAACTATGTCTCTAGCAAATGACAGGGAAAAAAACATTGAACTGGTTGAATGTTTCGGGCTGAAAGTGTTGAAATAATATAAAGTGATTCACTTTAAACATTTTTGTTTATTTTCCATCAGGTCTCATAGACATTTTAAACATATCTTTATTGACATAGAATTCATATACCATACAATTACATCATTTAAAATTTATAATTCAGTTGTTTTCTTTATATTCACAGAATTGTGCAGCCATTACCACTTTCTGATTTTGGAGATTTACATCACCCCCAAAAGAAACTTCATAATCATTAGTGGTATTTACAGATATTTAAAAGCATGTGCTTGGTAGAAGATGTAAAATAAAGGAATCAGCTTTAGTCTGTAATCCAGATTTTACTTCAAAATTTTAGACACTTGAATTTCATGTCTCATAAAGAGTTGTCTTTTCCTATGTGTATAGTACTTCATATTTTACAACCAAGCCTCTTGTCTCTTTATCTAAAATACTTAGTTGAAAAAAAAGCAAAACAAAAAAAGTGTTATACATAAGCATGTATACAGGCAAGTACATAAGTACTTGGAGTATCGTTAGGTACTTTCCTGGTGATGGACGTGAACTATTCCTCGAACGCACCAACTCCAGGCCACCTCTGGGTCATTGTGCATGCTGTTCCCTCTGCCTGGAATACTCTTGACCAAATACCTGCTTAGTTTGCTCTTTCATTTCCTTCACTCTCATCCAAAAGGACCCCTCTCCGTGAGTTCTTCCCTAGCCACACTATTTGGATATTTTCTGTTTAAAAGTCCCTGATAAAATGTACAGATTTTAAAAGATGTTACCTATGTATTACTTTTCAAAGTTGAATTGAATTCTGGTAGCAATGTGTAGTATGATGTTCACGCAAAAGGTGGCATTATTCAAATGAATGCTACCATCATCCATTGTATTACTGTTTTAATACAGTTTTTTCTTATTAAAATGTGTATACTTTTTTTTGGCACCCTGTGTGTGTGTGTGTGTGTGTGTGTGTGTGTGTGTATTCCTAAGAAATATATATATATATATATATATATATATATATGTGTGTGTGTGTGTATATGTATCCTTGCCACCTCTTCCTTATAATTATATTAATATAATTATTATATAGTTATAATTATATATTGTATATAATTATACTTATAAACAGTATTTTTCATATATTATATACATTATAGTTATAATACAATTATTATATAGTTATGATTATATATAATTATAATCCTTACAATAAGTCTCTTCATATATATATAAAAAGATAAATATATAGGGAGATGCATAGCTATCTTTATGTCTATATATATGTTGGTGTATGTAGATACATATGAAGAGTTGACTGTGAGGAATTGGCTCACATGATTGTGGAGGCAGAGAAGTCCCATGCAGTGCTGCCTGTAACCCAGAGAACCCGGGAAGCTGGTCATGTATTTCTTGTCCAAGTCCGAAGGCCTAAGAACCAGAGAGCCAGTGTTGTAAGTCCCATTCTGAGGGCAGAAGACCAATGTCCAAGCTCGACAGGCAGAGAGAGTGAATTCTCTTTGTCCACCTTTTTGTTTTATTTAGGTCCTTAATAGGATGATACCTACTCACTTTGGAGAAGGCAGTTGGCTTTACTCAGTTGGCCAACTCAAATGCTAATCTCATCTGGAAATACCCTCACAGACACACCCAGATATAAGATAAACCAATACTGGGGCACTCCATGATCCAGTCACATTGACATAGGTTCTACTATCACACATTGCTATTTTCTTGCATGAATTTCTGTGTTCCCTGGGATTGGTATTAGTTATAATATGGAAATTTTCTATTTGCTACAACTCGTGGGAAATAAATGAACTGACTTGACCCAAATTTGCAGCAGAGTATCAGATTTAACTGCATCCTCCACAACCCTTGGCCACCAAAATCCAACCTTGATGGGCTTTATAACACAAAACTCCAAATTCCTGAGTTAGGAGAGGTATTCTTTGGATATCAACATTGAACAGTGACAACATGGATTACAACATCTTTAGAGCTTAACCAATTATTAAGGGCACCAGAACTGCACTGCTTGTTTAGCTCAAATGCTTTCCAGACATTATCTCTAAGTAGATGACAGATGTTTGTCATTTGCATCTGTTCATTACCAAATAACAGATGATTTCAAAATCTATCATGCAGTATATTACTGAGCAATAGTTTAAGAAATAACAGGGCCATAGAATAATTGTTTTATTGTGTATGGTCTGTATTTCACTTCTTTATGTGAGAACATTTGTTGTCATGTACAATTTAGTTACTGTGGAATGAATCAATATTAATCAGTGTGAGAGAAAACCACTGCAGTTATTTGGCAAGCTTCTATCTCAAATAACGTCCAGTCATAACAGTCTTCTATTTATCAGGCTACCTCTAAGGACATGATGACAGTTGTTTCTGGAAAGGGAAGAGGGGAAGGATGTATGAGTTAAGTATTTGGAGAGTAGCATTCGGAGTAACCTGAATTGGGGGAAATTGAGAATGGTGAAGAAGTGTTATATCAGGTCACTGCCATCCTTATAAAAATACTTTGAGTAGGTCCGGCCGAGTGGCTCAATTGGTTAAGAGCTCACTCAAGAGTGTGAGCTCTGAGCAACAGCGGTTTGATGCCCCGCCCAAGCTGAGCTGCCGCTGAGCTGCCAACAGGTGGCAGGATGGCTCAGCAAAAAAACAAACAAACAAACAAACAAAAAAAACCCCAAAAAAACTGGGTGCATAATGTTTCCAGTAATTTCCATTCAGATTAAAATTTAATTACAAAAGGAAAATATTCCAGATGTCCCCTCTTAACATTTTAAAGTCCCTTTTTCTAATGGCCACCAAATTTTGCAAGTTTTTTCTCTCCTTCTAAATGAAAACAACCCTTTCCCTAAAAGCAAACCTAAGAATGGTCATTCTTGAAATTCTCCTTGATTAAAACCCAGGCTTTCAGTCACAGTGCTCTCTTGCTTTCAAAAAACAAATGAAGTCAAATGCTAAGACAATCTGAAGCTCTAGAAATACTTTTTTTTTTCACTTTGTACATAGAGATTTAAAGGCAGGAAATGAATCAACAAGTACATTTGGACTAAAGGCTGCTGGAACACCCTATTTTCTTTTGAGCAGAATTTTAAAAAATGAGTGAGAAGTCTGTTGTGTACTCCATTTAAAGATATTTTTACATTCCTAAAATGGCCCACCCAGAGTGCCATAATGGGGCTCATTTATAAATTAATTACCTGAAGCACACAATGCTGTACTCAGAGCTTGGCTGTGTGGGTTAAGTTTCACATTTAAAGTACTGTATTTATGTGCATCTGTAAAAGTTTAACATGCTACTTGTTGCAGTGGATCTCTTACCTAGAATGGTATGTGTGCCTTCTATAAGAGCATCCGGCTTCCTCTTCATTAAGGTAGGGGGTAGGGAGTGGAAACCTCTTTTTTCAGGCCCCATAACTATATTCTAGCTCAGACCTTTCTAAATATACTTTCAAAATTTGGTGGAAATGTATCCATTTCTTAGTGATATGGTGATGACAAATTGAAGGAATTCTTATTTTAATTATATAAATATTAAGTGCTGAAGAAGCGATCAACAATGACATTTAACCTTTTGTACGCTGTTAACCCAGCCAGTTCTACCCCTCAAAGTATACCAGCCCCAGTATGAGATGCTGTCTCAGTGGCATAGAACTGTTCTCTTACTGGTGTTGTTTTGGCCACTCTTTGCAGGGCATTGTGGGCCTTGAGCTGTTAAGGTCACCCTGGACCATATGCTCTCAGAAAGCCCTTAATCTCATGGGAGTAATTTTACATTAAACCATATCAATGGTTTTAAATGTTGGCTACCCATTAAAATCACTTGGGAAACTTTTAAAAACACCTATGCTTCACCATCCCTAAGACTTATCAGTTTCTTTAAGTGTCATCTAGCCTGAGCATGCTTCAAAAGCCCCCCAGGAGATTTTACGGTATAGCCATGTGAGTCACTACTAGGCTGGATAGAATAATTATTGGCCATGGGAGCTGGCCTGGTTGCCGGGTGGTTTGGTTATGGATTTTAGGAATTCAGAAAAAGAGAAGACCAGATGTATAAAAGACCCCAGTAGAATTTTAGGGAAAAGAATTGGGATCCTTCCTAACTCCATTTAAGTTCAGGCCTTCATGTAATTCAACATGCTTCATATCACAGAGGTGTATTGAGCATCCACTATGTGCCAGGTACTGTGTCAGTATTGAGATCAAATGGTGCACGAGATAGCCTTGTAGCTGCCATGATGGGACTTAGAGCGAACTCAGAAGTAAACACGTCACCAGACAGTTTTCATATAGTATCAGGGTAAAGACGAGCAGATGGGGAAGGTGGCTTCTCAGAATGAGCAGAAAAGGATGTCAAGAGAAGACAAATGAAGTTACAGCTGGGTGTATGCATCATCCAACCGAAGGATGAGTTGGATTCAGCCAGGTAAGAGGGGAGGATTAGGGATCATTCTGAAGGAAATCAGAAACTCAAAGGCCAGAAGCAAGAGAGGGTGTGTGCATGTCACAAAATGAGAGCATTCCAGTGATGCTGGAGTGAGGAGTCCAAGGTTAGAAGAGTTAGATGAGGTTGAACAGATAAACAGATGTCAGGGTTACAGAGTCTCGTCATTGTTTACACAAGCCATGGTTGAATTCTTGCTGTAACTCTGAGAGTAGATCGAGAAAGGAGCCAAGAGTGAAGGTGGAAAAGAGATTGTGAAGCAGAAATCCAGGAAAGATAATGATGGTGATGGCTTCACGTCACAGCAGTAAAGCTGGAGAAAAGCAGACAGGTTTGGGGAGAGTAGGAGTCAGTTACTGGGTTTTTGGAGACAGACGAGAAGAAGGACACAGGGCGACGTCCATACTTGGGGTGTGGGCGATTTAACCAAAGTAAAGTAAGAACCTTAGGAGGAGAAACAGGTTTTAAGAAGAAGTTGGTGAGTTTGGTTTTAAGTATATTCCATCTAAGGCTTCTATGAACTGGACAAATGAACTGTATCATAGGTTGCTGGTAATACAAATTTAAAGCTCAGGGCAGATATTGCGGCTAGGGATAGGCTTGAAGAGTATGACCATCCATTGGATAATTAAACCAGGGGACTATATGACCTCATTCAGAAAGTAGAAAGAGAGAGGAGGCTGTGTTTAAAAGTTTAAAGAATAAAGGAGTTTGTGGTAAGAGTACCTGTGTAGTACATCGAACATCCGTGTAACTAGATTATAGTTCTGGCTTTGCTTATAACTATGTCGTAGGCAAGGGATTAAATTGTTCTCATATTATTTAACTAATCCATTCCAGGAGAAACCCCTGTCTCCCCCTAACCCATAAGGTTAGTGGTAGTGATTTACCAAAGAAGCTATGTCCTAGTCCCTAGAAGCTATGAGTATGTTAGGTTTCAAGGGAGAAAAGAAATAAGCTTGCAGAGGGAGTTCAAATTGATAATCAGCTGACTTTAAAATAGAGGGATTATTCTGTATTATCCTGCTGGGCCCAATAGAATCACAAGGGTCCTTAAATACAGAGGAGAGAGGCAAAGGGGAGAGAACCAGAGAAATGGCAGCATGACAAGAACTTGGCCTGGCTTTACTGGCTTTGAAGATGGGGGAGTGGGCCCGGAGCCAAGGAATGCTGGCTGCCTCTAGAAGCTAGAAAAGCAAGAAAACCAGTTGTCCCCTAGGGACTCCAAGAGGAATGCAGCCTGCTGACACCTTGATTGTAGCCCAGAGAGACCCGTTTTGGACTTCTGACTTCCAGAACTCTAAGATAATAAATGTGTGTTGTTTTAAGCCACTAAGTTTGTGGTAGACCAGCATAGGAAACTGATACAAATGTTGGGCAGATAAAATCAGATTTTGGATATGAAATAGTTTGAAAGACAGCAAATGGATGGATACACACATGGACGTGCTTATGAGGGCATGTTTAGGTGTTTCGCTGCCAATTTCAGTGACAGAAGTTGAGTAATAGATGCGGGTGAATTATGCCAGGTATGATTGGTTTTAAACATTAGACTCTTAGCAGTTACTAAGTAACAGGGAAAAATGAGCAGAAGACAAATGGCACATAAATACACAAATTAACAATGAAAATTCTGGTATTTAGATATCTGTAAAGGACTGCCCTCGTTCGGAGAACCCTTTCCACTTGGCTGTACTTAGAACAACCTGTATTGGAGTGTTAGATGAACTTGGGCCTCATGCTCTTGACCTTGAAGAAACCAAGACTCTTTAAGCCTCTGGATATACCTATCCAGTAGAGGTGTAGTGAAGAGATAAGTATATACGTAATTAGCCCCTTTCCCCTCTTCCTCGCCTCTCCACTCCTAATCTCAACCAATTTCTCTTCCCATTAAAAATTATGAAGATACTCAGTTTAAACTGGGCTTTAGTAAAATAACCTCAAGTATTTTATTTCTGATATATAATCATAAGAGATTAGAGTGTATTTTTAAAGAATACCCGGGAAGCTTTCGATTCTGATAATTTTTTTTAGAACCCATATTATGAAAAGAAATATGTTGCAGATGGGGACACAGGTGTCAAGAAATGCACAAAGAGTAGGGGTGACTGAGCTAGACATGACTTCTGTCTCAGGAGGGCTCAGGCTTAGTGGTCACAGAATGTGAGGCAGGGAAGGGGTGGACAAGGTCTGGCGATAGAGAATGAATAGACTGATCTTTAGGAATTGGGCAGAAGAAGGCTCTGAAAACAAAACTGTGACATGTCATTAATAGTCAGCTGGCGGTGAGTTCTGTGCCATGGTCAGCATCAGTTAGCCCTGTCTAACCCCAGGCAGAGAGAATGGTAATGACAATAGATTTCTTTCTTGAATATTTAAGTGTGCCAAGTAGTGTCCTCATCACAGTACAAGGAATCTTCAAAATATTCTGTTAGGTAAGTGATGTGATTCTCATTCCCATTTTACAGATAGACAAATTGAGGCACAGATTGGTTTATGAATTTGGCCAAAGCTACACAGCTTGTAATTGGTAAGTGGAGTCACATGGCCTACAGTCAAAGCCCTTGACTCGGAACCCAGAACATCTATCAGTTAACAGCAGTACCCCAGCCCTAGATTTAGTGTCTGTAGCTGAACCTCTGGGAAGAAACCTGGCAAAATCAAGATGGAGTAACCGATGTAGAGGGGATTACCTAGACATGGATCCCAGTACAGACTATGGGGAAAAGAGGCAGCCATCAGAACTGGGTACATAGAGTGTCCTGAGTGTGAAGGAGGCTGAAGCAGCGCAGTTGTCACAGTTGACTCACAAGGGTAGCTGGGTAACATGTCAGAATGTAGAGTACCAGTTTCAAGTCCCACACCCTCTGCCAACTGACCAACCTTCCTGGAGCCGGCCCCCTAAATGCCCCCACCCAGAGACACAGTGTGCAAATCCTGGTGCTTGCCAATCACACCGTCAGCCAGCAAGTGTGTCACCAGGTGAATTGGGGAGCAAACTCTCTGCGCAAACAAGAAAGAACGCAAAAGGATTCAAATTAAGAGGAAGAGGGGAGAAGAAGGAGGTTTCAAGCTATCAGTGGGACAGGAGTGCTGTATCCCATTTCACAAAACGGTTAAAAAAAGTAGGAAGCCTTTTGTAAGAACTGTGCAAACCAAATCCAAATCTGCGTGCCTTCCCCTTTATAACACTGTTATTATGGAAAGTTATTATGTGTGTGTCTTTGCAGGCTTGAAAATGGAAATAAACATTTTCCCTAAATCAGCTATCATCATCAAAATGAGAATCTGTCTTACTGTTAGAAATTCTGAGTTAAAAAAGTTTCTGTTTCTAAAACTAAATGCTGATGAGAGCTATACAGTCCAAAATAGAAACTTTTTTTTCTAAGCATAAACATCTGAAGTTTGAGTTCTAGTTAGTTGGTCCAGTATTGCATAGAAAAGGCTGTTACCACATACGCACTGAGTGAGGAGAAAGATACATTTTTGCTAAGTCTCTGAATTATAATTGTTCTTTCTAGAATGTTAAACTGAAGAGCCACAAAGGAGATTTATCACCTTTACTGGAAAATATGTCACAGTGTTGATCATGGGATTGGGAATTTGAACCATCCATGTTTTTGTTCAATTCATGGAGAGCATCTTGAACAAGGTGAATAAAATGCTCCCCTGGTGTCACATACCAGCTTCATAGCCATAAGCTTAAAGGAGCATTTCATGTTTATTTTCTTGGAAAAGATGTAAACATTATTGAGTTTAATATTTCAGGGACATACATGATGCTAATTTACAGAAAAACTTCATATAAGTTTATGGTATATGAGGAAGGTTCATTTGTAAAGAGCTTCATTGTTACAGTCCTTTTTTTTTCTTCACCAAAATGAAACTTTTTAGATGTTTAGATGTGCTATATATGCTATCATTTCTATCAGACAGACGTTCCATTACACATGAGGGTGGTTTTAAATGCATTTCGTTTGGCATTCACTTTCTCCAGTACATTTGGAATAACATCGTGGAACGTATTTAAACAAGCTGAAAACAAGCATTCAAAGACAGTCATCAAGTTAGATGTTCTGGAAGCAGATAAGGTGGCCCTAATCCTGAGGGCATTCAAGCTTCTGCCCAGTACGCTGCTCTTTTGCACTTTGAGTGGAAAATGGCAAGAAGTCGCATTGAGCCTGTGGCCTGAGAAATGCTGCCAGATGGCTATGAGCCAGGAAATTAAAGGGGTTTACATTTTGGAGTTTGTCTAAATCTTACTCTAAAGAAATAAGAACTCTTTCTTTTTTTAACCAAGAAAAGTAAAGCTTTGTTTGAGAGACACTTTGTAGAATACTCCCTATAAAGGGAAAAAAAAAATTCAGAATTCAGAAATCAAAGGATAAAAGGCAAGAGAGCCATCTAAAATAAGCTTAAACTGTTATTCCACTGGAAAAATTATATGCCTCAATTCTCTGACAGTCTCAGGGGTGTGATAACGACATGAGGAGCCAAATATATTTTCAGAACGTTTAGCTCTGAACAGCCCTCCTTCGCTCCACTCAGGGAGCAGGGTCATTCCTTCCTGGTCATCGTCCATGCAGGCCTGCACAGGCGTTTAAGTCATCTGAGAACGTTCAGCTCTCTTAGAATCATCCTAGTGAACCCATATAACCGAGAGCATTTCTGCTCACTTAACCCTCAATCCAATTCTGATTTCTTTAAAGGTCTGGAGACACGGGTTAATTCATAACAAATACTTCCTCACTGGCTAGCCCATTCCAATCACTGACAACAGGCTGCTCTGTAGGGAACAGAGGAGATACACAAGGTGATAAATCTCTGTCTGAAGGAGCCAGCTCCTTGGCTGAGGAAAGAACAGCGCATTTAAATTATCAGTGCAGAATAGAGGACATTCTATAAAATGAATGGTCATCTACTTCTTGACAGAGCAAATGCTGTGAACATTAGAAAGAAAAGATATTTAGAAAGCCGGGAAAGACTTTCTAGAAATGATAGGCTCTGAGGGCTGGTTTTGAGGAATGGGAGGAACATTCAGCTGAAGAAATCCTACAGCAATGGGACATGTGGGCGCAAGGAAGCGATAACTGTGACCAAATGGTCATTGGAGCAAAGAGCCCTGGGGTCCACCCTGCTCTGCCAGGACCAACTAGCATGCTATCCAAGTTCCTTCACTTCCAGAAGCCTTAGTTTTTCACCTGTTAATTGCTGATGACAGTAAAATCTACCTCATGGTTTGGGGGCCAGGAATAAATGAGATCACACGTATAAAGTGTTTAACATAATGCCTGATACTTGTTACGCGCTGAATGATTGTTATTATTATTTCGCAGTCTATATTCTACTCCATAATCATCTTTTAGCACTTGATACTGGATTGAAAACCCTTCTGTTTGGACATCGCTTCTCCCTTAGCTGCCATGGAACTCCTGCCCCCTCATTGACTCTGGCTCTTCCATCCCCAGAAGACCTCCACTTGGCCTCTTTACTCTTTGTGTCGGGGAGCTGTTCTCTCCCATGTCTGGAAACCTGCCTGTGGAGTGCGTGGGTGCCTTCTCCAACCTCTCCCTAACCTCCCACCTGAAGCACATTTCTAACCACTTGCTGGACATTTCCACATGGATAGCCCACTTGCACTCTTAACATACACAGAGCACAACTCGTTGTTCCTCCTGTTCGGGTCACACCTGCTCGTGATCTGTCCTCATGGCCAACCGGTTCCCAGTCGGTTGTGAGGGCTCAGTGTCACTGTTGACTGCTTTTCTCAGCAACTTCTTATCATATCAGTTGTCAAGTCCGTAGCCCTGTCCTTGGTTTCCACTGCTAGAATCCCTATAACTTTTTCTAACTTGTGTCCTTGTCTCTGCGCAGCCCATCTTCTCAGATCATCCTACACATGAATCTTCCCAAAACCCGGCCATGATCTGGCACCACCTGTTCTGAAGCCTCCAGTTCCTCCCTCATCACTATCTGCAGAATACAGTTTCCCCAAGCAGGCATCCAGCCTCTCCGCACAAGCCCTGATTCGCCTTCTAGCTTTGCCCTGGCACACTTCTGTATATCCCCTGGAGGTCTCCCATGATCCAGCCAAACTGAACAACTGTGTTCCTCAAACTGCCCTTAGCGTTTTTGATTCTGGACATTTCTTTCTGTCTGGAGTACTCGCCTCTTATTATCTTTACTTTTAAGTTTCACATTTATCCTTCAAGATCCACTTGAGATCCTAAGCTCTGCTTCAAGCTCTCCCCCCACTGTTACAGGATTTGTCACGTTCTACCTGCGTGTATTTATACACGTTTCATGTCGTCTACTAGACCGTAAGCTCCACAAGCACCTGAACCATATTCTATTTACTTAGCATTCCAACTACCCTTTCTCTGTTCGCTTCCTAGCACTGTGTCTTCCAGTAGTTGCTGCTCAACGAATGTTTCTTGACTAAATAATGCAGTGAGAAACATAAAGCCACTTAATAGTAAGTGAGGGAGGGATATTGATGGAAGTGGTATTTCAGGACGATTAGTCTAATAGTAACTACGTGAAGGATATGAGCTAATTTTTCAGAATATTTGAAACTTACAGAGGGAAGTAAAATTATTTTCATGGGATCTTAAATCCAATTGATCCTTTCAGGCATGGGAGTTGGGGGCAGCTCCAGAAAAAGCCTTTAAGACAGAGGTTAAAGGAAATTCTTCTAATTTGTATCTTTTCTCCTACTGATGTGTTTAGTTCAGGATCTTCCCTTTAACTGGTGCTAGATAAATAAGTTCATAAAAGTTACCAAGCCTTGTTGATATTCCCAGATATAACAGTTACATTTCTAAGTGACTTTGTATGATAGAAAACCATATATCAAATTGCACACCTAAATTCTTAATTACATGAATACGCACACACACAGACACACATACACATTAAGATTCAGGGGATATCAATTTATGTATAATCATCCATGAGCATTTTGCTAGTTTCCACTTTCCATTTTTTCATTATCTTTAGGTTCAGTGTAATTTTTGTTTTTTTGTTTTTTGTTATTGCTGTGGAGAATGTCGTTAGTAGTGTAATTACATCTGTACTCAGCAATTTTGAAAGCTCATCTGCTCATTTTCTTAGCATACTCTTAGGGGAATTGGCTTGTAGTAATCCTTTTCAAAGCATTTCACCATTAAGTATGTGAATTCTTGAATACAATTTGTGTCATGTTGCATATTTGAACTAAAAACACAGAATCTGAACTATGATCCATGAGGGCAAGTTTTGGTTTTACACAAAGGACAATGTAACTATGACAAAAGGGAAACGTTTCTCAGAGATAATATTTTTTTCTTACTTTATCTAAAGATATTCAAGTGTATAATTACTTGACACAGCTAAGTGTCCTCCTAATAAATTCAACATAATAAAAGTCTCTGCTTGGTTCATATTACAATTCAATGGAGAATAATGCCTGTCATAATGACTTTTCAAATACATTTTGGTGACATGAGGAAGGCAGTGTTAGTCCCATGTGGACATTCTTCATAAGAATGACACCAACACCTTATTCACCTTGCCTTTCACCCAGTGTGAAAATATTATTCATCTCTGTTATGGACACATGTAAATGTAATTAACTTGTGATTACTCAAAAGCAGAACGAATTTTCCAGGATAGTAGCTTCTCCTCTCTTTTTTCTTTTTACTCTTGAGCTTTTTAATTCATCACATAGTCTCATTTTCATGATAGGAAATGATCAGGAAGTAGACTTGAAAGTAACACAAGAAAACATTAAGTTTTACTGTGGAAAAAACTGAGGGCAGTAGCTAAATAAGGTTTGGGGCTATTTTTTAATGCCTCCCATTTTGGTAAGCAAGAAAAAATAAAAGGGAGCAGGCAGACAACAGGAAATAATACTTTATTTGCAGCAGGAAATTTGTCCCCAAATACCAGCATAGAACTCTACAGAGCTCAGCTAAAATATATGGAACTGGGCTTCTCTGTACTAGTTTTCTTTTGCTGACTTAACAAATTGCCATGAAGGAATCGGCTTGAAACAGCACCAATTTATCTTCTAGTTCTGGAGGCCAGAAAGCCAAATGGGTCTCACTGGGCTAAAATCAAGATGTTGGCAGGGTTACATTCCTTCCTGGAGACTCCAGGGAAGACTATGCTTCCTTGCCTTTTCCAACGTCGTTCCTTGGCGTGGCCCCCGCCATCTTTGAAGCCAGCAGCGGTCCATGCAGCCTTCTCATTTTGCATGACCTGCCTCTGATCTTCTGCTTCCCTCTTCCACATTTAAGGATCGTTGTGATTACATTGTGCTAACCTAGACAATCCAGAGTAGTCTCACCATCTATAATCAGCTGACTAGCAACCTTAATTCCATCTGCTGCCTTCATCGTCTCTTTGCCATAACATTATTCTGCCAAACACAGTCTTCCCTCTGTCCCACAAATATTCACACCCAGCCCACATCCAAAATACATTGACCACATCCCCAGGTCCCCAGGAGTCATAGAATCAACTCAAAGTCAAAATCCTCATTGGCACTAACGTCCCAAATCTCCTTATGTGAATTTGAATTTCCTTTAAACAGCAAGAGTGTCACTTCTTTTCCAAAAGCCCTGACGGGTATTCTTGGAAAACCTTTCCCGAGATTTGGGTTTAGTCTTTTAGATTTGGGGATTTCTTTGAAACTTTTGGATTTTTGGATACACAGAGCAGGTTTCTCGCAGACTTTTAATACCATGATATCTGGTGCGTGTGTGTGCGTGCACACACACATTCTCTCTCTCTCTCTCTCTCTCTCTCTCTCTCTCTCTCTCTCTCTGTCTCTCTCTCGCACACACACAGTAAAAGAGAGGAAGAAAAGGGAAGTAGGGAGGGAGGAAGAAAGAAAAAGAAAGAAGATAATAAACAACAACTAAATATAGCTTATACTTACTGCATGTTTACTATTTTCCAGGCACTAAGAGCGCATCAAACCTCAGAACCAATTAGGTCCTATTATTATTCTCACCTCCTTTGTCACATGAGGAAACTGAGGCACAGAGACATGTAACTCACCTGAGGTCACCTAGCACAAAGGTGATGAGGAGGGGCCAAGGCTTGTCCAAGGCTCTGATCCCAGAGCATGCTCTTGGCCATGACTTAGAACTGTCATATTGGCTCTACAGCCATTTTTGCTATGCTGCAATAGATGTACTAGTGCCTGATAAAGGTCTAGTTGATGAGGGCAGCAGCTTAAGCCATGGGCTGCCACAGCAGATTACAGAGAATATACCATGAAAGGCTGTCCTCACTTCTCATCTCTCAGGCTGCAAGAAAAACCATAGAAAGGAGACCACACCCTTCCCCTCTGACACGTTCCTCTGAAGGCTCCACCCACTTGGAGGGTTGTAGGTCTACATAGTTTCTTGGAATCTGACCAATTAATTACAGCGTAAGTTCCACTTGAGAATTGAAATGGTGCTGTGGTGCCCAGAAATGGTAGCATTGGTTCCCCAATTAGCTGGTGAGGTTCTTTAGGGGTGGGTGTCCTGAGGCAAGCTGAATTCAGTGCTCAAAAATTATTCTTATTCAACAGAAAGTCTCAGTGGGCTGTATGGCCACCTGTAGTCATTTAGAATCAGTTTCACAGGATCTACTTAGGATGGACCATCAGCTCTCCATAAGTGGCATTTTCAGTAGGACTGTGACCATGACTTTGAGAACAGGCTTTCTGCAGTCTTACATAATCTTTCATGCCATGCTGGCCAAGAGCAAGAGCTACTCACATGCATAGGTAAGAATCCAGAGAGGGTAAACATACGTAGCTTATCTCCCTTGGTTATCCTGGCAGCAAATTAAGGTAGAGCTGCTAAGAAAGGGCCCGTGTTTTGCCACCATTGTTTCCTGTTCCCATGAGAGACATTCACATCATTGCCTGTGGAGAGCAGATTATTGAACTGACAGGTAAACACTGATCAGTTGGTAAAGGATGCATGGAAGTTTGAAGAATTTTACCCTAGTTAGCCTCTTTTTCATAGGCTTACATTCACTAGGCTGATGTTAAACTAGAATATTCTCTCCCGTACTTTGCAGCATAGCATCAGGCATACATTTTTTACTGTGTTCGCCCTCACTGATTGTCATCATGCAGTTCATCTCTGGTCACATAATGTCTTTTGACATTCTCAAAATTATTATATACAATGTTGCTTTATTTCCCCATTTAGAAAATTATGGACAGTGATCACATCTTACTTTAACTATGTCCCCCAATACCTTGAACAATAATGAACTGATGCTAGGTTTTAAATCCTTGTTAATTGATTTCTTTTTGGAGACTCAAAAATCAGTGAGGTCACTCTTAAGCAGTGATTCTCAGGCCTGATCACCCATGAGAGTTTAAAAAATCCATATTCACGCTCCAACCCAGAGCAATTAAATCAGATTCTCTAGAGTTTGGGTCCAAAACTTTCCATAGGTTTAAAGTTCCCCAGATGATTCTAATGCATAGTCAAGGTCAAGAATTTCCACACTAGATATAGACAATTTGTGGGAGGCACAGGGAAGTATAGGAAAGCCCAACTGCTTCGGTAATTGAATAGGAAAGATGTCATTGTTTTTGTTTCTCTTTTTATGGCATAAAGAGACTGGTTAGGAGAGAGGCGATGAATTTCTCAGCACTGCCTCTGGCTTATTGTAGGTGCCAGAGGGGTAGTCATGGGTTGTCTCAGCAGGAATCTCATCACTATGTGGCTACACTCCAAAGACAACAGAGACCCAAAGGCATCACTGTGGACCTCTGCTACCCTATAATGCCAATTGCTGTGGATAAGAGAAGCATAAATATATGAGATCCTTTTGGCATTCCGAAAGAGGGGAGATGTGCCTGCACAATCTCTTTCCTCTCTTTCATCTTTTTCTATTTCAGTCCAGTTTAGCAGGCTGGACTCTGCCCCTTCATTCCCTTTCACCAAAGTCTCTAACTAGCCTGTGTTAATAAATATGGAGGTGTTTTCTCAACCACACAATTCACCCTTCTCCAAAGACTTTCATTTTTCCTTGTCTGTGACACTGAGTGCTTCTGGTTCTCCTAAGCCCTGTGTTTCCACTTCTAATAATCCCCCCATCTGACTCTTTCTTAGCCCTCAAGGCTCAAATCTTAACTTTTTGCTCTACTTTTTCCTTCTCAAAAGGCTTATGTCATCTCAGATTCTTCAACAGCCACTTTTTGAAATTACTCCTTGAACCCCTGTCCTTCACCTTGGCTTCATTGTGCATTGTCTTCTACCGATGTAGTTTTTCACACTTAAACGTCTCATTCCCTCAAAGGTGGGTCTAATCATGGGCTTTACCTTCACACCTTCCTTTCTTTTTTATTTCTATTAGTGATACCAATATTTTGTTTCATCCATGCGAAAAACAAGCCACCCTAAAACAACTTCAATAATAAGCAATTATTGTTTATTATTATAGGACAGTTGGCCATCAGCTATTCTCCTATAAACTGCCCACTGCCTTTCCCGACTTTAGTGACCTTGCCTTCCAATCACGTTGGTGTTTTCAGTACCCCTCACTTCCCACATTTGTTTCCTCTTCTGAGCCTTATTCCTACTGTTTCTCTAGCTGAGAAATTCTATTTCTTCTTCAACCCAAGATTTATACTTTTCTTCGTCCTGTACAGCAAATCTTTCTGTGCACGCTCCTTTCTTGCCTGGATCTCTTCCTGATCTTTCCAATCTCCAAATCCATGTTCAGTTAATACTGGGTTATCGTCTACTTGTCCTGTTTTGTTTGTTTTTAAGTATTTGGTCATCTTTCCTCAGCTAGAATATGACATCCTAGAAGGTTGACCATGAATCCTTTGCTACGTTGTTTTAAATGTGTTGGAGGATGCTGTGTTTGTATGGTCTAATAATGCCATGTCAAAATAATCCAAAGCAAAACGGGGAGCAAGCAAAAAAAAAAAAAATGTTGCCAGCCAGATCCAATCTTTGAGTGCCGAGAACAATGGCCTTTCAAAATGACTTCAGAGCTCTACCAAAGGTAATAATCCTGCAGGAAAAATCACCCTTTGGAATGTTTTTCTCAGAATCCTTTGTGCTAATGTTATGTTTATAGCACATTTTAGGAAGATGGGCTGAAATTGCCATATGGTATATGTTTAATCTCTACTTATCATCAAATCAATTTCCGTCCATTTTAAATTTCCATTCACAGTTCATTTTCATCAGCTTTTTTTTTTTTTTTAAGATTTTTATTGGGGAATTGGGGGATGGGAACAGCCCTGAGGAATTGGGGGAAGGGGAACAGACAAGTTGCTGTCCTTTTGTTCTTCAGTCTAGCTATGGAGGACGTTGCTTCACTGGCCCAAGTTGGCACCATCATTGCGCTCTTCCTGGGCGAGGCAGATCAGTCGCCGGCTTC
>NW_017731568.1:1422752-1447212 GCF_001890085.2 Hipposideros armiger
GGCAGCCCAGCTCCAGGTTGAGCTGTTGTTCAGCATCTTAGCTATGGAGGGAAGTGTCACTGTCCCTCATATGTGGGATCCGAACCGGGGCCCTCTGGCGTCCCAAGCCAGTTCTTAACCATCGCGCCACTCGGCCGGCCCTCATCAGCTTTTTTTGATGAATGTGGCACATGGCTTGGTTTCTGAGTGTTGTACTTTTTCAATCATTTTCATCTAGGAAAATTACTAAAAAGAGTCCAGGAAAAGGATTGCCTTCTCTCCTGCCATGTGGCCTTCTTATTCACAGCTAGCTTTTAATAATGGCTGAAGCTTTTAACTTCCTTAAAGCTGGATGTTGGTGTACAACTTGTCCTCTGTTTTTAATGTTTATTTTAATGCTTGTTATCATTTCAAATAATATTTTATGGTTTAAAATGAGGATTATCACGTTAAATGTATGCTAATTGTGTTGTGACTCAAGTACTCACAGTTTATTAATTTAAATTTGCACATTTATGTTAAAATCCATTACTTACATCAGAGATACAATTAAAATTATTTAAATATTGAAATGCATTTTAATGGTAAGATTTATCCACCATCATATGATTTGGATTGTAAGAATTTAGCAGAATGTCCGCTTTATTATCCAGTGTACACACACACACACACACACACACACACACACACACACACACTTTTTGATAGAAAGAAATTGAATTTTATTTAAGATGCACAAGGTCACCAGCTCTCCTCCCACCCCCTGAAAACAAAACAAAACAAAACAAAAAAAGAGCATTGTGTTGGCAAGTTTAAGTGAGATTTCTATCAATCACTTGTGCAGAAACTATCTCGGAACACATGAAAGTTAAAGATCTTGTCCAATAAATTATTCCAAATGTAGCAAAATATTAATACTGAAACCTGGAAAAAACAGAATAAGAAAGAAAAGGAAATTGCAATGGAGTAAATGATTTTTCCCCCTCAAATTTGTGTTGAAATCCTAACCCCTTTAAAATGAAGGGGATTAGTGCCTTTAAAAAAGAGTCCCTGGGTTTCTCCCTGGCCCCTTCTGCTATGTGAGGTTACAGGAATGGGCTCTCGCTAAACACCAGATCTGCCAGCACCTTGATGTAGGACTTCCCAGCTTCTAGAACTGTTGTTTGTAAGCTACCCAGTCTGTAGTATTTTGTTTTAGGAGCACAACTGGACTAAGACAGAAAGGAAACTAAACCATGTCCACTAGTGAAATGGTTAATGTTTTTAAGCACATCCTGTTCACAAGGCCCTGTGATAAGCCTTTTCAGAGGTGCAAAGATGTTAAGTAATTTACCAGGAATCACCCAGTTTCTTAGTAGTAAAATTCTACTCAAAACCCAGGAATATCTGAAATCAGAACCCATATGCAACTAAGGAAATTTTTTTTTATGTTGAATTTCTTTCTTTTTTAAAAAAATTAACTTTTTTTTTTTTCAGTTTTGCGATTCCTCAAAAAAATAAAAATAGAACTACCTAAAAAAATAAGCAATTCCATTTCTGGGTATTTATCCATAAAACACTAAAACACTAATTTGGAAAGATAAATGAAATATTTTTGCTTCAGAGATACAAAAGCCCTAAATAAAAAGTTGTGGAAAATAGAATCCATAAGAATACAAAAGAATAATACAAAATAACCAAATAAATTATTCTTGGAATAAAAAGATATTATTAGTAAATCAAGTTTTATAGGCTATCATGAATTTTATTACTCTTTTAAAGTAATAAGGAACAGTTAATTTAAATCAACAGCATCATATTTAATGAGAATATACAAGGCATAGTACAATAAAAGCTAAAAATATCTTTAGTAGTATTCAGTATTGTTCAGGAAGTTCTTAGCAAATGTAATAACACCACAAAAATAAATGAAGTATAAATATTGGAAAGGAACAGGCAAAGTGATATTTATTTGCAGTTAATATGATGACTTGGAAAATCCATATGTAGGTTTGGATTCAGATCGATCTAAGTTATTCTCTAAAACTTACTCTTCTAAAGTGTTTCTTAGTTGTAGCCTAATTTGTTCACATTCAAAGCCTTAATCTCTTCATCTATAAAATGAGAATGATAATAGCACTCATTTTGTGAGTTTGGGGGATTAAATAAAATAAATAATATATTGCTTTTAGCACAGAACCTGACTGCAAGTAAGTGTTCAATAAATGTTAACCTATTATTAGTAAGTGCAATAATAATAAAGCTTGAAAATAAAAATGAAACTTAAGCTTTGTAAATGTAGAAAAATCACTATTTGTTTTAATACCAGCTACAAGTTTTGTTTTCTTTGCTGAATTCTCTCTCTGGAACACAATACAGCTTTCTGTCATCATGGAAAAGGTCTGTACTTTCCAGTGTAGTAATCACTAGTCTCATGTGGCCACGAGAACTTGAATGTAGTTAGTGTAACTGAGGAACTTAATTTTTAAGTTTATTAAATTTAAATAAATTTAAATTGGAATCTTGTGACTAGTGACCACCATATTGGAAATTAAAGCTCTAGAGGATCTCATTAATTCACATGGCTTTATTTGCTATTGCTATTCTGATGATTCTCAAATTAACTCCCCAGAACACACCCTGGTCTGAACTTGATCATGTATCCGTTTGTCTACTCCTCACCCAGCCCCGCTGGAGTATCTCGGTTTTCTCAGTTGCACCTTGCTCTTAGCAGATCCAAAATTGAACCCAAGAATTGCTCCCATTGATGTAGAAGGAAATGAAAAATACAGAGAACATTCACAGTAAAAGAGACTATTTGCCTTCCAGTATCCATCCTTTCCTCCTTAGTGATATAAACCCCCATTTTGGGGGTAGACATTTTCTGCAGGATTCCATGCAGCTAGTAACTTCTGACAAGTATGTGGGTAAAGGAAGGTGGACTGTCCTTTTCTCTATCCTGCTGATTAGAATTGATGGCCATTTTGGAGCTGAAGGAAACCAAACTGAGGAGATACCTAAGTGGGCAGCTGGAAGGAACATAAGTCCATAAAGTAGCCATAGCGGCATGGAGCTGCCGACCTCTTCATGTGAGAATGTAACACACTCCTATCTCATTTATGCACTGTTATTTTGGGTTTCTTTGAAATAAGTGTATAAACCTAATCTCATCCTAAGATTACAAGGCCTACATTATGAAAACATTAGGGACATTAAAAAATTGAATAAATGAAAAGTCATACAAAATAATAATAGTGATCATCATCATACTAATGTTTGATTAGCACATTACCTGGCACACAGAGTAAATGCTAAATAAATATTTGTTTGTCTCAGTAACAATAAATACTTTTCGAATAAATGAGGGCTCCTCTAAGAAAGATAGAGATAAGGCATTCATTTACCGTATATCTACTGACTACCTGAAATGCCAGTCAATATGCTCTTTCAGCTGAATAAAAATGAAACAAAATAAAGACAAACAACGCAAAGATGGAATTAAGATCTAGTACCTCAATATAGTTGTTTTCACTTGTGATTTGCAAATGATGATTAGAAAAGTTAGCTGGGATAAACTTTCAATTTAGTAACAGTATTTAAGAAATTATTCTCCATGAAAGCTAAACAAAAAAATTAAGTCACACTGTTCCAATTTTGTAGTATTTTCACATAACTTTAAAACAAATGAACTATAAAATGAATATGGACAGAAGAAGCTAGCTAGGACAAGATAATTACAATTATCATAGTGTGTCAACAACTTTAAAGGGAGAATAGAGAAACATAAGAAAGTGTCCTAAATATTCGCAAACATTTATTATGACAAGGTAATTATATGCCAGGCACTGGTCTAGATGCTTTCTGCATATTTAATACTTCAGCCGCGAGGGATTTACTATTGTATATATCCCTCCCATGTTACTAATGTGGTAACTAAGACCTACAGAGTTACCGACTGAGCCAGGTTCAGACACCAAGTAAGTAGTGAGGCTGGATTTCAAACCCAGGCATTCTTGCTACAGGACTGGCATTCCTAACCCATTACACTGTGTGCAACAGCACAATTTTTGCTGCCTCCATGTTATCCATGTGCCCAGCATAAAGTAAACCCTGCCGTCCCATGGAATAATACTCAATCAAAGGACAATACTCCTCTAGACTAGGAAAGGAGCTACTTATCAGTGTTTCAAGGGGCGTATATAAAACTGAGAACTAATTCATTCCCCTCCCTCCCAACGCTGGAATATCTCAGAGAAAACATTACTATTCTGTGAGAATCATTTACCTGCACAAAGCATAACAGGAAACATCAAATTTATATAAAAATTTACAACTATCCCCGTTTACACATTTGTTCCTATGTTATTCATCCTTTATTATCCTAAACTCACTAGATAATTATTCAGAATTTCTCATGTTAACCCCTTGTTGTTTTTTATAATGACATTGTAATTTGTGATTTGAAAAGGGAGAGGGAATGAAATTAAAATACATGCTAAAATTAGGAATGACTATAATTGTACTGTGTGAGATTCAGATGTATATTAAATGGGTAAATGAACAAAGTTGAAATAATAATTCACTTACCATAAGCATACAGAGCATTGTGATGATCAAAAAATGTTGTACAAAATTAAAGTCTGTCCAAACATAGTTAATTTTAGATTAAAAATCATAATCTGCAATCACTTGTGATGTTTTCTACAAACTGTTGGGTAATGATGATTTGATCCTCCAAAATATTTTCTTGGGTAGGACCAAAGTTTGTGATTTCAGTTATCAATATGCAATGTGATGTAAGATACTAAAACAAATATGGTTAACCCTGCATATGAGTGAGTTAAGTCCCAAAAAGCCTTACTTGTTAAGTTAAATATTTAGGATTCAGAATGATTTTGTGATTGAAAGAATATCATACATGGTGATAATGATCCCAAACTAGTTTAGCAAAGCCCACTGAATCCACAGTGAGCTAGGTTTCATGTGCTTATTTGCCATCCATGTAGCTTCTTTGGTCAACTGTCTTTTCAAACCTTTTGGCGATTTTTTAATTGTTCTCTTTCTAATACTGTTGAGAGGTGTTAATATGTTCTAGATACAAATCCTTTATCAGAAATGTATTTCACAGATACTTTCTCCCAGACGGTAACTTTTCTTTGAATTTTTTAAGCAGGCCTTTTAAAGACCAGAAGTTTTTAATTTTAATAAAGTCTATCAGTTTTTTAAATGAGTTATATTTGTGGTGTTGTACCTAAGAAAGCTTTGCTTAAACCAAAGTCATAAACATTTTCTGTGAGGTTTTCTTCTAGAAGATTTATAGTTTAGGTTTTATATTTCAGTCTAGGATCTATTCTGAGTTGATTTTGATAAATGGTGCAAAACCATAAGATTTTTATAAATCTACATTACATGTTTGAAGAAATGTCTACCAGTTTTGTGCACTATGACAGTGTAGTGCCAGGTATGATTCTGTTATTTTTAAATGTTTTCTCATTGAAATGATTATAAAACTGTTCTTTGAATAATAATTATACCTATTTTTCAAAGATGAAGGAAATGAGATGCAGAGAGATCCTGAAGCTTGTATGTGATAGGTGGAGACAGCAAAGAAGCCACTGTGTCTCACTCTAAAACTCATATGCTATCCAGTGTTGTGCAAAGGAAGTTGTTTTCAACAACAGTGTTCCCATATTATGAATGACCTGTACAGGTCACAAACATGTCTTTCCACGTCTACCTTCCCCCCCCCCGAAGCCTGGGGCTCTGGACCCTAAATCCCTATGGCCCTCATCCTAGGGTGACCTTTGGCCCCAATGCCCTTGTAAATGGATAAACTGATGGCCCCTTGAAAGGATTCAACTGGAGAATTGGTATGCAAACTGTGGCATCTTAACCAAGTGGAATACAACTCAATAGTAAAAAGGAGCAACGTACAGATGCACAAACAACATGGATGAAATTCAAGTGCCCTATGCTGAAAGAAGCAAGAGTCAGAAGGTTCCACTTATATGGCCCTTTGGAAAAGGGACAGAAAATAAATCAGTGGTTGCCAGGGGATAGGGGCGAGGAAGGGATTGGCTACAAAGAGGCACAGGGCAATTGGGGAAGGGTTGATATACCTGTTCTTTATCTCTAGTTTGGTGTTGGTCACACAATTGTATGTGTTCGTTGTGCACAAAAAAGGGTAGATTTTACTTTGTGTCAATTATAGCTCCATAAACCTGACTAAAAAGCATAAACTAAGATTTTCGATTCATAAAGCTCTTTTAATCTGATGAACCAGAGTGAACCCATGAATCAGTCAGCCTGATTTTTCAGAAGAATACAGGGAGTCCCTCAGCAGCAAGCCCCCTTCTTCCCGTGCCCCGAGCAGCAGCCAGGACAATTCCTGCACATAGCAGGGGCCTGGTCAGAGGGCTCTGAGTTGAACTTGGCCATCATTGAAAACTGTTGTTTCTTCTGGAGTGGGAATACCCTGCAGATGTCACAGCTTTTAAGAGTTTTGTTGTTTATGAATCAAATGGAAGCATCTGTGTTTATGAAAAGTACAGTTATACTTAAAGAAACTTGAAGTAAAGCATCTAGGACCTCGACCTGGTGTCGCTACGTGCAAATGTATTTGACAACAGTGATGCTATTTGTCACCGGAAACCCTGCTGCCTATTAGAACATTACAGTATATAATGTACCTAGCCTTTGTCTACCAGCCTTATCTAAGTAGTCTAAAGGGCAATTTGTCTGCTGGCATTCCTCATGTAAATGAGGTTATTATCCTCTTAAAGGTATACAGTCTCCTGTTTGCAGTGGAGCTTTCTAAGAAACAGACTTGACCTTTCTTTCCCTCTAGTCAGAATACCTGCAGAGCTTGCACTTATTAGCTGGAGTTTGACTCCATGACATTTTTACTTAATTTTCTTTTTCTCTTCTATGTTGGACACATGGGGCCACCATTTATGTTCTTTCTTGACCTGAGGTGCTCTCTAATCTCTTTCCAGCTGTGGCATTTGTCATTCAGTCACATCAGGATATGCTGACTCGTCTTTCCCCCATGGTAATTCCTAACTGTTAATTGATTCATTTCAGAGAAGGAGCTAGATACTGTCCTATGGACTGTGGTCCATTTAATTAGTGTTAATCGGAACAGTGGATGGAAAAAGCAATTTCCTCTGGAGTGGAAACACATTCTTTGTGAGGTAGCAGCGAGAGCAAGTAATAATAGTTTCTAATGCATTTAGTTTTTTAAGTGCTGTGGATTGATAATAGAATTAAAAGCAATCGTTTCCTCTGTTAATACTGATGATGATTACAAAAATAATAACAAACAATATTAATAATAACTGGGATTCAAACTCAGGTCTTTCTGATTACAAAGCCCCTACTGTTAAATCGTTATGCTAAGAAATTTTTATAGTAACCTACAACCAGCATGCCAAGATCTGTGCTAATCACTTTATGTTTTCCTCTCAGCCCAAGGAAGTGAGCCTCACTTAGCCAGTGTAATAGAGAGGGACGTTGAGTTTCTGGGAAGCGAAGTAACTTTCCCAAAGTCACCCATTTGCTATGACCAGGAGTAGAACCCAGTATGCTCTGACACGGCGTCCATGCTTTTCATCACTACCTACACCACACAGTCTTTAGAGAAATAGACTAGCAAGGACTTCTCTGGAAAGCATTGCTAGAAACTTTTTAAAATGTGATCCAAATTATGATTCTGATGGGTTTTGCTTTTGAACTTGAAATACTATATTTACAGATTATTAGGACTTAATAACATGTAGAACCTTTGGCAAGCAATATTGGTTTTAAAGGTGTTGGTTTGTTTATTCAACCAGGGACATTAATTGATCACTTGCTATATGCATATAAATCTTTTCTCCAACAACCTGTTAATGTCAGGTGTGAACAGATAAAGGGGTGACAGTACAGAGTGATGTGTTTTATGATACAAGTGTGCCCAGGAGCCCAAGAGAACAGGGGGAAGGGTAGCCTACATCTTGTGGGGCAGGCAGATCACAGAAGACTTCCCAGAGCAGGTGATACTGAGCAGAGTTGAAGGATGGATATGAGTTAGCCAACAGAGAGATAGCTACATGCAAAACACCAAGAAAGTTTTGTGTGAAAGGACAGGGAAGTGTACATCAGCAATGGCTGGAACAAAAATGTATGTTCAGGGGAGTGTTCTTGGCTGACTTCTCAGTATGGAGATGGATGGAATAAAATAACCGTTTTCTAGCTCTCTTCCTTTAGTTACATAGCGTTCCATTTTGTATCTCTTTCAACTTCCTGGCAAGAGGCATTGCTGTTGCTACAGCAGTTGTTCTGCAGCAGCCTTAGAGCTCAGCTGCCTGGGAGGGAAACAAGGATTACTCAGGTATTAACTGTAAATCTCTGGGTTGGTGCACAGATCCTAAAAGGCTTGGTGAGCAGGGCTTTCGCTCTGCCATCAAAACTCCTGCTGTCCTGCTGCTTGCTTCTGGTTAAAAAGAAAAATGAAGGAGAAGGACCTGTTTTTTTCTGAGCATGAATGATTCCATGTAAACTTTCCTAATTTTCATAGTAGAACATAGGCCTTGTCACCTGCATGCCTGGTCACTAACAATTCATAGGGATCTCTCCTTGAATGGTAGTAATTATACTCTAAATACCTGGAAGTATTCAATGTAATTATTGGGTTGTCAGAAAAGTCATGACGCATTTTTGCAATGAAAAACATAGAAAAAAATACACCGTAACTTTTCCAACAACCCAATAGCTTTCTGTGACCTTGCATATATAAAGTGTTATAAATAATCCTATTATAAATATGAAAAATTAAAGAGACTATTATATAACTTTGGCAAGTCAACCGGTAGCACCTGCTACATGATCATGCTAATGAATATTTCTTTTTCCTCCCAACTTTGGCTGTGTATTTTTAAAAATTTTTATTAAATTTATTGGGGTGATGTTGGTAAGTAAAATGATGTAGGTTTCAAGTGTACAATTCTATAACACATCATCTATATATTTTATTGTGTGCTCACCACCCAGAGTCTGTTCTTGCATCACCATATATTTGACCCCTGTTACCCTTTCCTACCACCCCCCTGAATCTTTCCCATTTAATTTCTTCCATCACTTTGAAGATTTATGAACTCCCCTTACTTTCAAAAGTCATTTTTCCTCCAGCGATTTGATAAGGATTCATTTCTGTTTCCTTCTAGTTTTTCTATGGTTTGGTATTTTATTTTAATTTTTTAGTCTCAGGTATAAAAGCATGTGTGTGTGTGTGTGTGTGTGTGTGTGTGTGTGTGTGTGTGTGTTTATATTAGTATAACATAGTAGGTTAAGATTCTAAATTGTATTTTCCCCCAAGTAGATAATTGCTACTAATTGTTAATGATTTGTTAAATAATGTTACCCTGGTGAATTGATATATGATATCTCTTCTACCATATTTTAAATTCATACAGAGTGGATTTCTTTGCTATCATTTCTACTCTATTGATCTTTCATGTGTCTTTATATAACCAACACATATTTTAAAATACAGTTTTATAGAATATTTTGATATCAACTAGGCCTAAATTTCTTCATTACTCTTCTTTTAAATTTTTCCATTCTTGTGGAATATTTTCTATTATTCTTACAGGAGATCTTCAGAACAATTTCATTAGGCCCAATAAGATTCTGTTAGAATATTGTGGTAAATATTTTCTTAAATTTAAAAGTAACTTTTTGAGCTCACATATATAATTCATTTGGGCCTATAGGAAATAGTTTATTTAAAGTCTTTTGATAATCTTCTTTCATCCATCCTAGACTTCACTTCCTTCTCCAGTATATTTGTTGGGGTTTTTTTTTAGTTTTTTAGTTTGAAGACAGTTTACTTCTAGAAAAGACAGAAGAAGCAAAACTCCAATTGAGTAGTTCTGCTTTTCTATTTTGTCTGTTAGCATTAAAATATATTTTCCCATGGTTCAGGCCTACCTCTGCTTCATTCTTTTCACATATAACACAGCTAAAAGGCCTTTGGTGCTGTTTCAGCATTTTAAAAGCCTTAGCTTTTTCCTTCTTTAGCCGTCTTAGGGTGGTTCTCAATGGCCAAGTCACTGTTTGTCTTCACCGTGCCTCTGCGCTGTTCCTTCTGTAGCTGATGTGTCTCTGTCCACAGGAACTTCTCAGAGAGTGTCCTGGGCAGTTACATCAGATTCTCTAAATACCAATCCCTTTTTTCCCCTAAGTAGGGTAACTTGTTATTGTGCTATCAAGCTGTCTTGTGAGACCTCTTTATTCCTCTTGGAGCCATATTATTTTTAAGAGTCTTTGGCCATGGACTTATAAAATATTTTCCCAGAACTTTCTGAACTGCCTAATAACTATCTAAATACATTTTATGTTTTGTTTTGTTTTTTTTCTCTTGGCTGCTATTATCTTCAAGATGATAACATTCACAGCCTCCGAAGTTCCCATCATTGTACCTCACTAACATTTTTCTGGTCAAATGTGAGTCAGAAATTGAAATCCCCTTTTTTTCCCTTTAGCCTTCTAAAAGATGCCATTGTAAATGTCTCAACAAGAATTTGTTGCATGTTCTTGTTGCTGGAGAGCTGTGGGGTCTCCCCAACTCTAGATGTCTGAGGGTGTAACAAAATATGAAATACTGTGGTTAATTGGAATAATAATTGCAAAAAGAGAGAACCTGGTACCAAAGGGGCTTGGAGAGACTGGGACCAATGGAGGAGCAGAAAGAAACAGCCAGCCTCAGGGTGTAGGTATGTGTGTATAGGAGGTGGCAGAGGGGAGCAGGCACATGCAGCCTTAATTTTACAAGCACTGTCACACATCTGGCCACAGTAGCATAGAAATGGTCTGTTCTCATTTCTCAGTTATCTGCCCCATGGACAATTTGGAGTCACTCTTGATAACTGTCCTAACAGTGCACCAAAGATGATGAAGTGTCAAGAAAGCAGCCTCAGTCACCATTTCTTTTGCGTCTTCATCCCTGCATTTTGTATTGATGTTCTATGGGTCTGTCATTCTCATTTTGACTTTGAACCCTAAACACAAATAGTATTCATTTTTCAGTGCCCAGCATACACTATATTACCAAGTAGGTTCTAGATTTACTAATAAAATATAACATAAATCAACAATGTTTGAAGGTATTAACACTGCTTGGCCTACATGAGCTAATTTAAGAAAGACATGAAAAGATCTTAATTTTAAATGCTTGCTTTTAGAACTGTGACCACCAGATAGAAGTTACAAAGGTGTGTTTGGGACTCAATATAAAAATACTTTTTCAGGGCCAGCCAAGTGGCTCAGTTGGTTAAGAGTTAGCTTAAGAGCGCAAACTCTGAGCAACAGGGCCACTGGTTCAATTCCCACATGGGCCAGTGACGCTGTGCCTGAACTGAGCTGCCGCTGAGCTGCCAACAGGTGGCAGGATGGCTCAGCTGGTGAGAGCACGTGCTCCTAACAACAAGGCTGCCTGTTCAATGGTGAGCTACGCATACCCGCAACTAAAACTGAACCTCGGCACCTTGAGCTGAGCTGCCGCCTGGATTGCTCAGTGGATAGAGCATGTGCTCTTAAATACAAGGCTGCCGGTTGGACTCCCGCATGGGATGATGGCTACGTCCACCCACAACTAAGACTGTAACACAGCACCTTGAGCTTATAGTCCATGAGCTGCCAAGAGGCAGCGAGATGGTGACTGGCACCCTCCACAACGAAGATTGAGGAACAACAACTTGGCTGGTTCCCTTCCCCAACTCCCCAACACTGTTCCCTACCCCAATTTCCCAATTTAAAAAGCCAAAAAACTTTCTAACAATTTGAGGTATTCACAAATGCAACAAATTGATTTGTGAGTAATCGTTATTCTCCCAAACTTCAAAGAACAGAAGAGGATTTACGTATTTCTATCGTATGTGTGTGGATGAATGACAGAATGTTATGTAGAGATGGACAGGATGTTTCTTAGCCACAGACTACCTTAAAACTGATTAATATGTGTGTTTATATTGGGGGAGTGGTATCCAGAAGCTATTTTCAATATTCCAAAGGCTAAGGGGAAAACAAATTTGTCACAACAAATCTTCACAGCTTTAAAAACATCACAATATTTTGCTTTTGGCCAGACTTACCAGTTGGAGACGCTGGTCATCATGGGGACACAAGCCCCAGCTGGCTTATAGTTCTGTATTGCCTTTGATTTTTGTAAAACTTTAAAAACCAGCTATTGTACTAACTCCAATTTGTTTGGATGGGGAAGGATTTCAAAAAATTGAGTCTATACAAAACACATAGTAAACGGATTTTGTTTTATCATTAACTGAATTAATTTCATTCTAGACATTATTTCATAGCTTTTCTCCCCAGCATTTTTGGCAGATAAGGATGCATTTTATAATATGGTGTGTTATATTAAATTGCAGTGGGTTATTTTTTTTGAATTTTTTAAAATTAAATTTATTGGGGTGGCAATGGTTAGTAAAATTACATAGGTTGCAAGTATACAATTCTATAATACATCATCTATATATCACATTGTGTGCTCACCACCTAGAGTCAGTTCTCCTTCTATCACCATATATCTGGCCCCATTTACCCTCTTCTGTGTCCTCTGGTAACCACTAAATTATTGTCTGTGTCTATGAGTTTTTGTTTTTTTAATCTTTCCAAGTGATTAATAAAATAAAGATGCAGTTTATTATCCATTGTGTTTCAATGGTGAGAGAAATGTGATCACTTGATTCAGAGTGGCTGAGAGTTTGTATGGAAGAGGTGTCAGGACTGATTGAATCAAGATCCTATGTTATCTAGGATCTATGCAGCTCCCTAATTTCACTGAGACTCAGTTTTCTCATCTGTAAAATGAGGATGGTGATAATAATATCTACTTCATAGATAGCTTGTGAAAAATTGAATGAGGTCATGCTTGCAGTGTGTTAAACTTTTCTTCTTATTAGATCTGTCCCAAATTATCGATGCCAGAAGAGTTAATGCTTCTACTAAATTTCCAAAATTACCAGTGAAAAAAAAAATTTCTGAAAATCTTAGAAGATCTGACAATATTTTATCTTATTATGCAAATAATTTTGACCTCCAGAAATTATTTATTTTGCTTCAGTAGCCTCATTTCTTCTGTACTGCTAACTAAACACGTTATACCATTTTGTGCAACAATTTATAATGAACCTTAAAAGAACTACTGATTATTTTAGAGTTTTTGGCTCAATTACCTGTTTCAAATACTCAATGACTAAGGAAAGCATGTCATTTTCTCCTCCCCTGCACACTGGAGTATAACAATAGACTGTGAATAGAGCAAATCAGAAAGACACACAAACTAGTATAAGGGGCCCATTGTTTTTAGTTTGTAGCCCTGTCATATGGTTTTAATTTATGTTGGCTGATTGATTATAATAGACTGACAGATAGCACATTGTTCCTCTCTTGGAATCTCTAGACACTTTAATATTCCTATTCTTATCTGTCCATTTTGATTCCAAAACTTAGCGAAATGGAATTACAGCATTCACTTTGTTTTCCTGTGCTAAATGATTATCTCTGAAGTGCAATTTTATGATTAGGCAAGATGGTATGCATACATTCAGCTAATGCTGTTTCCCCCAGGGTGCAGCACAGGTAAATTCATAGTGAGTGGATGTTGTGCTGTGATTTCAAATGGATGTAAAACTTCACCACACTTGGTAGCTTTATTTTTAAAATGTATTTAATTGTTTTTAAATTAACAGGAGAATATTAAAATTGAACTTTAGAAAATGGCATTTAAACATAAGTCAAGGGCGCTAACTGCTTATGAATGTTAATCCCTTATGAAAAGTGAATAACAAACTTACCTGGCATAAATTAGCAGAGGTGGTCATTGAAAATCTTCTGTTTAATTATTTATATTCTTCCTGATTAATTTTTTAAAAAATCTGAATGCCTCTTGGTATTAGTTTTGTCAGATTCTAATGTTCCTTATTTTGAAAATTGTTTAATGAATTGCTGTCATGTTATTAGTATTGTTTGGTGCTGAGGGGTGACATTTGGGAGCGGGGAATGGAGAAGCCAGGAGTTAATGGTTGGCACAAAGTACTTTCTTTAACTATTTTCTTTGATGTTTTAAAAACTAAAATTTTCAATGAGTCTGAGAGACAAACTTTAAGGAGGATTTAGCATTCCAAAAATTAAACACATTTTGTCAAACCACAAAAGTAGATTATTGGTACCCAAACAGTACCTTGTTACTGATTTATGTAGAATAAACATTGACTGTATATTGTGAATCTTGAAGTCAGAAACATAATACGCAACTTCTCAAACTTAATTCAATTGCAATTTTTTTTATTAGTAATATTAACACTAGTCAGGACTCTGCGTGGACAGTGCGAGTATATGGTTATTTGGCTACAGTTTTTTGAGCAGCTACTTCCTCCCACACTTATCACATTGTTCAGTGTACAGTTAGAGCTTAATCGTAGTTATGCTGGTTATTTTCATTATCTTTGCAATTGAATAAAAATCATAACTTTAATAAGTTGATAGGTGATTTCAATAATAGAGCACATTCATTTGGAGCAAAGTACTTTTACTCAAGATTCAAGGAAAAACCAACCCATTCACATTTTAATCTTCTATGATCATCCAGTTATATGTTCTGTGACCTACCAGAAATACTCTTTCTGGTAGAACGGATTCACTTTACTGCATGTTCTATTATCATTTATCCTGATGGATGTGATACCCTCAGTGTTGTCCTTATAATTTTGGACGTGTGTGTAGCAGAGATGAATCCCTCCATTTTCAGCCTTTACTCTGTCACACCTTGTGGACTTGAGTTAACACAGTAAATACTTCACAAGTACGTTCAATGAGTGATTTGTTCACCCATAATCTGCTATCCAGATACCAACAGGGAAACTACAAATGTTTATTCCCTGCCTAGTGGGGCTATTGGATCCAACTCTTCGGGGAGAGTTAGGAAAGATAAGATGAACACTGATAATGATGAATAAGACAGTGTATTGAGGGCTAAAACACCCGTGGATTGTAGTTCTATTTAGTATCTGTGTAACTTAGGCCAAATTTTGTAACTTCTTTGAACCTTAGAAGTTGTTTCATAATTACTGTGGGGGTTTTTGTTTGTTTTTATCTGTCCTTCTTGATAGTCTGGTGGGCTCTCTGAAGATGTCTTACTTATCTTTACATCTGTATCCCCGGCATTGTGACATTGGCAGCTTTGAAGGTGCTTAACAAATGTGTGTTTAAAAAAGGAAGGCAAGAAGACAGGAGGAGCGAGAGAGAGAGGAAGGCAGAATAGAAGGATATCGTCAAGGCATCAATTTGCCCCCAGATTCTCTTTGAATAACACGTTATGAAATCAAGGGCACATGGTTCTTCTCTAACGTTAATGGAAGTTTAAAGTTTAAGGGCCTGGAGAAGTCACCATCAGTCAGACCTTCCCGTTTTATGTCTGAGAAACTGAGGGTCATGATGATTAAGTTGGGTGTCACTCAGGTGATGGCAGAGTTTCAGCTGGCTCTTCTCACCCCCACAGCCATACTCTCTACACTATACCCAACAGCCTCAGCATCAGGCTATGTGTGCAAGTGGGTCTAAAAGATATACCCCTACTCATTAGCATTTTGGGAAAACAGGCTGCCTTTCATTTTCAATTCTTTATACCTTTTTATTTCTTGATTTGAACAACAACAAAAACTGAGCCATTTTTATAACACAATAAAAAGTATCACATGGAAAAGTAAATTAAAAACAAAACAAAACAATGAATGTCAATATTCTGCACGAGTACCATATAGAATAAATACCAATAAGCAATAACAAAAAAGTACCCTACAGCATGAATATCATTTGCTAAAGTATAATTTTCAAAGAATGGACTTTAATTCACCAGTGTGTGTATTAAATCGCTGTTTGGCATATTGGTGAAGAGGCTGCTTGGTTATTTTTAGGTCAGGATTTAAATGGTTGGCTATATTGCCTAAGAATTCAAACAACTCTTATCCCCCCAAGAAAAGGCTACTCAGATTTCTTATCTTCCAGTTGTGCTCTGCCCTCTAATGTATCCCTTCATGGTCATACTCAGGTGCACCATCTTCTCATCTGTCTAAACTCAATTCATCAAAATTTTTTCTTTGGATTAGTATTACTTATACCTTTCTGGTTCATTTACGGGAAAGAAAAAGCAAATATTTTTAAGTACCATCAGGTATTTGTAAATCAAGTTGAGTTACCCTTTCATGCATGCCTTCTTCTAGCATTTTGGCTAATTTCACAGTGGCCTGACACTTCGGCAATCAGGAAGAAAGGAGGGAGAGTTGCTATGGCACCACTTGTGAAGTTATGGTTGGGAAGAATGGAGTCTCATGGGTAAAAGCCAAGCAGTGTTGCATTTTATCTTTCCTAACTTTGACTAGAGAGTTATATTCATACTTGCATATTAATTGTCTTGCATACTAATTATCAACAGGTCAGGGTATTCATTCAACTTATTTTTCAACATTATATATTTACAGCTTCTGCCACCTTTGAAGACTTTCAGATTCGTCCCCATGCGCTTTTCGTTCATTCGTACAGAGCTCCGGCTTTCTGTGATCACTGTGGAGAAATGCTGTGGGGGCTGGTCCGTCAAGGCCTTAAATGTGAAGGTAAGGGACTTCCTTCCCCAGCCAGCTGCATACGTGCTGGAGTTATCAGCTTATATTGTGCCCGCTACAATAATGTCTTCTTTCCCTCAGATGTCTTCCAGGGACTTGGTGGGTGCATAGATTCTGTTCAATTCTTTACATTTCCTGTCTTCAGCATATATGCTCTGATCTGGAAAACCCGATTCTCAAATATTTTCCCCTAAATCATGTGGCTATAGTTCTTTAGTGTTGATTATTTTGGCAACAGACTAAAAATAAAATTTGCATCTTAATCCCGATCTTGGAATAGTAGGCATTCAAGAAATGTTTGTTGAAATGAGCCGTTGAGATAAGCAGAGAGTCCAGAGGTTAATCAAACCATCCAAGGTCACTCAGCTGTTGAGTGGCAAACTCGAACTTGTACCCACATTTCTACACCAATATTATAGTTTTATCAGCCTTTGTGGAAAGAACCCCTTGAACTGTGGAGTCAGAATTCAAATCAGTGTAGGTCAAATGTTGTGATGCACTGTGATTGATTTTCCCTATGTGTCCACTCACATTAGAACTTGAGATAGTGAAAAATGGCTCAGATCACCTCTTTGGAGTTTGTTTGCTAGATCTTTCAAAGCCCAAGTCTGTTATATCAGAGGATATTTTTTAAGATGATATACATGGCAGTTGCTGAGCTTGTCCAATAAAATAAAAATTCAGAACCTAGATTATTTAGATTGGGAGCAAAAAATCAGAAAAAGCTCAAAAAAAATTAGAATTTCCACATAGTCCCAAGAGAAATGGAAGCAGTGCTATTTTTTTTAAATGCAAAATTTACAACTGATAATAGAATAGCTTTTAATTTACAGTAGAACAAAATTCGTTTTTATTTTCTTCTTCCAGGATGTGGTCTGAATTACCATAAGAGATGTGCATTTAAAATCCCCAACAACTGCAGTGGCGTGAGGCGAAGACGACTCTCCAATGTCTCCCTCACCGGGCTCAGCACTGTCCGCACAGCATCTGCCGAGCTTTCGACCAGCGTCCCCGATGAGCCCCTCCTGGTAGGGCTTTCTGTTTATCCATTTCCCCATTTATATGAGAAATCTGGGGAGGGGGGGGCGATGCAAAAACCGTGCCAATCCAAGACAGTGCCCTGGGAGGGAGGTCACAGCCAGAGTGTTAATGAGTGTTTCTTCAGGGACTGTGCTGTAGACTGGTCAGTGCTTCATCAAATATCCAACAGCCTTGAGTTTGCTTTTATGTGTGAGGTTAATGCAGTTATAAAATATGTGAGGCTTCGTCGTGGTCATAGGGCCAAAGCAGCACAAACTAATGTGTGAATGTTGCAAAACAGAATTGGTCAAAATTTGAAAACTGGAGATAAAAGATGTTTTTCTCTGAAGATTATTAAAGTACTTTGTGTCATAGCTGAACATTTACTCTGGGAGAAAGTTTGAAATTTGCTCTTAATGGAAATATGAAATTCTTTAATTGTTTGGCAGTACTGCCATACATCCTGGTGTATGGTCAGAGTGACACTATTGACAAATGCTGTGAGAAAAATAGCACTTAATACTTTAAATAGTTCCATTAGCCTTAAAATATATATTTTCTCAACACAGCTTAAATATAAAAATTAAATTTAGAATTTAGTTTTACCAAAGTAAAAATTTGGGTAATTATGTCAATTATATAAAATAAGAACATTTTTCTAAAATAAGCTAATGGCATGAGGCTTTAAATTTTCCGTATTTGCTCTCTCCCCCAATGGATATTACAAAGACTTTTTATAATCCAGCTATTGTACAAGTCAATTAAAGAAAAAAATTTTAAACTTCTAAAACTTTTAGGTTAAATAAATCCTTCTTAAAGTGCAAAGGCGCAATACATTTTGAAGACACCCCTAAAAAGTTGTAGTAATTAGTTCATTGTTTGGAAAATATTTTATTGTGATCTTTATATCACTTTAATTTGTTACAGCATAAGCCAGATATAACTCAAATGAATGCTCATTTTAATAAGTAAGAAAATTCCATACTCTGTTTTTCCATGACTTTCTTTTGGGAGTTTCTTGTGTTTTCAGACCTTCACCAAGTGAACCTGTTTGGGGAAGGCAGTTACTAAATTCCACCAATCACTAGAAAAATATGTTATATTTTGGTAACTATTCAGAATGTATGTATGTGATTATATATTATTCTATAAAGTTGCATTAATTGGAATTAGTGATGTCCTTGCTGAAAAGTGCTTAAATCAAAAGCTGTTGTTTATTATTTAAATAACTGTCATGTTATCTTCCCTACTCTGAAGTTCCTTGGTTGAGTTTGAATTTTTGTAAGTAGTGATTTTACAAGTTACAGCAGTTACTCTTTCTTTTAAGAATAGACACTGAGAGTCATACTGTTTACAGGACAAACATTTAAAAAGAAGTTTAATAAACAAAATTATAAATTAATCATGTATCATTTTTAGTTTTACTAGAAAAGTTTTTTTTTAATTATTTAACATCTCACAAGAAATATAAAGCTCTAAAGTCATTTGTCATTAGAATACATTAGGATCTAAATAGTTAATACTGAAGATTCTTTTAAATCTATCTGACCGTTTTGTAATATATACATATGTATGTATAAACATATATACACACATATTACGCACTTAAAAACATCACATATATAATTTAGATTTTATAAGTACAAATTAAATTCTATATTTAAATTATGTACATGCAAATATGTATAAATTTATAATTTACATATAAATATAGTTTAGGTTGCATAACTGTAGTCTTTAAAAAAGCTTTTGTGTTTTTAAACCAAATTATTTAATTGCTTTATGTAACCAAAATAAATATTTAATTATTTGAGTTTCTTGATTACATGCTATATTTTACACCACTTATTTATTTCATTAGTGCTTTAATGTCAAATGGAAATTTTTGTAGTAGAATGCTTAAAAATGTATTTATTTTTAAAATATATTTTTAAAAATCAGATTTTAACCATGTGTTTCAAGAAAGCTTGTAAAATTGTGATCAAATCAGACATTTTTGAGAAAATATTGAGGCCATAGATACTTTGAAAAATATTATCATAAATTTTTATAACCTTGTATAAAATGCCCTACAGGTAACCTCTAAATGAGAAATGCCTTTGGGAATAATATTTGTGACACTGACACACTGGCTCTCAAAATTGTTTTACATGTAAAACCCTTTGTGCTCTCCTGGGGTGCCTATGTGTCTATTTTTATCCAATTCTTGAGAAAAGAAACAACATGGACCCACCTTGAGGAGGGCACATACTTCCCAATTACCCTGGGTCGTTTAGGGCAAAACCACCCTGCTTTACCCAGGCATGCTTTGAATACAACAAATATATCTCTTTTCAGCCCTGGGCAAGACATAAAAGGCCAGTAACTATAGTTTAAAATTTGCTGTGAATGACTAGTCAATTGGTAATATTATGCCAATAATAGTGAAACCTTTTAGTTCTATATACAATAAAGGATATTTTTCATTTCTGAAAAGGTTAATGGCATTGTTTATTAATACCACTAGATCAGCCTTGTTGTAAGTCTGCCATGATAAGTGTATAAATTTTTCTCTCAAATGTAAGAAAATGAGTTTTTTCTTCCATACTTTATTGCCTATTTTGACTACAAAATCACCATTTTACATACAGATTAAGACATTGGTAATTCCATTAACTTACCTATTTTGGCATGTAAATTTAATTTCAGATTCCTATCATGCTGCTAAGGTAGAAAAAAAGGATCACAATAAATCATATGACAAGTTTTGTGTATCAACTTTGACAGGAAACTAGATTCATTATACCAACGATAAACTATTTCACCTTTTAAAAAAATCCAAACTGTAGTCAATTTATGTCAAATGGCTAAGTGGAGGCGTATATCTTTTTGTAAATCATCACTAGTATCAGAAAGAAACAAGAAAAACTCAATAGATTCTTAGATCAGACACACTAAGATATTGTATCATTACATATACCTATACGTATTAAGAGTATATCAATTTTATAGACTTTTAGACAACTGCAGAAGTCAGGATTAAATGATCCCATCATTTCTCTGTGCTTTACTCATCTTTTATTTTTATTTACACATGTTCTTATGGTATTTGGGAAAAGTTAAAGCCATTTCAAACCATATTATGCAAGAGTTAGCCTTAGACAAAGAGTTGGTAACCGTGTTCCAGAACTTTTGCTTCTAGCGATGAAGAAGCTCGTATCAGGTCAACTCTCCTGCAAGAGACATTTATAAAAGCCTACTAAACTGCAACAGAACCGAATAAAACAACATATGAAGGTAGCCAAGAGCACCCAAGGCAATCAGGATTTCAAGGGCCAATGCCTCAGAAAGAGGGAAACCACAGAGAGGTCAATGCACAGGACAGCTCCTACAACAACAAATATTGGGCTCAACATGTCACTAGTGCTGATTGTGACAACCCCTGATCTACACCAAAGCTGGAGAATCCCCATACATTTTACAAAGCCACAGTTGAGACAGTGTGATATTACACAAGATTTAAGTATTAAGACAATGTGGCTTTGCACAAAAACAGAAAAATAAACCAATGAAATAAGACAGAGAGAGTCCAGAAACTACGTGGTTATACAAGCCAACTGAATTATGACAGGGATACCCCCACTGTGAGAATAGGATGGTCTTTTCAACCAATTATTTCCGGAACCAATAGAAAAATATCTATAAGAATTTGGAACAGGAAAAGCTTTTCTTAAAGAGGACTCAAATCGCTTTTGACGAGGGGAAAAGATTGATAAATTAGACATTATTAAAATTAGGAAATTATTTTAATCAAAATATACCATTAAATAATGAAACAGCAAGTCACAGAATGGGAGGAGATATTTTCAATGTATATGTCCTATGAAAGACTAGTCTGGAATGTATAAAGAACATCTATAAAAAAAGTTAGAAGACAGACATACTGTATAGGCAAAATACTTGAATTATTTACTTAAAAAAGATAGATAATATATTTACATCATTAGTTATCAAGGAGCCTAAAGTTAAATCTACAGTGAGATATATCTACAACAAAATGTCTAATGCTGGAAAAATAAAATAAAATAACAAAACTGAAAATAACAAGTATTGATGAAGATATTGACCTACTGGAATTCGTATACACTATTACTGGGAATGTAAATTGATTCAACTTTGGGAAACTGCTTTTTCAAGTTTATCTTCTGGCAGTTATCTTATGAAACTGAATATATGCATATCATGTGACTTAGCAGTGCTGCTCCTAGGTATATAGTCAACAGAAGTGTGTATAGACTTGCACAGAAAGGTGTGTACAAGCGTTTGTTTTATTTGGGGGATTTTTTATGTTTAAAGATTTAATGTTTTAAAGCAGTGTTAGGCTCACAGAAAAATTGAGAGGGAGGTACACAGATGTCCCACATATTCCCTGCCCTCACACATGCACAGCTTCCCCCAGTATCAACATTACTCACCAGAGTGAGACATTTGTTACCACTGGTGAACCCACATTGACATATCATAGTCACCCAAAGTCATGCTGTACTTTAGGGATCACTTTTGGTGTTATACATTTTATGGGCTTGGACAAATGTATAATGATAAGTATTCATTATTATGGTATCATATAGAGTATTTTCACTGCCCTAAAAATCCTCTGTGCTTTGCCTATTCATCCCTCCTTCCCCTCCACTCAACCCCTGGTAACCTCTGATCTCTTTATTGTTTCCATAGTTTTGCCTTTTCAGATTCATACCTTTCACGTAATAATATGCATTTAAGGTCTCTCCAGGTCTGTTCATGACTTAGAAGCATGTTTCTATTTAGCGTGGATTAATTTTCCATTGTTGGAAACCAAAATTTATACATTCACCTACTGAAAAATGTATTGGTTGCTTTCAAGTTTGGGTAATTATGAGTAAGGCTCCTATAAACATCTCAGTGCAGATTTTTGCATGGACAGAAGTTTTCAACAACTTTGAATAAGTATCAAAAGACATGATTGATGATTTTATGATAAGAGTATGCTTAGTTGTGTAAAAAACTGCCACACTGTCTTCCAAAGTGGCTGTACCAATTTCCGGTCAAGACAGCAGGGTAGGTAAATGCTGTGCTTGCCCCCTCTCATGACCACATCAAAATTACATCTAAACTACAAAACAACCATCATTGGGAATTGCCTGAGGTCTAGCTAAACAGAAGTCCTATAGCTAAGGATATACAGAAGAAGCCACACTGAGGATGGTAGGAGGGTCAAAGATGCGGAACTGGCCGGTCACCACATCCATGTGTGGCAGTTAAAAATCAGGAGGGAAATCTCGACTGCAGAGGTCCCCCCTAAGGAGCAAGGGATCCAACACCCTTACCAGTCTCCCCAGCCCTGTGGTCCAGTACCAGGAAGAGAAGTCCCCATAACTTCTGTGTATGAGAACCAGTGGATATTATTTCTAAGTGAGACAGGGCTGCTGGAGTTCCAGGTGCTCCTCTTAAGGGGCCTGCACACAGACTTACTCACTGAAGAACTCACTTGCTCTGAGCTCCAGCACGGGGGCAGTAGCTCAAAAGCAGCCAGGGACATACGGGGAGGAGCGAAGTTGTCTGACTCCAGTTTGAGGGCTGAAAGGGCAGCTTTCTCCCAGACAGAAGTGCTGGTGGAAGCCATTGTTCCTTTGTTGAGCCCTCATCGCCCCAGCATGTAGACACATGCAACCACCATGTCTGAGTCTTCATCAACCTGGCTAACACAGTTTGCCCCACCCTGGTGATTCCTTGAGATCATGCCCTACACAAATTGCAGGTCCACCCAAACTGCGTCAAGTGGCTTTTCCGTACAAATGGCCTGTCTTGCTTCATGTTGTGGACTTTCCTAAAACCTCTCAAAGGTTCAGAAACCCCAACAAGTAGCATCTGCCTTCAGTATGTGCTATACCTCTTGCTAAGCACCCCCAAGTCTAACACTAGTGGCAGCCAGCCTCGGTTCACAGCTTACCCTCTTCCAGGCACCTCCAAGCCCAGCTACGGTGGAAGACATCTATGTATAACTATGTGACTGATACCAGCAGGGGACAGGTGGCAGAAGAATTGGCCTGCAGCATTACCCATCTGAGGAGGCAGCAGGACTGGCACACCCACTGGCCAGCTTCAGACCTCACTGGAGCAGCACGCGGTCGCTTCTGCACATAACACACCAAGAGGGAAGACTGGGCAGGCACCAGAGCTCTGCTTAAATGAATCCTACTCTGTAGGTCAACCCCTGCACAACAGCTCCTCCACTGTAGTTACAGCCAGTCCTCACACAAATCAGCCTGAGGGTCAGACCCTCCCATTGATGTCTAAATAGAAACCAAGGTTCAACTACAACAGAAGGGCACACACAACCCACACAAGGGACAAGCCTGGAGCATCAGGCTCAGGCGACTACGGAGACTATACCACTGGGCCTCACAGGACACCTACTATATAAGGCCATTCTAATAAGACCAGGAGACATAGCAGCTCTACCTGATACATAAAAACAAACACAAGGAGACAGCCAAAATAGGGAGACAAAGAATCATATCACAAATAAAAGAACAGAACAAATCTTCAGAAAATGAACAAACAAAATGGAGACAATCTACCAGATACAGACTTCAAAACAGTGGTTAAAAGGATGCTCAGTGATCTCAGTGAGAACTTCAACAAAGAGATAGGAAACATAACCAAAAAAATTCAGAAATAAAAAATACAATAACTGAAATAAAGAATACATTAAACGGAATCAACAGTAAATTAGATAAAGCAGAGGATCATATCAGCAATTTAGAAGATAAGATAGCAAAGAACACCCA
>NW_017731568.1:1451622-1457737 GCF_001890085.2 Hipposideros armiger
TTAAAAAAAAATTCAGAATAACCTTTCCACTTTTGAATTATACTTCAGCCTTGAATGAAATCTTTCAGAAAACAATGATATGCAGCAAAGACTATAAATTAAGCAAAGAATGCACTGTAGGCATATTTCTCTCATTAAAACTCTAACCCACTATTGGACTTTTTAGGTTTGTAAACCACTGACTGAAACTGATTATTCATCAGCGTATTCTTGCCTTCAGGCAGATAGCAACTGCCTCACATTTGATTACTTTGATGACCTTTTTCTTTCTTTCCCCATTGAGAGGATGAACTATTGTGAAGAAAATCTAATCTTTCACTTAAAGGTCAAAAATGCTTCATTCCGACTCTAATTTATTTTCAACAAGGTGAAAGAACCGTCTGTCATTACTGACGCCATGACAAGTAGCTTTTTTTTTTTCTGCCTTTTCTAGCTCAGAACTGTAAACTGTTTTTTGCAGTCTTGACTTAGTGTCTATAGTTCCATTTAAATGTTAAAAAGTAGTTTTCAATTTAAATGTTTCTGTGGCCACAAGGATGGATTCTTGAAAACAAACATATATAAAATATTATTGAGTAACATGTATTGCTTTCCTCGAATAACACTGTTTTCTTGTCTTTTTCCCTCTTCTGTTCTGCTCCTTTGCTCTTACAACTTCATGTTTCAGTCTCCTCTGAGTCCTGGCTTTGAGGTAGGTACTAACTCTACCTGGTGCTAAGAATGTGCTTCACCATCTTTTGCAAGCCAACATTATAATATTAGGTTGACATCAGGCAATTATATGCATTGTTTCTATGAGAATAATCAGGTCAGAATTTAGTTCAGAATCATATGTCAGGTACAATTAAAAATAAATTTAAAAAACAGGCATTTAGCGCAGAATCCAATCTATTGTACTGTAAAAAATCCAAAGGTTTTTGTTGTCTTTTCTTGTTTAATTTTTCACAGTCCTCCATGAGACAAAGAGCAATGCAGGCATTTGAGTCATAGATTTTGATTTGTTAAATAAAATTCTGCCCTCAGGAACATTGGTGTCTTTTCTATGAAACTGAGCAGACAGGTTGAGAAGACAATAGGACAGTCAACACTCACTTTACCCAACAGCGTGAAATGTATCAGAACTGTGTCCTGATGCCAGGTAACACAGAACTATACAAAGTGTGGTCACCATCTCAATATGCACAGGTTTTGGCTGGCACAAGGCAAGGACTGCCTGAAGGTGAATGTAACTTTTTCAGGAAAGGAACTTTTAATCCTGAATGTATTACCACAATCTAATTATTTTTCAATGGATGGGATGCCAGTTGATTTCTCAAGGTCTCAATTCAGGAAGAACTTCTATGTGGAAAAGACACAAATTTCTTTCATAAAGGGTTTAATTAAATCCTCCCTCCAAAATTGGCCTTTTACCTGTCTTAAGCAATTAATAACCTGAACAGAGAAAAGGTATTTAGATCAAGCATTAGAGTATGCAGCGGTGCTCTTTTTATGATAACTTGTTTTGACCAATTGACTTGTTAATGTTTAGTATTCCTTATTTCAATATGTACCTCCTGCAGATTGAGAGTTGATGTATTGTTATTTTCCCTTGTGAGACTAAATTTCAAATACCATTATTAGTGTTCATTTTAAGATGGTCTTGTTAAGGTAACTCTCACAAAGAAAGCTAGTGAAAACAACCAGAACACATTCTGGGTTAAATAAAATTGATAAGTCAAGATATCTTGATTTATAAGATGTAAAATGAAGTAATCTGCTTCAATAACAGTAAATTCCTATGTTGAGGAAAGTCGTCCCAGTTCCAAAGGTGCCCTACTTAAAAAATGTCCAGGGTGAAAGCTCGGTAAATTAAGTTTTGAGATTGTTGTACATTTAAATTCTATAATTTACAACACCCTCCAGACATAATTTTAAATGAGAATTAGTATCTCTATCTTCAAATTATCCTTTGACAGTAAAGCCAAAGAAGGGTGGGACACATTTTTCACTTCCTTCTCCTATGTTGCAATCAGGAACAGATTCTGTGGGTCTGAAGAGTAGTCCCTTTTCTGTGGAAGTCGTACAACTTGAAGGCAGCAAGTTTCACAGGATAGCTCCTGATGGAAACAAAATGCATTTTCTGCATAAGCTATTGTTCTTGAACTTGTTTATATCTAGTGTGTTTATAGGTAACAAACCTTTCCTTTTATAAATGTCTTGGAAAGATGCATAAAATTTGACACATTTTTCAGAGAAATATTTTAGTGACAGTTGTGTGTGTCAGAGTTGCTATAGAAACCTGGTCATGGCTCCATGTTCAGCATGCTTTGGTCAGTGTACACTATTAGGTTTGTAACCCTAATATGCAAAAGCATAGAAACTTAGACAAATTCTCTGCCTTCATTGAGCTTGCATTGATGGACAATATGCAAACAAAAAATATAGTACATACCTGTCTTGATGAAAGCTTCCTGGTATCATATCAAAATGATATATATTGATTTACTTAATCTACTGAATAGGTTGTTTTCATTTTTTAATTTTAAATAATGTGAAATAAGCATTCTTGTATATATTGTTTGCACATTTTTAAAAGTATTAGTAAAATACGTTGAATGAATTAGTAGGTATAACCATTTGTTGAATTAATTAATAGATTATATTCTTAAGAGCCAAATGGACTAAAGAATATATACCTTTTCTTGCAAAATAGTTCTTCCAAAAGTTGTAAAAGTTTCAATTTATAACTCTACTCAATACAGTGTATGCGAGTTTCTGTTTCTTCATATAATTCCCAACTAATATATTTTATCAATATTTAAAAATTATTTCCCACTAATTTGATAGGGAAAAAATTTCTATGCCTAAAGGTTATGTTTTTTATTGGAGGATAAACGCCTTTTTTTTTTNCAAAACACTACTTCGATAGGACATGTGCATTGATATGTTAATAGCAGTCTTATTTATAGTAGCCAAGATATGGAGGCAACCTTAGTGTCCATCAATGGACGAACGGATAAAGAAGAGGTGGTACATATGTACAATGGAATATTACTCAGCCATAAAAAAGAATGAAATCTTGCCATCTGCAACAACATGGATGGACCTAAAAGGCATTGTGCTGAGTGGAGTTAAGTCAGACAGAAAAAACAAATGCCACATTATTTCGTTTACATGTGGAAACTAAAAAACAATTAACTAACAAAATAGAAACCAAACTTATAGATACAAAGAACATTTTGATGATTGGCAGAAGGGAGGGGGGTTGGGGAACAGGTGAAGGGGAGGAAAGGATTAAGAGGTATAAATTAGTAGCTACAAAATAGTTATGGGGATGTAAATTACAGCATAAAGAATATAGTCAATAATATTGTAATAACTATGAGGTGAACACTGCTGCCGAGTGCCATCCATGGAAAGGCAGGGATCTGCAATACAGGAAGTGGTACATTGAACCTTAGTAACAGTGTGTGACAAGTTTCAGTTTGTTCGGTGCAGTCAGTCAGGTGTGAGCTATCATTGAGAGAAGATGTGTTTTAACATGTGCCATAAATCATGGATCACAAACAACACATTAACATGAAATGGGCTAATGGTTTCATCCTCCATCCTGATAATGGTCCATGTCACACATCGCTTCTGGTACAGCAGTTTCTGTCAAATAAAAACACGACGATGTGTCCTAATCCATCTTACTCATGGGATCTAGCACTATGCAACTTCTGGCTCTTCCCCAAAGTCAAAATGATTCAAGACATTGAGGCAGTCACGACAGCACAACTAAAAGACATTCGTGAAAGAGGACCTCCAGAACTGCTTCAGAAAGTGACAAGAAAAGTGGAATAAGTATATTCAAAGCAAGTGGGAGTATTTTGAGGTGTATTAATAGCAATGTGTTTTTTACTGTAATAAATATTTTTTTAATTTGAATATTCACTGTATTTTGTGATCACACCTCATTTGTATGATGTCAGATGGGTTCTAGATGTCTCAGGGTGATCAGTTTGTAAGTTATATAAATGTCTTATCACTATATTGTACACCTGAAGCTAATACAATATTGCATGACAACTGGGATTGAAAAATTAATAAAAATATCTATATTTAAAAAAAGAAACAGAGTGACTGTACCATTTTGCATTCCCACCAGCAATGAATGAGAGTTCCTGTTGCTCCATGTGCTTGTCAGCCTTTGGTATTGTTAGTTTTTTGAATTTTGGTTATTCTAATAAGCCCATATTGGTCTGTCATTCATGTGTTAATTTGTATTTCCCTCATGCCATAAAATGTGGTGTGTCTTTTTATGTATTAATTTGCTATCTGTATATCTTCTTTAATGAGGTTTCTGTTAAGGTCACTGGTCCATTTTTAAATTGGGTTTGTTTTCTCATTGTTGAGTTTTAAGAATTCTTTGTATATTCTGGCTAACAATCCTTTATCAGATGTGTCTTTTGCAAATGTTTTCTTCCAGTATGTAGCTTGTCTTCTAATTATTCTTGACATTGGCTTTTGAAGAACAGAAGTTTGTAGTTTTAATGAAGTCTACCTTATCAATTATTTCTTTCTTGACTGTGTCTTTGGTTTTGTATCTAAAAAAGGCATTATCGTATCCAAGGTCATCTAAGTTTCCTCCTGTGTTATCGTCTAGGAATTCTGTAGTATTGTGTTTTATATTTAGGGCTATGATCCATCTAGAGTGAATTTTTTGAAGTGTATAAGTTCCACATCTAGAGTCATTTTTTTTTTTTGCACGTGACGTCTAGTTCCAGCACCACTTGTTGAAGAGACTGCCTTTGCTCCATTGTATTATTGCCTTTGTTCGTTTGTCAAAGATCAGTTGGCTATATTTATAAGGGTCTATCTGGGGGCTTTTTATTCTGTTCCATTGATCTATCAGTCTGTTCTTTCACCAGTACCACACTCTCTTGCTTATTTTAGCTTTACAGTAAGTTTTGAAGTCAGGTAGTGTCAATCCTCCAACTTTTTTCTTCTTCAATATTGTTTTGATTGTTTTGGCCTTTTGCCTTGCCATATAAACTTTAGAATCAGTTTGTTTATATCCATAAAATAATTTGCTGGGGTTTTTATTGAGATTGCATTGAATCTGTAGTTAACTAGGGAAGAATGGACATCTTGACAATATTGAATCTTCCTATCCATGAAAATCTCTCCATTATTTAGTTCTTCTTTGATTTATTTCATCAGAGTTTTATGTTTTCATCATATAGATCTTGTGCATATTTGGTTAGATTTATACCTAAGTATTTCATTTTTTAGTAGTATTAATGTGAATGGTATTGTTATAAGCATGTTTCTAACATCTTTATTCATAATAGCTAAAAGCTAGAAACAAATAAATAACAAGTTATAAAGTTATTAGGTTTCTTCATCACAGGTCATGTGAGAAAAAATAAAATATATATCAGAATAATTGATAATAAAAAATCGTTCCAAGAGTCCTATCAATCAATTATAAGAAAATCGAGTTATAGAAATTACATTATTCAATAATAGGAAATATAAATTCTTTGGGTGCTAAATGAAAAGTAATGTGCTGCACTATCCTAATGTACATAGCATTCATTTGCAAAATGAACATTGTTTTTTAAAGTCGTTTTCACCACACATGCAAAACAGTAATTCATATGACAAAAATAAAAACAAAACTACAGTATGATATTACAACCAACTACCAAAGGAATAAGTGGCTCTCTTTTTATTGGAGATCCATGGACATTCTTGGGTGATTCTAACTTGAACTGTGTGTTTCTGCAAATTTGTTCTTCAAAATAACAGTCCTATAAAATATTCTATAAAAAAATATTTTCCTGGTCAGATAAGATTGGGAAATATTTCTTGGTTCATCCAAGTATTACACAACACAGTATTCATTAAGCATAATTATGGTTAAGAAGTCTTGCAATAATGAAATCAATGTTCTTAAACTGACTCAACTATGGAATCCCTTTTTCTCATAAAACCTAGGAATATGTTATGTGAAAACAAACAAACAAACAAAAAACATGTACTTTGAGAAAGTAGAGGAATAAGTGAATTAATACATGTTGCACAAACCATCTTCAGATATCATGAACTGAACAGCACTCAGCTGGAGTTGAATTCTGCTGGGAGCCCA
>NW_017731568.1:1461762-1472631 GCF_001890085.2 Hipposideros armiger
TGTTAAATTTTTTAAGAGAAGCATCTTTTCTTGAGGTAAAGAGCTGAAGCCAAGGTAGAAAATGAAACAGACTGTAAAACACTGCTGTCCTTGCAACCACAAAGTACAATTAATGAAACATTTTTTTTTTAAGTAAGTTAGGCCCTATGGAATTTTAAAAAAAAATTTAGATCTTTACTGAAGTTATTTTAAATGTTTTTAAATGTCTTTAAGGAAGCATTTACTGTTATCGCTTTGAGGTTAAGAAGTACTACAGAGAATTTGTTTTTGGTAAAATTAAATGCTTCTAGCCAAGGTCTTTTTGGTAATTCTTAACATTCAGAGTGCCTTATTAGGAAATAAATTGCTTACTCTGAATGTTTTCCCTGTGTTTGACTGTTTTATATTCTCGCTTTTCGCATCCTGTAGTTTTCATGAACATTAGGCAATATTCAGTTTAACTTTTTTGTCAGGGTGCATATTTTCTAAATAATAATTTCCCATAAACTGCTGTTATTTTCATAAAGATTACTGACTCACATTTAATTAAGACAAGTATTGTACAAAAAGGAACGCTTGGCTGAATACTTTCCTAGAAAATCTCCCCCTTAAATGACTCATTCCATTACTGTTTTCGTTCATTTAAAAAAAAAAAGGAAGATGAAGAAAAGAGAATACCAGTATTGCATTACCTATCTATAACTGGATATGATTCTGATATGCTTTATAACAGTCAAGGTAGATTTTCAAATGAACGAATGATGAAAAAAAAGCTATTTCTAAGCCTGCATGAAACTGATAATACTTCTGGCCAAATTAATATGTTCCGGGATATTTTCCGAAGTAGCAAAGGTCTATCTATCTAGAGGTAGAGACTTTAATTGTTACTCTGGGTTCTGGAGTTCCAGGAATCCTGGTGATTCATCTGAATTAAAAAGCCATCTTTCCATTTAAATATGCACCAAGACATCCATGTCATCCATTTGCCAGCTATTGCAAGACTTCTTTTGATGATTGTGTAAACTAGTTCTCCTAATTCAGACCTGAGAAGTTTGTACTTTCAGTGAGGAAAGACATCCAAGAACCCTTCACCCAGTGCTTCTCCACCCCCGAGAGTTAGGAGAACTTGTGCAGTGGGTGGGTTTGTGGGGAGGGAACCCTTCCACAAAATTAAGAGCGTGTGGTCTGCTTTCATGTGCTACTCACCAGCTGTTGCCTGATTTCATTCCACATGTCTGGCTTTTTCCTACATAGGTTATTAATTCAGGTTCTGAACAAAAACTTGCAGATGTGTAATTCTGAATATGAACATTGCAGGAGAGTTTTCTCATGAACTCCATTAGGACAGGGGTTCATCGTATCACTTACCTACACTTATAAACATACAGGTCTTAGGAACAAATGGGTCTTCAGCGAAGGCTCAGAAGGTCCCGCGACCACCTTGGGAAAGGCATCGTGTCTTCTTCCAAAACACCCCATGCTGTAAGACACAAAACACTGCTTTCTACCTTATAATACAAAACACCCTTGTTACCAGTAACAGGCATTTACTTAATGGCCATCTGTATCCATCTAATGTCATGCCAGACCTGGCCAGATTTCAGTCCCTTCTCCCTTAATTCCTGACCAATCATGACTACTGAGCTCTTAGCTGAACGATATGTGAAAAGGTTGCTCATGTTCATTTTGAAAGCTTACGTGTCCTCATGAATGTCTGTATCCTAAATAAATAAGTGAATGAATGAATGACTAAATGAAATAAGGGTTTGTGTAGAAGAAATAATGAGGCATGCGGAAAGTGGAAGATTGGAATTGGTACTATAAATTAGACTTCTAGAAACTAGAGAAATAATTCAGCTTCTAAAATATTTTTCTGTGTTTCAGATATATTCTGATACATTATTTTACTTGTTCCATTAGACATTGTTTTATGATATTTGGTTCTATTTGATCAGATGAATTCTTCTCCCCTTCTCAAGAAGAGTGAAAGGGTTGCCATTTTGATAATAAATATAATGAAATGCAAGATGATACAATGTCCAGAAATTATGAACAAATACACCCCTTTATCCAAGTAGCCAAGTTTTGGGTGGTATCTATTTCTCTGTAGCTATGCACTGGACATATCATTGAGTGATATTGTTTCATTGAGTTCATGCTTTTCTGTATTTTCAAAATTCAAAAAATTTTGGGTAAGTGAAAAGAGTTTCATCTTTTTCCTCTCACTTTTTAAACTGAGTTGCATTAAAATGTAGTCTTTGGTTCTACCATGGTGTTTCAGAAACACATAAATAGGGTAAGATTCTATAGAATACTATGAAGTTACCCTTATAGGCCACTTTTGAAGGGAGAGGCTCTAACCTTTGTTGCCTTGTACTGTGTTCATAGCATGCTTTTCCAGGCTCTCCTTTGTGTCTCCAAGGCAGTTATCAGTGGGACAGCCTCTCTCCAGATTATTTCACTCAGCTCTCCAGTGAGCTCATCATCCCAAGCCAGGCCCCTGTCAATGTAGACAGGATCACATACTATGAGAAGATATGTCCGTAAAATAACTATCCTTGATTTTTCCACATAATCTGTTTACAATCCACTTCACTTTCTATGTGTAGATCAAGTCTGGCATTTGAAGTCCCGAAGTAGAAGTTGTCAACATGCAAAATTATTTTCTTCCTCAGTGGAAATGCTCCTTTTTTATTGTATAAATTTAGAGTGCATGTCATGAAGGTTGCATTGCTTTCAAGTAAGAAGAGAGGTACTCTTACTTGTATTGTCTCCCCTTTCCTCCAGGATCCCACAGATTCGTAGGATTTTAGTCACTGACATTTTGAAAGAACCATGTGTGTAATTTGCAACAATTCGCTAACAGTTCTGGTGTTTTCCTTGCAAAGGGTGGATCACTTAAGAAAATAATGTTCTTTTAACCTCCATTTCTATTTACTTAAAAAGAATGAGGTAATATAAAAGTTAATGTAAAAAGTGGTAAAATGGAAAAAAAAAAAAGTTAATGTAACTTCCAAGACGACGTTAGCACACAGCAAACCCAAATCACCTTGTATTTTTAATGAGATTATATGTTATTACTGTGAAAGCTTTCACAGATTGCTGCAAACATTAAGGAATGGATTCTGCACTGTAAAATAAAGCATCAGACACCACTAAGCAGGGGACACATTTTTTTCCTGCCCTGTAACAACGCTTTTTGTTATGAAAAGGTGTTGATTAGCTTTTGTTTCTGCTGTATATTTAGGGTTCCCAACTGAGGAGCCAAATTCATTTATCTGACACACTTGGCAGGTAGCTCAAGGCTTGTAGAATCAGAATTGTAACAGAATAGCGCTCAACAATTTGAAACTCACCAAACACCCTACCCTCTACTCAGTGGATTATAGGGCGTGGAAACATTGGTATCCCTGTGTGACCTCCAGTCCCCAACGGTCTTCAGATTTGTCTGTGGCCCAAGAACTGGTCTGTGCTGGAAAATCCCTGACTTCCCATGTGAGAGGTAATATGTTCATCTACATGTTGTTGAAAGACGATTGTTTCTTTTTGCTTCAGAAAGCAGTCAGCATCAGACTGAGTCTTCACAGTGACGTTTTACTAGCCGAGAGGATGGGTGGGGTTAGATAATGATTTCCAAGTGGGATAAACAGGTTTCAGAGTATATTAAAAAAAAAAAATCTCTAAGCAGGCTGCAGATTGGAAGAACTGAGTTGTCCTAAACATAATTTTGACTACTACTAATACTCAGTGTGGTCATGGCAGGGCGAGACTCACTTCAGAGCCCACACCAGATGCCTTTTCCTCAGGAAACCCCTTTTCTGAATGACCCCTTCACCTCCACCATGAATGTGGTTTATCTTCGAACCCTCTTATGTGTGGGCACTTATTCTATGTGAGGCAATATTCCAGAAGTTGGTGATACAGCGATGAATAACATAGTCAAGATCCTCTCCTCATGGAATTTATAGTCTATTGAAAGGAGACAATAAAAAACCAATCACCAAATTGATAAAGAAGGCAGCTGCAGTGAAGAGACAGGATGATGTGCCAGAGAGTAAGCGAGTATGGACAGGGAATAGTCAATAAGTGAGGTGGTCTAGAGGCCTCTTGGAGAAGGTGACACGTGAACCGGAATCTGAAAAATAAGGCGGAACCATGCAGAGACAAGGAAAGAACGCATATTATTATTGATAGTAACAATTACATTGTGTCCAAAATTCTGTTGGATAATAAACTCGTTGGGCACAGAGACTGTTATTTACTGGTCTTTATATGTCCTGCAGCATCCGAACTGAGCTTTCAGGTAGGATTTGCCACAGGAAATACTGATTAAATCAGGTAGATCTATCCTCTCGATGACAGTAGGAGAGAACTATGGTAAGGTACTCTTCTGCGTGGTACTATTCGTTGAACGATCGTCCAAAACACTAGATCTTGTAACTTCTGGAATAAAGAGTTAATGTTTGGATGCATCTATTTTCACACAGTTGTGCTCGTATCTTTTAAGCTTTAACAACACCTGAAAGAAGAAGTAGGCAGTCCACTGCGGGATGCTGAATAGGAGCTGTTTATTCAGTTGGGCAGGGTGTTCCACGTGTGACTCAGTGCTGTGCTCTGAGCACAGACAAGCCGGTTGAAAGCCTCTTCTGTAGGTCAAGGTTAAAGGATTCACCACATTTTCATATTGCATGTTGGCAATGTAGAACACGCTATTAATTATTCTCACCGTCTCATATGAACTCTTCCTTCATGACTTAAGTGAGGGGAAGAAAATACTTTCTCTTTTTATATTAGCATGAAGCCAGGGAGTGGGAGAGCTGGGAGGAACCAGGGAGATAAGAAGCATTATTGTCATCTGGAGCGAGTCTACCTGAGTCCACAGTTCTGTGACGTAGAAGCTGTGTGATCTTGGGCAAACACTTTACCCTCCTTGTGATGCAGTTTTCTTATCTGTAAAATGGGGATCATAACACTAGTGGTCATGGGGTTTAAATGAATCAATGCATGTAAAGTGTTATGAAAAGAGTTTGGCACATATAAACATTATAAAAAGTATCTTATGCTATTATCTAGTTCAAAGGTCTTACACTCCCCATGGACCAGATTTGTTACCCAAATAAGTTGACTGGCAAAATGTTTCCATTTTTGTTGTTGTTGTTGTTAGAGTTGCCAATGTTTAAAGGTAGAATTGTTTCATAAAACGACTAGATTTTCTGCTTCGTTTGAAAAGCTAAGAGGTCTGGTGGCACTGGGCTTATAGTGTCATGTGGCAGCTATTAGCAGTATCTGAGCAGTGGCCATCCCTTTTATACTGAGCCCTTCATCTCCAATTTATTATCCTCTCCACCATTCTCTATTGCATCCCTGGCACTGAGGAGCCACCTATTAAATATTTACAGCCTGCAGATCACTGAGCTTGTATCTTTCTGCATCCAGAGCAGAAGAGTTCTGCACAGATTTCGTATTCATGCTGTATATATGCCAAGTAAGAGTGAGGATCAGGCAGACAAGTTCAAAGAGCAATTGCAGTTGTAGCCAAAGATACTCTCTTAAAATTGAAATCCAGTAAAGCAAATATGTCAAAGTTATTGTCCATGGAGTATTACCTTTTTAAAAAGGTTTATAGTACAGGCTGTATTTTGAATATCTCTATTGAAATGTCTCATCCATGTATTCCCATGCATTTACTTCTTGAAAACATTCACTCTGATCAGTTCAAGCAATGCTTATTGTTTATCAAGTACCACATGCTTCTTTCGATTAATAGAGGACAAATATTTTACAACATTGTCCTTCCCTTAGAAGCTTATTGTCTGATTATTGAGACAGGCCCATAAAAATTTGTCAACATGTATGCTAAAGTGTTCTCTACTTTTTTATTTCTCTTAAACTCAAGGGGAGTTTATGCCACCCAAAATCCAGTCCCCATATGTGGCTATGAAATGAATTTTAGTTAAGAAATATAAATATTTTAATGCTGCAGAAGTTTTCATTTGAACCATGCTTTTTATTTCTAAAATGTATTTATTTGAACAATGTTTTCTATAAAGTGACTTTTATCTTTCAGGAAATCTTAATGGTTGATCTTTACAAATGACAACAAGCAAACCACAAGTTTAGGCAGCTTCCCTCCACTCCACCACCCCTCACCACCCCCGTTTTCTAGCTTTTCTAATGAAAAGAATTTGTTTTGAACTGTGAAGTGGAATATACCTTGTTGGGAAATTGTTTCAGAGTCCTGTTCAGTGTTTAAAGACTTGCTGGCAGTTGGAGTTTCCATAATATAATCTAAGCAATCATTTCCTGGGAAGGTTCCAAACTTGCTGAGTCATTGATTTAGCCTACCAGTTTAAAACTCAAATTAAATCCCTAGAAAAGCAGGATCCATTGTCCCCTAAGTAGGTGTTCAGTGCATATGGTTTTCACTTTGGCAGTAATTTCAAATGAAACACTAGTAGCATAAGGATGTTACAAAACCACAGTGTTTTAAACAAATTTTAATCTTTACAATCTTTATTCTGTTCAATCTCTAATCCTGGCTTTAAATTTTCGCTTTCATCATTTTTCTGTTCTCATAGTCTCTTGCATCCATGATATGATACCTGTTACTGAGAACAGAAAAGAGACCTTTATACTTTTCATCATCTATAATTTGCCAAATCAAATCATTTACATACATACATCCCAATACCATATTTTACAGCAATGTCAATTCTCACAAAAGTTCCACACCTGTAATTTAATCCAAACTGCTCAACTCAGGAAGACAACAATTTATAGGCTCCATGGCTAATGTAAAAGTGTAAATTTTTAGAAGCACATCCTCCTGCATATGCTTACCATAATTTTAGAAGGGGGAATTTTAAATCTATTTTACAAGCTCTGAGCCAGCTTTGCTCTGAATGTAATAATGAAATAGAATGAAACAAAATGTAGTTGTTCCTTTTCCAAAGTATTTCAAATTTCCTCCGTACTCCTTTGAGAAACAATCATTCTGCAGATTCCCCAGATTCGCTAAATACACAGTGCCAAACTTGAACAGCAAGTAACAGTGGAAATTAATTTAAACACCAATTAGTTAACCTAGTAAAACCTTCACTAGTGTTAATAAATAATGAAGAATTTTCTGATTACTAGTTCTCTTTAAGGAAAAATCTTATTTAAAAATCTAAAGTACTATACATATTATAATTAAATTAAATATAAACAAATAAGTAAAAAAATGAAGTAAGTTAATAAAGTAAATGAAGTAAGTAAATAAAGTAATACTGTATCTCTTTACTTTGTATAATAATGCATTACATTTTTTTTAAAAGCCTGGTTATTTAAGTCAACATTACCCTTTGAATTAATAACTCTTGTTTCATGTTGAAGTTATCTTAAAGTCCAAGCTAATTGGATTTAGATCAATAAGATTTTTTTAAGCATCTTTTAAAATGACCAATTTCTAAAGTTTTGCCTACTCTAACTTGATACATCAAACAAAGCATACTGAAGTTATGACTTTGTGGTGTATGTACCTTCAAATAAAACTTCACATAGTAATGGAAATCATACATTTTTGCTTAAAACAGTAACAATATTAATTATTTTAAAAAAATGTATCACTTCTTCGGGAAACCCTTGGAGTGTTTGGTTTGTGTTCACATTAGAAATATTTTTAAAGGGATAGTTGACTAGATGACAAAAATGGTTGTTCTTAAACATTTACGTAAACTGGTAAATATATGTTATAGGGCAAATGGCCTTATTTCATAGGCTGTTGTTTTTCTGCTTGTTTTACAATTTGTTATATATCAATGGAAGCCACGTTTTACATTTTTAATTGAAGACTGGATAAGTATCTCATAAGCATTGACAAAATCATCAGATAGTGTCACAGTCTTTCTTTTTGTCTTAGCTTCTTAGATTTGCCTCGTGATAGGGAAAGGCACATGCAAGTATATGTGTGGACACTCCCAGAAACGTAGAATATAATTCTGCAAAGAAAATGTCAGAAAGCTTTTTCACTCTCCCTTTTTCAAGGTGTTTACCTAATACAATTAAACAACTCATTCTCCTTCCAGCAGATCAGTTCCCACATGAGAAGTCAGCAGACATGCACCCTGCCTCAATGTTTTAAAGCTTTACTTTTTCGTTTAGAAATATAGGCCACATTGAAAATGATTAGTTATGTTTGGAACTATAAGCAAATGTAATGATAAGTATTTCTGGTCATGTTGCTAGCTGATGATAATTTTAGGATGTCATGAGTGAAGGAAGGGCCCTCTTTATTAATGCCATTAAAATCTGAAACGCTATTAAAGCCTTAATTTCGGACACTGTAAATGACGTAGTTTTGTAAGTTGTTATTCTGTGCCAAGGACAAATGTGGCTGTGGGACTCTCATCATTGTCTGCATATTTATATAGCACAGTCTCTGAGCCACAGAGTAACAGCCAATTTCTTTTCCCTAAACTCATGTAATGTTTTAAAATTCCTTATGCAATCCTACCTTGAGGGTAATAAATGAAATGACTTCTCAAGAATAATTCTGATTCTTACAGCTTATGGCAGTATTTGTGTGAATGTTGCCATGCTGGATGAGAAGGAAACTTTCAGCTTATCACATTGCTCCTTGCTTTTCGGCGTGAGTGTGCCCGGTGGTATACGTAATCCCATGACAAACTGGCTCTGTTAACACAGTCTAGAACTAGGTATCTCAAAGTAAGGAAAATAACCGAAGAGTGATTTGGCCAACTTTTCGTATGATTTTCCAAACCTGAGAACATTTTAAGTCTGCTTAGAAAGTGTGACATCGGTCAGCTTTTATTCGGAGTGTTGAAACTTTCCAAGTATGGAAAAATACCACTTTTTCATTTTTGCCTGTGCTTAAAACTGGCCATTGGCTACAGTTACTCAAGAAGGACGCGTAAAAGATGGCCCCAACCCTGTGGACTTAATGGTTTTTCAATCCCATTGAAGATATTTATTCAATATGTTCATGATTCTAGCCCATCTTTATAAGCTCCCTAGACATCTCTGCAAGAGTAAAGCCTTTCCAGAGTAATTACATTTTACAGTTTTATGGAATTGTAATTATAACTGTCACTGTAGACATAATATCCCTAAGTAGAACCTCGTCTCAAAATGTTTTTATTGCAGCTAATGAATAGGCAAATCGAAATTTCCCCATTTGGCCATGTGGTATTTTGGTGCAGATAGGGATTGAAATGGATGGAAAGCGTATGTAGATATGATGTTTTTTCTCATCTTGTCAGTAATCACTCCAAATTAGAAATTAACTGAGTAAGGTGATAGTACAAAGGTTCTGGAGGCAAATATGTAAGGTCATGTTTTGTCTCTACTATTTACTAGCATTTGACCCAAAAGAATGTGTTGAACTATGAGTTTAGATGCCTCAACTGTAGATAACAAGGCCTATCTTGTTAGGCGTCTAACACAATGATTATTTAGAGTGGGAGTTTAATAAATAAGATATATAATTATTATATAATGACTATTAAAAAGTAATTACATTTATCTTTTATTCTGGTAATTTCAAAATACATTTATTCTGACGATTCCCAAGTACATTTCCATGATGTCAAGAGATACCATGAAATTGCCCAAGAATTCTGAAAACACAGTTGATTTTAATTCACTTGATTTTAAAAAGTCTATGCCTTAGGCTGATTAATTCCAAAACAGAGACAAGCACAACTATAATTGAATATATATATATNTAAAAGACAAGACCTGTGCGTATATATGTTTGTATGTATGTGTCTCTGTGTTTTACATTTTTTGAAATTTTTCTTGAGATATCACTATTTGGAAAATTGATACACTTATGTTTTCAAAGAGAATTTTTTCTACTAAAAAACTTATTTTGCTAAATATATACAAACAACTGCGCTATTACTAGTTACATGTTGGTTTATTTAGACAAAATATTGAGAAACTAGGAAATTGTGACTCAAACATATTAGTTCCATTTTCTTTTAGCATATTTTATCAGAACTCTAGAAATGCATTCGTTTAATGAGACACGAATATCTTTAATTGTAATACTTTTGACAATGTATGTGTTTCATTAAGGTTTGCATTTTTATTAATTTTTCAAATGAAATACTAAATTTTTATCTTTTTTATTATTGTCAAAACTATTTGGTTGATTTATTATTTTAACCTCTGCTGTTTTAGATTCTAGCCAGTTCTATTATATTTTTCAAGTCTTTAAAAAGATTTAGTGTTAATGTTTAACCTGCCCCATAAAATGACACCATAGCTTTCAGTTCCTTAATATAATCAGTAACAAATTATCTTTTTTGTGAGGTGGGGTTGCTCAGTATTACTTATGATAATATAATATTGTGCTTTTTTAGTTAAAAACTAAGTTCTACTCCATTTTACAAAGTAATTTTGATTCTTATGAAATGCTCAAATGATTTTTTAAATAAAAACCTATACAGGAGTCAGCAACGATTGTGCTTTTTGTTAATGCATTACAGTGTAATAGAGGAGAGACCAAGTACTTCACGGAGTAGTACTGTACAGTGTCATAAGCACATGCAAAAAAATCATGATCTATACAGCATGGAAAATAGACATAACTACACATAGTGTGTGGGTGAGGCAGGGTGAGAAATGAGGTTAGAGAGACCAGCAGGTGCCAGATAATTTGTCGCCTCCAACATTGAAGGAGCAGGCTTAGGAGAAGGCCTTCACAAGGAAGGCTGAATGACACATTAAGATTAGACACATAGGGGATGAAGTATATGAGAACAGAGTCTTGGGAGAGAGGTCAAATACTGTAGTGACAGAGGATTAAAGACAAAAGAAGCTAAGACCATGAAGAAAGTAGTTGCAGAAAAATGGCTGAATTGGAATAGAGGATGCAGTGAGTCA
>NW_017731568.1:1474871-1478754 GCF_001890085.2 Hipposideros armiger
CTTTTGAATCCTTAATCATGACTAATATTATGGTACATATGTTTCAGAGGAATAGAGCTAAGAAATGAAAACTTTATGGATCTAAGCCAATACACATGAGAAATGTTCATTTATTTAATAAAACATTTTTATAATTCCTGTAAGTGTCCTTATAAATCCTGGTGTGCTTTAATATAGATGAGATTTAGTAACATTAGCTAATATTTCTCTTCTTTATTTTAAAGGAAAACATCGTAAAACAGGAAGAGATGTAGCTATTAAAATCATTGACAAATTAAGATTTCCAACAAAACAAGAAAGCCAGCTTCGTAATGAGGTTGCAATTCTACAGGTACTTCTTTATTTTTCATTTGGTGTCTATAAAATACCCCCTCAACTTCCACAAAACAAAGAAAAGTTATCCAAATATCTGTGGCATAGATATTTAGAAACACTTTAAAATTACTGAAAAGGCAGATTAAGCATCAAAGTACTGCCTGGGTAGTATCTTCCCCAAGTCTAGGCAGCAGTTGTTCTTTTTTATGTACAGAATTCTAAGTTTTAATATGTTATTACAACTCGTTAAATGAGTAATGTTTCCGCATTTGCTTATAGTGGAGATGCTAAGAGCATTTTGTTTTACATTGTAAATGACCTTGCCTTCGTAAACGTTCCTCCTTCATGCTATGATAATGATATGAATTGAGTATGTAACCGTCAGTATATCAGGTTAAATGAGTAATATATGTGTGAGAATCAGATCATCTTGATATTATTAGTGTCCTCTTTGTCTCTCACTGTAAGCCTTTTATTTAATATTGAATATGGTACTTAACTCCTCTCATTAATAACAGTCCCTTTTAAAATCCATAATTGGTTAATAAAAGGTATTATGTGGCATATATAATTTTTGTAACCATTAAAACTTTTTCTACAGACCAAAAGGAAATTGAGTAATTGCTTGCTAAATGTGGTCAACCTAGCTCTCCAGTCTAGACAATTTAGACCATTGATAAATACCTATTTGCATAAAACTGCCGTAATTCTCTATTTATCATGCATGCTGATCATAATTTCTAAGTCATAGTTTTATTGAATAATATTCATTTGAACATTGCTAATAAAATGAAACACGTTGCATTTCTTCATTGATTATTTCATTTAACTGCCATTTATTGAGTTACATACAATTAAAAGTTGAAAAAGTTGATTTTAGCCCAAAGGAGTGCAACTAAAAAATAATAACGGACGTTTTTGGGATTCACAATTTCTGAACGTGGTGTTTTTGTGCTTCTGGCCAACTAATATAACAAAGACCACTGTCACGTTGTTCTCTGGTTTTATGGGGAAGAAGATAACCACGGCTCTGAAGACGCCAATTCATAGATTCATAGCTCAGTGCTTGCTAATCAGTTACCAAAAAAAATTTATTTTTTTGTTTTGTTTTGTTTTTGTTATTCTTAACTTGGCAACTTTGAGCTGCAAATGGCTCCTGAAAACTTAGTAAATGACATCTTCCCAAACCTGGCCCCTNACACACACACACACACACACACACACACACACACTCACACACTCTTTAAAATGGATGTTGGACCTAGAGTGAACAAGGACCGGGTCACCAATCATAGAAGTTTGGATTGGTAGGAACTTAAGAGAAGGTAAAGTTATCTGATGTTTTTCCCTGACTTTGTTAAGCTGATACCATGGAGTGAACCCTACTATCCAGCAAAATATTCTTTAGTTCCGCTGCAGCATCCAGAATTCTTCCATCTCTGATGGAAGCCAGAATACCTGCTGTATCAGCATGGCATCCCTTGTGTTCTAAAACAATGAGAATGGAGGAGCATCATATCTCCTGTTAAGCCTTTTTATTTTGTTACAGACTACAGATCCAGCTTTACCTACTCAAGCAGTCAGATAAATTTAAAGAGGGTGTTTTCTGTTTACTACTTATGTACTAAATACCAGGCCCTGTGCTGAGTGCTGATAATACGTCATCTCCTTTGTTACTCATAACTCTGATGTAGATGTGGAAACGTATCACAAAACAGCTGCTAAACAGTCCCCTTCTAGAGTCTGAAATTGAGTGTGAGTCTTTCATGCACTTTGCACCATCAGATCTTATGTCTCCATGGGGAGGATGTTTTGATTCTATCAATCCTGGGTATTTCTAAAGTTTTTAAAAGATCCTGAATCTAACTTCTGTTTCAGCGGAAACGGCACTATTGGAGATTGGATAGCAAATGTATTACCCTCTTTCAAAATGACACAGGAAGCAGGTACTACAAGGTAAGTTTGGCTCTTTCCTTGATTGGAGTCTCATGCGCCCTCTACATAGAAATGTAGAGTATCGGAAACACAAAATACATCCAACAGACAAGATTGTTTTTGTGCTTGCTCTAAGATGTTTTTTCTTCTCTGTAGTTTACAAGCAACAAATTTCTGGGTAATCAGGTTGTGACCCCATGATAGCCATCTGCAAATTTCCAATTTCCCTGGGGAATGCTTCTGGTCCCATGGGATGAAGGCGGGGGAGGGGAAGCTTATTTAAGGAGTTTAGCAGAGATGTGTGATTTAACCACAAAATCCAAGGTCACACTCCATCCAGCTTTTTTTCTTTTTTCTTTTTTCTTTTTACATCTGTAACTTGCAGAACATCACTGGTTAAGAAACACTGTATGATTTCTCCACGCATTTCCAATATTCATAAGGAACACTTACTTTCCCCTAGAGGAAAATTTGGCAGCAATTTTCATTTTATCTGTCTACATGAAATAATACAGATGTGGCATAATGTATCATCAAGTAATAAAGCATGGCTGCAGAAGAAGTTCATAGTGAAAACAGTGTATACTTGCTCCTTCAAAATTAATGCAGGCTCAGGCATAGTTGATGTGATTCTCATGGCCACTTTACACAGCTCTTAACAGAAAAAGGAAACTTCATTAACTTTAAAATGAAGAATATGTTTTAAGAGTTATTTCATAGTCACTCCTGGAAGACAGTGTGATGATTAATTTTTTAATGTTAAAATTGTCTTAAAAGCAACTGCTTTTAAAAGCAATCTCAGTAGTTTTCTCACTAAAAGATTCACTTGGCTATATTATATTAACATGCATCAAATCAAATTATATGATTTGTTAGTGCCTTACAAAATAGTTAAAATTTGAAATCAGCCATGTAAACCCAAATGCATTTTGCAAGTGTTGTGATTCCACCTCACAGTTTTAAAAATTATCATTTATGTTTTAAGTCTTAGATTTTGATATAGATTCAAAGTCATTATTCTTATTGATCTGTTTTTCTTGCTACATGAACATAGTGAAAAAGTCACTTGAATTTTCCTAGGAAAATGAAATGATAAGGTTTCCCCTAGTAAAGGTATTTTTGAATCTTGCTTCATAATATTATGTGTTTTATAAAACCATTTTTATATAAATGATGGCCATTTGTAATGTCATTTCTCGCATGTCCCTGGAATGAATTTTATTTAAAAGTTTACAGACTTGCGATAAACTACATTTTGCATACTCTTTCTTTCATAGGAAATTCCTTTATCAGAAATTTTATGTCTGGAACCAGCAAAACCTTCAGCTTCAATTCCTAATGGGGCCAATCCTCACTGTTTTGAGATCACTACAGCGAATGTAGTGTATTATGTGGGAGAAAACGTGGTCAACCCTTCCAGCCCGCCCCCTAATGGCAGCATCCTGACCAGCGGCATTGGGGCCGACGTGGCGCGGATGTGGGAGGTGGCGATTCAGCACGCCCTCATGCCCGTTATTCCCAAGGGCTCGTCCGGAGGGGCAGGAACTAACTCGCACAGTGAGTCTGCCGCTTTTCTGACTGTGGAGCAGGGGAAAAGAGGCTCCTGAAGGGTGGTTTAGCTTATTGGATAACA
>NW_017731568.1:1480384-1485440 GCF_001890085.2 Hipposideros armiger
TTACTGTGGCAAGTAGCCCAAAAGTAATAAGACCTTTCTCAGTTCATCCTGTGACACACACCTTTTGCTCTATTTTACCTGCTGTACCTCTGACCAAAAGCCAAGGGTTTACAGCCTTACTTACACTGATCTGAGTTTGTTTCTTAAAGAATAAACTCCATGAAACTCTATCACTAGTGTAGCTTTGCAACCTTTGCTAAATTTGCACAAACTGAAAACCGAAGATGAATTAGAAAGAATTAGGAAAATGTAGTGAAGGTTAGATGAATTTTTGTGCTATCAATCACAAGATAGCTTTCTAAAACTCTGCAGGTCCCTGTTGCTCTTGCTTAGCCTGGAAAGACTTAGAGAAATATAGGTTAGCCTGTAAGTTTTCTGGGAAATTGTAGATACCTCTGGGGTCGTTCCACTCTGTTTGGCCACTGTTGTCCACTGAAAATTCTGGGTGGGCCATTGAGCTCTCAGAGAAAGCGGGAATAGCTTGGACTCAGTATGCTGGAATAGTATTAATTTACTTTCTTGTCTCCAGACAACCTTGAACTCACCCCATAGACACTCTTGAAGGGATCACAGGATGGAGACAACTTGTAGTTGTTTTCTAAGGGGAAAGACAAAGGAAAAGGATAGGAATGTACAGGATATGCAGAGGATAGGATTTGGCTTTTGATTAAAATGTAACGCTTTATTTAGCCATTATGATTTCAAAGAGAAAAGAGTAGACATTTGGAACGTGTTACCTTTAGAAGTGGTAAAAATGAAGGAGTTTACTTACTTTGCAAAGGGGAATTTCATAATGGATTGTCATCCTTTTGTAGTGTCTCCAGCTCACGCCCAGTGATTCAGCCCCCTCGCCCCTCACTTTAGATTCATCTGGATGTAGATGACTAATAAAGAAACAGCCTCACCATTCTAGCCATAAACAAGGAGTGGTTGAAATCAGGACTCACACAGACATATGATTGGCAACCGTGATTATTTCGCCCAAATTTCTAAGTAGCCATCTCAATAAGCAAGTCCCTTTTTGCATAGTGACAATAAATGGCATTACATCGTTTTATGTCTTATTTCTCTCTGATGAAAGTTAGAAAACCTCTGCTGCTTAAGAGCAGGCTAGTTTTCTAAATATTACAATATAACATTAATTAAAGAGTGTGATTTGACTATTAAAGTGATATTGTTGATTTCAGCTAGCATTTACAATGTTTAAAATAATATTTATGATATACTTAATAAAATTATGTAATTTATTAGAACTAATATTTTGTTTCACTTAATGTTTCTTTTTCATTGGACTTCCACCTCCAGGACATCAGCACAGTATATCAGATTTTCCCTGATGAAGTACTGGGTTCCGGGCAGTTTGGAATTGTTTATGGAGGTAGGTTAGCTCACTAAGTATTTTTATTAATTTAAAATTTTAGCTACTTGTGTTTATAAAAGTGGCATCTCCAAGAAAAATATAAAAGACAAGACCTGTGCGTATATATGTTNTCCTAAGCCCATAAATTAATTTTGAAGGACTCCTAAGAAAAATGCCGTATCTTAAAGAAACAGCTTACATTTCCTTCCCAAGTAGCATTCCTAATGGATTCTTAGCAAAATATTTGACAGAGTATCTATCTCAGGCTCACTTTTTCCGTAGATAGTAGACTGCTTTATACCTTCAGCCTGATACCAGTTTTCTGATTCCTTTGGAGTAAAAAAGGGTGATAGAAGACCAGAGAAAAAGGAGTTGAGTATTTTTGTTGCTAAAGGCTAAAGAACAAGTGATGATCTTTGCTCTAGAACTTTCTTTTCTAGAAGAAATATATACCTAGAAAAAAGAAGAAGAAACCTATTCAGGAAAACATCCCCGTACTAGTTTCTGCCTTGGAGAACTCTGCATGAATTAGCTGCCAGAATGGAAAGTGTGGCAGTCTTCCTGCTTTCTGCAGCATGTGGTTTTGACTTTGTTCAGACCCAGAAAAATGTCAGTGTGTTCTTGATAGCTGGAATAAGGGGAAACGGTGCAGTTTTTGATATTGTTGATTACTTTGAAATTGCATTTTCCCAGTCAGTCAGAAAAACCTGGTAAAACGTAACTTTTCCAAGCTTGGCAGGCTAGGGTCTCTGATTAATTTATTTTCTAATTTTAAGATAAGTACTCTGCATCAGTAAGTCATTATAATTTATTTCATTACTGTCAAGTGCAAAAGAGCAGAATTCAGTATAACTTCAAATATCCAATATCTTAGGTATTTAAAAGGTGTTTCTATGTGACCAATTTAATATATTAGAATCTATGACTTACAAGGTTACTGGAGTAGCAAGAATCAATGACCCTGAGTAGTACTGCATGTGAAAGTTTCCCTCCTCCTCCCTGTATCTTTTTCCCACCAGGGCTGTGATACTGCAGTGTGGCCAGTTTCCCCTTCCCTTGTGCCTGGTGTCATTTTGTTTCCTAGCACTTTGCTTCTGTCCCACCCTTGGCTTCCTTCCAAGGCTCTCCATGACTTTTCATGTTTTTAGGCCTAAGGGCATGAAAAACAAGCATCTGCTTGTTAAATCATATGTTCATCCTCTCATAAATTCAGATACTTATGAACTGAAATTTTAAAAAAAGGAAAAGGAAAGAAAAGATGAATTCTTCCAATGACTATTTTTTAGGGCTCCCGATTGACTTCTTTTAGGATTACCTCGCTTTCTCTTAAGCCCTGGCTCTAGGGTTGCAGGTTTCTCTTCACGGATACAAAATAATTTTTTTAGATTTGCTTAGCCCTGGGGCAGAGTCTGACGTGGTCATGGAAGAAGGGAGTGATGACAATGACAGCGAAAGGAACAGTGGGCTGATGGATGACATGGAAGAGGCAATGGTCCAAGACGCTGAGATGGTGATGGCAGAGTGTCAGAATGACAGTGGGGAAATGCAGGACCCAGACCCGGACCACGAGGACTCAAACAGAACCATCAGGTGAGGGCGGGCCACATGCCCAGCGTCAGTCCAACAGTGGAACTCCAAAGGGCATTTACTTTTTCAGAGCTCTTTGATATTTTAACTTACTAGAAACGAAATTGAAGGTGGGTGCTTCCTCTGTTTTTGGATGAGCTGTGTACCAAACCCTTTGGAGTTGGGAGGTCTGGATTCCCTTGGAGAAGTGCAGTTTGCATCCTTTCTAGCAGTGCCTCATTCCTCGACTCATTTTCTTTTGCGTGTGAGGGATACTCGTATTTGCCAGCCACAAGTTTATTACTAAATTAATGTGTATTCAGTGCTGATTGTGTGCAAATACAAAGATCGGGGACCAACCTCAGCAGACACCATCTGTTTTATAGATGGCCTCTATTACCAATATGAGGTATGACTACACCTTACTGTTCTTGATTTTATTTCCTAAGGAGGTGAAATTTTACATTTATCTATACTTTTTAATTCCTAGATGATCCCCATTTTTTTAAATATCAGGAATCTGCACACTATGGCCAAATCAGGCTGCTGCCTGTTTTGTAGTAAAGTTTTATTGGAACATAGACATGCCCATTCATATCATCTACATTTGCACTACAATTAGCAAAGTTAAGTATTCTGCAGAGCCTAAAAAGCTTATTTCCTGGTCTTTTATAGAAAAAGTTTCCCAACCTCTGATTTATATTATAAAGTATATTTAAATTTGTGTGCCCCTTTTACAAATGCCATATTCATTGACAAACTGAAATTGTTCATTAGAGCAGAGCAGTAACATAACTGGATTTTTCCCTTTTAATGGAATAAGACTTATTTCTTGAAATACGGGAAATAGTAGTCTTGTGACCCAACTGTCCTTTGAAGGTATACATCTCTTCCATATCAAAGGGAGCGGGCTGCAGGGGTTTACTTGCTGCATATGCATGTGGGGAGGGGATGGGAGAAGAAAAGAAACAGAAAGAGAAAGAGATGAAGGAGTGGCATAATTTCATATGCGATAGTTACTTAAAAGACAGTTTAAACAGCAGATTTTAATTTTTAGGAGATTATCCAGGGAGAGATGCAAATTCATGTGAAATGATATTATCTGTAAATGATTAATATTTTGCCTGTAATATGTAGTAAGTAAGTAAACAACTTTCGTGTGTGATTCTGAATACTTTGGCCTCGGTATGCTAAGACAGTAATCTGCCTGATGTTTACCCAAAAACTGAACACCATGTAGTTTAACCTGAAGACGAAGGGGCTTATTATCCTGCCTCAGGATTTTTAAAGTGTGCATATAAAGCGCCTGTCACTCCTCGGAGTAATCCAAATGCTGAACCATGGTACTGACAATACATTCCACGAAAAATGGGATATGATTTTTTTTTCTTTCACTTGGAAAGAGCTGAAATAAGGTTTTATGCAGGAAAAGAAGATCTGTGTCTAAAAACATTTCTTTCCTACCATATTTTGACTTTTCAAGCCCATCAACAAGCAACAATATCCCGCTCATGAGAGTAGTGCAGTCTGTGAAACACACGAAGAGGAAAAGCAGCACAGTGATGAAAGAAGGGTGGATGGTCCACTACACCAGCAAGGATGCACTGGTAAGAAGACCCACGGCCAGCGACGTCCCCTAGTCCTGCTGGCAGTAGTTAGAGGAGTTGCAAATGTCCTGTGAAGACTGTGGGATGTCTAGGTTACCAGGAGCAAACCTCAGTGCAGGCAGGGCCTGGGATCAGGGGGAGCACATTAACGTCTCTGGGTGTCAGAGTTAGTTGAACAAGCCACTGAGTTAGAGAAAAGTGTAGACAGCCATTTCAGGGAAACAAAATCACTTCCCTCTACTACATGAGATGACTTCCGAACAACTTGAATGTCTACCTGTCATTTGATAGCAGTCCTGACCACGGCAGTTTGTGCTTTCAGAATGCTCCTCTGTGTTTCAGAATTTTAAAAAAGCATTTTAGGAAGAGGAAAAACCAGTAACTATTATATACTTCTTAAACCCTTAATTAACTATTCACTTAAAAACCGACCTACTCAGGAATACAGTAATTCTATATTTAATTAGATAAAAGGTGACAGACACTCTTTAATTTTTTTAATATAATGTTGTTCAGTACTCCA
>NW_017731568.1:1485580-1498083 GCF_001890085.2 Hipposideros armiger
TATTGCACTGTGTTGTATAGCTGAAACTATTTAAAATAAATAAATAACAGAGACAAACGTGCAGAGATATAATTATGACCAAAACACCAATATTGGTGTGTTTTGTCTAATCCATTAGTTGCTGTTTTCCAATTATAAAAATGATAGTACAAATTTTACCTTTTATTTTTATATGGCTGAAGAATCATTTAAAATTTTTTTTTCCTCTCTCTGAAAGAATCCAAAGAAACTAGGCATTTTTCAGATAAAGAGATAAAGTACTACTTAGGGAAGATGGGGGGGGTAGAGATTTACATTTCATTTTCTATTTTCCTGAACCACTTGCAAAGTAACCACTAGAAAACCATGTGCATGTGATACTTTTAGAAAAATGTCGATGAAGTCATATGTGCAGTGGGATTAAAGACCACTTTTCTTTGTTTTCAGCTTTATATTTTGGTACTGAAATAATTCAATTACATTTTAAAAACCAAAAATTACTTGAAAGTCCTAGAAATCTGGTTCAATTATTCTGCTCTCCACTTTTCTTCATTTCCGACTATAAAAACAAGCTAACTCAAACAAGAAATAAAGGGGCAATAAATTATATCAATGAACAGAAACATAATTTTAGTTTATATCTCTCATATTCTTAAGGACCAAACCACTAAACACAATGGTAACTAAAACGTGATTTATAAATAAGTAAATACACTAATCAAGTAGTCTCTTACATCTCAATTGTTCTTTATTGTTTTTCAAACATACAGCAAAAGTCACCATCAGAGTCATTTATTGGTCGAGAGAAGAGGTCGAATTCTCAGTCATACATTGGACGACCAATTCAGCTCGACAAGATTTTGATGTCGAAAGTGAAAGTGCCGCACACGTTCGTCATCCACTCCTACACGCGGCCCACCGTGTGCCAGTACTGCAAGAAGCTTCTCAAGGGGCTTTTCAGGCAGGGCCTGCAGTGCAAAGGTAAGGATGACCTTGCTGCCAAGTAGTTGTCACCGGCCAAACTTTGACCCTTAAATTAATCCACTTGCAATTGCTATTTATGTCACAACTCTCTTGCGGATGAATTCTTGTTTGTTTTTTCAAATTTTGTTTTCTTTTAAAAACATTGTGATTAGATTGCAGATTCAACTGCCATAAACGCTGTGCACCGAAAGTACCCAACAACTGCCTTGGCGAAGTGACCATTAATGGAGGTGGGTAAAAAACATCAGCAGTCGCACCTGTGCTTCTAAATCCTGTTTGATAGTGCGTCAGTTAGCGGGATTTCTTTTACCGCTTTTTTTGTTTGTTTTGTTTTCCGTTCAGATACTTGTGACCCAGCCCCAAGTAAATTATGGCCTCAGTTTGTTCCACTTTACTGTAGAAAAGCACCAATTCCAGTTCACAGAGCTTTGATAAAAACCAAAGAGACGTTCTCAGTATTTACACAGTGAACAACTAGTGTTGAAAACTTGGATTCCAGAATTTCTTCCCCAGTTCTCTTTTGTAAAACGCCTATCCTAGTTTGTTCAGAAATGTAGAAAATGTTGTAATACCCACAAGTTATAACTGTCAGCTCTTTTCCTCCATTCTTCTTATTCCAAGCGCTGAGACTGAAGTTAACTTTTGTTCCCTGTCTGGCGAGGGAGGGAAGAATCAGAGAGACTGACCCTTCCGGAAATAATCACCCTCGTCATTCCTCCACCCAGTTGCTTTCATTATATATGTGCTTGTTAACTTGAATCTTTAATAATACTAAAAGGAACTTTAATTCAGCCAATAAAAAAATACATATCATTTTCTACATTTGGGAATATTTCTTTGGTAAAACTCCTAATCCCATAAATTAATTTTGAAGGACTCCTAAGAAAAATGCCGTATCTTAAAGAAACAGCTTACATTTCCTTCCCAAGTAGCATTCCTAATGGATTCTTAGCAAAATATTTGACAGAGTATCTATCTCAGGCTCACTTTTTCCGTAGATAGTAGACTGCTTTATACCTTCAGCCTGATACCAGTTTTCTGATTCCTTTGGAGTAAAAAAGGGTGATAGAAGACCAGAGAAAAAGGAGTTGAGTATTTTTGTTGCTAAAGGCTAAAGAACAAGTGATGATCTTTGCTCTAGAACTTTCTTTTCTAGAAGAAATATATACCTAGAAAAAAGAAGAAGAAACCTATTCAGGAAAACATCCCCGTACTAGTTTCTGCCTTGGAGAACTCTGCATGAATTAGCTGCCAGAATGGAAAGTGTGGCAGTCTTCCTGCTTTCTGCAGCATGTGGTTTTGACTTTGTTCAGACCCAGAAAAATGTCAGTGTGTTCTTGATAGCTGGAATAAGGGGAAACGGTGCAGTTTTTGATATTGTTGATTACTTTGAAATTGCATTTTCCCAGTCAGTCAGAAAAACCTGGTAAAACGTAACTTTTCCAAGCTTGGCAGGCTAGGGTCTCTGATTAATTTATTTTCTAATTTTAAGATAAGTACTCTGCATCAGTAAGTCATTATAATTTATTTCATTACTGTCAAGTGCAAAAGAGCAGAATTCAGTATAACTTCAAATATCCAATATCTTAGGTATTTAAAAGATGTTTCTATGTGACCAATTTAATATATTAGAATCTATGACTTACAAGGTTACTGGAGTAGCAAGAATCAATGACCCTGAGTAGTACTGCATGTGAAAGTTTCCCTCCTCCTCCCTGTGTCTTTTTCCCACCAGGGCTGTGATACTGCAGTGTGGCCAGTTTCCCCTTCCCTTGTGCCTGGTGTCATTTTNTCTATATAGAAGAATACTAAAGCTTTTGTTTATGACATAATGTATGGAAGCATTTTGGAATTATGAAAGTACTGAGTACAGAATACAAAATACAAGAAAATACATGAGAATTTTACAGGCCATAAATTAAATGTATCCCCTTGCACTTATCTCATAAAACTCACCTTATCATTCTGGTTTCTTTATTACGAGGCCCTCCTCTTCCCATTCAAGTGTCTCTTCACTTAAAAACAAACCAACAGCAACAACACAAAGTGGCCCTGACTTGCCTGGGCTCCCCCTCACAGCTGCAGTCCTAGTCTCCCTTTTGTACCACCGCACTTCAGATCTGTGCTGTACTCTGCTTCCCATTCTTGTGCATAAATTCCTTGCTTGTCTCCAGTTGCCACATCTTTCTTAAGGAAAATGCAAGGCTCTTTTTTCTCATATTCTTATGTCCTACCCCTACCCATCTAGCACACGTTGGCTATTTTGTAGTCTCTGTCTGTCCCACTTGACTAATCTTAGTCCTTCAACAGCATTGATCCTTTGCTCCTTTTTCAGTCTCTCTCCTCACTTCACCCCTGCACTTACCAGATCCTGTTTCTTTCCCTGCTAGCTCCTCCAGCTCTCTTCTTGAACATCTCCTTCCATTCATCTAAATACTTTGTGCTAATTTGGAACTCCTTCCCAGAGTGAGGTCATCCACATTAAGAGTCATCTGTCATCTCTTCGCAGGTTGTTCCTTAATCTCTTGAGCTCTGATCTTTCACAGGCACTATAGTCTCATATTTCTGACCATAGGACATCTTCACTTTCTACACCACTCTTTCCTCAGACTAACCAGCCTAAAAGCAAATGTTTACCCCTACAAGATACTCTCTCCCTAACTTTGTCTACTTTGCTATCATTCTTGCATTTTCTTAGGCAAGGCACCCCTTTCCTTCAGTTAATGAAAATATTAAGTGAAGCACTTCCTTTATACAAAGCAATTTGCTGGGCCTCTGGGCCATATAAAAATGAATGAAACCCTGTAAGATGTTTATCATCTATTTGGGCAGTCAGATACAAGTAGCCACAAGTCAGAATAGCTGTGGAAGCATAATGAAAGATGTCATGGCTTATGACTGAAGCCAGAAGTTGGAATCAGGGAGAGCTTCAAAGAGAAATATAGCATTGATGAAATCTTGAATTTGATAACCAAAGAAATGGTGGAAAGGACCATTAGGCTGCAGGGCAGCTGCAGCAAAATAAATATTCTATGAAAAATGAGTAGAAAACTTAAGATCATTTGAGAAGAGCGCTCTTCAAATATTTTTCATCATTTGTTCTCCAAAACAATTCTAAAAAACTTTGTACCTGCTTGTATATTTTTAAGTTGACAGAACAATTTTGTCAAAAGTTTAAAGAGCTTTAATTTTGTAGTGTATTGAAAATCTTGCTCTTTGAAAATAAAGCTATTATATCACTCCCTTAAATATATGCTTTAGAATCTAAATATCAGACATTTGACATTCATCATCAATAATTTTAAAAAACGCATGAATAGGCACTTCTTTAACAATAGTGTATTTTATAACTTTTTTTTAACATACTGCATTTTCCCCACAAAATTATATTCTGATGTAATGTGTTTTAATACTTGAAAGTTTTTTGTTTTGTTTTTTTTTAATCTATCTTTCCTCCCAGTCCAGTTCCTAGCTCTCTCTCGCTCTCTCCCCCGCTCTCCCTCCCTCTTTCTTGCTCCCTCTCTCTCGTTCCCCTCTCCCTTTTACTATTTCTGGTCTCAAGCTTTATCTCTCTGGGTCTCTTTCATCTCCGCTCTCCCTTTCTTTCCCCTTCTCCGTCCCTCGCTCCCTCTTTCCCTCCTCCTTTTGACATCTACTCTTCCTCTCCAGCCCTCCCTCTGCTCCTCCTCCCACCCCGCTGCACGCACACATTCTCTGGAACATAGATGGAAACAGAGGTCCAGGACAAAGGCAAAGGGGGTAACAAGCATGACAATTGTGGGCACTGGGGCAGGGACGGCTGGACCTATACTTGGAAGTCTTTTATTGGTCCCCTTCATAATTATTAGCAATAAAAATAAGCATTAGTTTTAAATTTTTATTATACTTTAAATGTTTAAAGCGTTCTCCTGGATTAACTTATCATTACAAGCTTTATCAAGCAGGATAAATATTTTGTAAATTTTGAACTATGCTTATTAAACACAAAAAATAAAACGTACTGAAATACATTATCTAACGAAATTGATTTTTTTAATATAGGTAATAAATTGGTGGGTGAATTTTACTTGATTGTTTGAATTAGACAAGAATTCAGCAACAATTTTATTCTGTTTTAAAAATGTGGGAGCCAAGCTGTAAGCCAAAAAAAAAGTGATTTATCTTCAGAAATTCTTCTTAATCATTATTAATAAATTTAGTAAATTCTTCTCTAATTTTGTTGAAAGCATGAATTAGAAACTGAGTTGCAAAAGAATTGATTTCCAAGTTCTTATGGTCATTCACTTCAGACCAACACAGTATTTCAAATTTTCTGTTTATTTTTCTCTAAGAGGATTTTCCTTCATATGGAGAGGCACCCTTGTAATAATTGGAATGTGTGAGAAGCATGCCTTTTTTTTTTTTTTTTGGAAAGTGCGATAAAAATCATTAAAAGGAAACTTGAGAATGGGGAATTTTGAGACCACAGGGATATTCTTAGGAAGATCTGTATTAGGAGAGTATTTATGGACGCTTATGATTCATTCATTCATTCACTTATTCATTCAATGTATAATTATTAAATGCTCCCCATGTACCAAGCAGTAGAGATACAGATGTAAACAGGACAGATTTTCTTGAAACTCTCTCTCCATTTACATATCTCTTAAAACTTGTTCCATTCCCAAGAGCCTACCTTAGTTTGGAGACAGCTGTGATGAAACAGAGTGCGCAGTAAGACCAGGAACTGGGTTTTGTGTGAGTTCATAGAGAACTTAGATAGTGTGCCAAGTCAATTTAATTTTATTATGCCTGGGTGATTGTGAATTATTGAAAGGTTTTCAAAAAGAAATTGTTATGAACAGATCAGGATTCAGGGATGACATATTATGGAGAAGAATGTTTAAAGGCAAGAAAACTTTGGAGCCACATCCATTCTCTTTCGGAATGTACTCGCTTCGTGCATCAAGCTTTTATAATCCTCACTGCAAAAAAAAAAAATGTTTAAAAAAGTAAAGACAAATTTTGTAGAGACTATTTTCAGCTCGTAGTGACAGTCAGAATGCCCCCGTTCTTCTTTTTCTACAAAGTCATGTTGGCTTCAGCCCTAGCATTTCCATCACCACTAGTTAAAGCAGACTTTTACGTTCCTGCTTTGATTACTGGAACTGGTGATATTCCTGATAGCTGAGCCCTCTCCTTCTTCTCACTCAATTATCATCTTCCTGGCCCTCTTTTTCCCCTGGTCCACCCTGAAGACCACCATCTGATGAGCCTTTAGTGGGCTTCCGTCTTACCTCTCCCTAGCTTAGTTTTCTTTTTCTTGTTTCGTTAAACCTATCTACTTGTCTTGGCTTTTAACACCTGTAGGTGATCTCATGGACTCCATCTCTCCTATTCAACTGAGTCTTTCATTTTTGTTTAAGTCATTGTCCTTGTCATACTCTTAACCACTGACCACTCTTCAGCTTTTAATCCCAAGATGGATGCCAGTGTTGGTTTACTTGGCTCATCAATGTTCGATTGACCTCCAGGATCCTCCAATCCTGTCTCACTGCCTTGAGCTGCTTTCCATATCTCCTATTTTTTATAGTTTCAAGTCTTAGTATAAAGCAGTAGTTTAATACTTAGCAAATGCTTCTTATGTAATAATCAGATTTTAAAGAATTTCAAGGTCTCAGCAATGTCTTATTTTTTTTCAACTTCCACAAGGCCTCGCACAGTAGTAAAGACATCATAGATACTTGATTAACATTTGACAAAATTGTCTTAAGTTACATATGGTATTTCCTTAAATTCTTTCTCAGGGCTTTTGTTATAATACCTTTTGTATGTATAAATCATCAAATTTTAGGCTTTAATTTAAAAAAATATGGTATTTGATGAATGGGAAAAGTTTGTAGAATAACCACTCATTGTTCCAGATGTTACAGGATGTCTCAAAAGCTCTTCCCTAGGGGTAAAATTTGTATTTTGGATGCACAGGAAATCAGAGAACATGTCCAAGTTTTACCTTGAAACGCAGTGAAACCTCAAGACCGGGCGGGTATTTGGTAACACAGAGCAACACTGAGGTGGTAGTGGGCTCAAAAATGGAATAGGCTGTAGGGAGGAAGTCCTGTCACTAAGTAGATAGAGGATCCGAATTGTCAAGGCAAATTGTTAAGGCAAACGTCATAACAGGTATAGGGTGGCGTACAGTGGTGAGAGACCAACAACGGGCAGCATTCAGAAATCCAGGCAGCATTCCCAGATGGGCTGTAAGATCACAAGAAGTAGGCTTAGGTAGCATGGTCCCTGAAGGATGCTAGTGAGAACAGGCAGCAGCCAAGTCCTAAGTGGACTTGAGTCCAAGGAAAGAATTAAGGCGGCATATAACATAGTATAGGACAGAAAGAACATAGGCTCTAGAGCTAGACTGCCTGGATTCAAATATCAGACGTGTACTTGAAGAGTTCTTAGGAGCTTGGATAAGTTACTTAAGCTCTCTGAACCTCAGTTTCCTTATCTAGAAAACCTCATAGATATGAGAATAGTGTGTGACAATTTGTGAAACACTTAGCAGTGTCTGGCATAGAGCAGAGGTTCCATACTTATTTGATGTGATTAGTTGGCTACCACAGAGTTGTAAGTCTAGCCCCTAGGAACAAAATCAAATAACTTCATGTTGAATTTCCTGAGTAGGAACCTGGAGATATAATTTCATCATAAAAAAGGTCATGTATTTGACCTCAAGACTGAGGTAGGGCCGAACATATTCCTGGCCCCTGGTTGGCATTTAGTAAATATTTGTTGAACAAATGGTATAGCCACAATTGAAGAAACCAAGGGGGTACAGAATTGCAGAGCATGCCGATAAAACAATTAAGTATACCTTATCTTCCTTCCTTTTTTTCTTAAAAACATGGTAATTTGTCTTCTGGGAGCAAGATTAAATATATTATCTCGTAAATACATGACTTTGTTCTCTTAGTCTAAAAAGATGATCAAAAGTAGGTGAAGAGATCATTATGATAGAAAACCAGAGAATAATGTTGCTAAGTGTGGGTGGGAAAAATGAAAAATTTTGTAAACTGTTGATTTTTTTAATTATGAAGGAGTCAATTTTACTTTCTCTAGAGAAAAACATAGAAAATTTGAATATTTTCCTCTTTTCGTGTGTAGTAAGAAATTAGTTGATACTTCCGTTGTTTCATCAAATACATTTTATTTCTTCAAATATTTCTTTCTTTGTATTTTATTGCATGAAGAATTTATATGGAATTGTTTCTTTAAATAAGAGATGTTTTGCAGCTCTAAGGTAATCTTGTCTTCTGCATGTTCCAAAAAATAAAGCCCATAAATTATGTTTATACATGCCAAAAATGAAGGAAAAAGAAAACAAAGATTATAAGAAAAAGAAAATGAACTTAGAAGATTTTTCAAACCGATTTTGTGTTTGATAAGAGGTTAGTCATAGAGAAAACTTAGTGTCAAAAGGCCAGGTTCCAAGTCAAAACTTTTCCATTTTTTGGTAAAGCTTTTTTTAACTCTGCTGTCCTCAGTTACGGATTATAATTCATCTGAGTTGGTGTGCTTGCTTCACAGGAAAATTTTGGCGGGGGTCTAAATCAAATAATATATAAAGTGTTTTTAAATCAATTTTTTCCTAGCATACTTTCGGAAGAAATTTGAGTTCATTTCTGGACGGGGTTGGAGTTAAGATTTTATCACTAAAACAATTTAGAAAATATTGTGTAATATATCCAGGTCATCCACATATTAGAAGTGAGCAGTCTTTCACTTACTACAATTTATGAGAAAGCCCATAATTAAAATTTATTTAATTTTGAGAATAAAAGCATTTTCCATAGAACCCTTACACAAATATATCAACCATTTGACCTTGGTGTACATAGCGCTCTGTCTTCTATTCCTATCTACTAGGCCCTGTACACTCACCCCAGTTCCCTTTATCTGATACATAACACATCAGAAGGAGGATGTGTCTACACAGATTATTTAACATTATAATAAAATGTTATGCTTCCTGGAGTGGAGTGCTGATATCTGTGAGTGCTGGGCTACAGTGATTTGATTTGTTAAAAATTACACTTTAAATCTAACACCAGGATGAGATTGGATTTATGTGTTTCTAGCCAGGTAGATTAACAGGATATAAAAATGCATTCCAGATGTGTCTCCATTGCTATGTATTTGATAGCAAATAGGAAAAAAATATACAGATATTTTACATTTTTCAACTTCTGTGTACACTAAACACATATCCATCTACAAATTTCGATTTCCTTATTTAAACAAGCTACACTTTTAACTCTTGCCTTCCCCCTAAACACAAACTGAGTAATGGCATGGAGTACAGGGGGTCAAACTTTATGGGTGGAATGCTTACTAACACTAATTTTTTACTAAAGCTACCAGTCAGTCACAAATTTTCTATCTTTGAAGCTTTGTTTCTGGTTCTCAAGTATTATGCCCTTTTGCCTAAATTCACCTTGAAACTCTGGCCTTGGTTGGGAGCTAACGAGTGAAGAATCATAAAAGATCCTTGCTGTGTGAAGATCTTTCCCAAGCTCTCTTGATCAGAGTGACACACACCCCCCAAAAATGACTGTATCAACTTTAGCCATATACAGACATCACTGCTGATGGAACCTTAGTGTATGAGTCAGGATGGTGGGCTTAAGACACCTGGATTTTGTTTTTAAAATTTCCCATTCACATCTCTAACACGAAGGATTCCTGGTGATGGGTAGAAAATATCAGACATTTTTATACAATTTTTACCTGCTGGAAAGTCAAGAAAGGTTGGAAACAACATGAGAGATATTGAGAGCATTTTTAGGTTGGTTTTTTTTTTAAAGATGTTTATTGGGGAATTGGGGGATGGGAACAGTGCTGGGGAATTGGGGGAAGGGGAACAGACAAGTTGCTGTCATTTTGTTCTTCAGTCTAGTTGTGGAGGACGTTACTTCACTGGCCCAAGTTGGCAACATCATTGCGCTCTTCCCAGGCAAGGCACATCAGTCGCCGGCTTCTGGACGGCCGCTCACTGCGGCTGCTGGCCGCTCACGCTGGCTGCTGGCTACACACGGTAGCCCCGCAGCTACACATGGTAGCCCCGTGGCAACCCACTGCCACAGGGGCTGCAGCCTACGCCGTCGCCGGCGACTCATGGCAGCCCAGCTCCAGGTTGAGCTGTTGTTCAGCATCTTAGCTGTAGAGGGCAGTGTCACTGGCCCTCATATGTGGGATCTGAACCGGGGCCCTCTGGAGTCCCAAGCCAGCTCTTAACAATCGGGCCCGGGTTTTTTTAAAGTGTTTTCTACATAGTCCTTCTCCCCCACTGCATTTGGCTTCTCTTCCTTTTGTAGGGAAAGGAGAGAACTCACTGTATTTATCATATGCCTGCAGCAACCCTGGAATCTAAAGCTAGATTGAAGCATTTCCATAACCAATGAAGTGTAGAATGACTGAGAGGTGTCTGGATAGATTTATGGATATATATGAATACAGAAGTTTTACATCAGGCCTCAGTTGATTGTTTTGCATTGCAAATATTGACTTGGTTTTTTTTTAAAAATTTTTTGAAGCCAGTATTACTTAATAGAATACACAAACTTACAGCTAATTCAAGATGAAAAAAATATATATAATGCTAAATTGTGCATTACAAGCTCAGCACCTAAAAGTTGACTCACTTTCTTGGTATCTGGGCACAATATGTATGTATCGTCATTAGCAGTTAATGGAGATGCTTCAATTTATTATTTCTCCCACAAAATTTTGAACTACCTTAAACCAGGGTCAATCTGTGCTAATTAATGCCACAAGAAAAATAACATTACACTCCAGTTCTGGTGGACGGTATGAGGAAACAGTTCTTACCAGTCCAGAGACTGTGCTCCTTGAAATTATGCTCCACCCCCAGGCTTGCCTTGCGTCATACCTGTCCTGGGGTAAATGAACACCAGAGAAAAAGAAGGGAGTTATTTGCAAGGCTTTTTCTAAGAGAGTCAAGTACAGAGATCATTATCCTCTAAACAGCCCATTTTCAGTGCTTTACTTCTCATCCTCAGGACAATAATGAAATCATAGGAAATTAGATTTTCACAAGTCATGTAAGGGAAATTGGCATGAGGGAATGGGGTAATTTAAAGGGAATATCCTGACTGGCCTATAGCTGCTATCATGCCTGTCTCTTGCTGATGACTGTTTCCTTGTGGGCTTCGAAAATGAGCTGAAAGTGAACAGTAGCTCCTTCTTAAGAGCCAGGTATAACATAAATACAAATCACCTAGATAGTAGGATAATTATTTGTCAATTCCTATCAAATATGCTGAAATATTTATAAAAGCAGTGGCCAAACCTCCTATATTTTGAGGGAACGATTCCTGGAAATGACCAGGATGCCTTTGTCATACCCTTGAGACTTTAGAAAATCATTTTGCAACTCACACCAATGGTGGCATCTCTGATGAGATATTCACATTCATATCATTGGTGTTTATCACAGAAATCATTACTTGTGATCATATTATTCATCATCAAAATCCTAAGGTTGCTTACTAGCAGATTCAAGTGAACTCACAATGAAAAAGTCTAATATTGTAGTTTTTTTCTGAAGAGAGGATCAATATATACCCTGCTCGATGCAAAATGTACTGTCACTAAATATGTCATACACGTATCAGCATCTCTTCAACAGAATAATTTAAATCCCAAAGGATATTATCTAGGTACTAAAAAAAGTAAGGAGATATAGGGATTCTTCATCTTTGAAATGTACAGACTTGTGTTGGGTATTTAATATATACCAGGCACTAGGCTTATACTGGCTGGGAATATAATTAACTGAATATAGTCCTTGGGGAGTTTGTGGTCTTGTAGGTAAGACACATATGTTCACCACTAACTACATATAATATGTTAACTGTTTTGAAATAGAATTGTCCCAAAGACTATGAAAAGAGAGAGACATCCAAGTCAGACTGCAGAGTCAATGAAAGTTGCCTGATAGCTGAATATTGAGATCAGGCAAAGTAGTCTGGTTCAGCCTGAGAGAACAGTGCGTATGAAAGTGTAGAAAAGAGAGAGCGAGCATGGCTTGTTCTGAAAATAGGTTAGTATGACCAGACAGATGGGTAGATATGTGGCAGAAGAAGAGAAACTGGAGAAGTATTTGGGTGGGAGGAGGAGAAGGAGCTGATAATGAAGGGTGCCATGTGCCTTGCTAAATCGGTACCCCTCCTGACTGGTGATGATTACTCACGGAATTAAAGCAAGACAGTGTGATCAGAATCACCTCTAGGAAGATCCCAGTGACAACCTTTTAAAGAATGGGTTGGAAGAGAACAAGACCTAAATAGGACAAAGAGATCGCTTAAGAGGCTGTGGCAGATCCCTAGGAAAGAGGGAAGGCTCAAACCAAGACAATAATGGTGAGGATGAAGGTAAGATGTCAGTGTGAGAGAAACTAAGGTGGACTCTGTTCATTTTCGAGAGCAATTGGTTTTTGAATTAAGGAAGGAGTAAATATTTAGGATGATTCTCAGGTTTCT
>NW_017731568.1:1500309-1501890 GCF_001890085.2 Hipposideros armiger
TCTTTATGAAATTTATTAGGGTGATATTGATTAGTAAAATTATATAGGTCTCAAGTGTACATTTCTAAAATACATCATCTATTTATTGCATTGTGTGTTCACCACCCAGAGTCAGTTCTTCCATCACTGTATATTTGACCACCTTTACCCCTCTTCTAATAGCCCCCCTTCCCCCTTCCTCTCTGGTAACCACTAAACCGTTGTCTGTGTCTATGACTTTTTTTCGTTATTTGTTTGTCTTGTTCTGTTGTTGCTTTTAGTTTTATATCCCACACATGAGTGAAGTCAGATGATTCTTGACTTTTTCTATCTGACTTATTTCACTTAGAATGGTAATCTCAAGATCCATTTATGTTGTCGCAAATAGCAGTGTTTTATTTTTTCTTATGGCTGAGTAATATTTCATTGTGTATATATACTACATCTTCTTTATCCAATCATCTATCTAAGGTACTTTGGTTTTTACCGCATCTTGGCCACTGTGAATAATGCTGCAACAAACATAGGGGTACATATTTCTTTACAGGTAAATGTATTTAGATTTTTGGGGTAGATACCCAGAAGAATTTCTGGGTTGTATGGTAATTCTATTCTTAATTTTTTGAGGAACCTCCATACTGTTTTCCATAGCGGCTATACCAATTTACATTCCCACCAGCAGTATATGAGGATTCCTTTTTCTCCACAGCCTCTCAAACATTTGTTATTACTTGTCTTTTTAATAATAGCCAGTCTAACAAGTGTGAGATGGTATCTCATTGTGGTTTTGATATGCATTTCCCTAATAGCTAATGAAGTTGAGCATTTTTTTATATATCTGTTGGTCGTTTGCATATCTTCTTGGGAGAAGTATCTGTTCTTCTGCCCATTTTTTAATTGGATTGGTTGTGTTTTCTGTTGTTGAATTATATGGGTTCTTTGTATATTTTGGATATTAGCCCCTTATTGGAGGTATTTGCAAATATCTTCTATTTAGTTGGTTGCGTCTGTTTTGTTGAAGGTTTATTTTGCTGTGCAGAAACTTTTTAGTTTGATAGCATCCCATTCATTTATTTTTGTTTTTACTTTTCTTGCCTTTGATGTCAAATTCATAAAGTCCTCTGTGAACCCAAGGTCCATAAGGTTAGTACCTATATTTTCTTCTATGCAATGTATTGTTTCAGGTCTTATGATAGGTCTTTGATCCATTTTGAGTTAATTTTGGTGTATGGTGTTGGACAGCAGTCTAGTTTCATTCTTTTGCATGTGGCTTTCCCATTTTTCCTACTCCATTTTATTTATTTATTTATTTATTTATTTATTTATTAATTTTTAAAATTTTTTTTTAAGATTTTATTGGGGGAATTGGGGGAGGGGAACAGACAAGTTGCTGACCTTTTTGTTCTTCAGTCTGGTTGTGGAGGACGTTGCTTCACTGGCCCACGTTGGTATTATCATTGTGCTCTTCCCGGGTGAGGAAGATCAGTCGCCGGCCATTGGACGGCTGCTCATGCTGGCTGCCAGCCACTCATGGTAGTTCACGGCAGCTCACTGCAGCCCAACTGCAGCCTACACCGGCGACTCACAGCAGCCCAGCTCCAG
>NW_017731568.1:1502318-1506043 GCF_001890085.2 Hipposideros armiger
TGTTGATTCTTCCAATCCATGAACACAGAATATCTTTCCATTTCTTTATGTCTTCTTCAATTTCTTTCAATAATGTCTTATAGTTTTCAGTGTATAGGTCCTTCACATCCATTGTTAAATTTATTCCTAGGTATGTTATTCTTTTTGTTCTGATTGCAAAAGAGTTGTTGTTTTTTTCATTTCTTTTTCTGAAATTTTATCGTTAGTATATAGGAATGTGATAGATTTTGTACATTGGTTTTGTATCCTGCAACTTGACTGTATTTGTTTATTGTTCTAATAGTTTTTGGTGGAGTTATCTATATAAAGAATCATGTTGTCTGCAAAAAGTGACCATTTGATGACTCCATTCCCAATTTGGATGCCTTTTATTTCTTTCTCTTGTCTGATTGCTCTGTCTAGGACTTCCAGTACTATGTTGAATAACAGTAGTGACAGTGGGTTTGTAGCTGAGAAGTGTCTTGGAAGCAGCATATGGTTGGGTTTTGTTTTTTTATCCAATCTTCTACTCTTTGCCTTTTTATTGGTGAGTTCAGTGCATTCACATTTATGGTGATTATTGATGTATGAGGATTTCCTATAGTCATTTTATCTTTTATTTCCTGGTAACTCGGTATCTCCATTTTTTTGTTTGTTTATTTGCTTTGCTTTTCTGTTTCTGTCTGTTATTTCAGTGTGATGGTATTTTATGATTTTGTCCTCTGGTTCCTCTTTTTTATAGTATGTGTCTCAGTTCTGGATTTTTTTTTTAATGACTACCATTAAGTTTATGTAAAAGAAAGTTTCGTATATACAGTAGTCCCTTTTTTTCAGCATGCATCTTATTTCCATTCCCTTTGCAAATTTAGACCTTTACTCCCTCCATTTTGATGTTTTTGTTGCCACAAATTATCCCTATTTATCCTGTGAGTTCATTTCTGAATTGCAGTAGCAAATTGTCTTCTCTTTTTCGTTTTTTATGTTTTTATTTTCTTTACCCTTTATTTTATGTTTTAAGTGTACAGTGTCCTATTCTGTGTGGGGGTTGTCATTTCCTGCTTCTGTCTGTCTGTTAGTCATCTTGCTCAGAGTTTTGTATCCTTTTGTCTTTTTGTGTCAGGTCAAATAGCTTCTTTCAGTATTACCTGTAATGTAGACCTTGTGTTGCAAAATTCCCTCAGCTTCTGTATATCTGGAAAGGTTTTTATTCCTCCTTCATATCTAAAGGATATTTTTGCTGGATATATTCTNTGTCTATTAAAACACAAAGCCCTTCAGCACCTGCATACACCATTTATTTTTGGTTTTGTTCAGATACACTTGGGCACCTGGCAAACAGGCCACACAGAATTTCAGCTACTCCAACATCTGCTGAAAGACCCATTCTGGTAAAAGAGAACGTTTGATAAAATTTTCTTTTCTCTTTCCTGACATTTCAGTCTCTCAACTGATGAGGCAGTGAGAGAAATTGCTATATAGGAAGTTAGGGGGAAGGTAACTGTGTTAGCCAAGAATATATTGTAGCAAAAGAAATATTCTACTCCAAAAAACAGATTTTATTTTCCGTTTTAATTTATAGGAAACGTTTGTATTAATCCACAGCTAGAGACATTTTAGAAAGCACAAAAGTCTTTGCTCATGAGGGATAGGGGATTCTTTAAAAATGAAAATTTGAACCATGTAATTGTTTAAAATTTTTCAATATGAAGGAAAAAAGGAAAGACTTCCCACATTGCCCAACATGGCTATCCAAAGTGATCAGAGAGCTTGGATTTGAGACAATTTATTAATAATATGGAAGGAAGGGATTGAGTTTAAGGATGAATAAGAGAACAGAACTCGCAGAATAATATTAGAAAAGCTAACTCCCAGAATAAATGGGCAGGTACAATCAGAAAATAATTCTACCACTCTTTGAAAAAGTTGCCATCATATTTACTGCAAAGAGACGGAGGAACCAGCCACTGCCTATTTTACTCCTGTTCAGGGAGAGAGGAGGAAAGTGTCCATCTGAAAGAATAAGGGGAGGAGGGTATGAAAATAAAAGTGTAACTCAAGACAATAGAGGATTCTCATTTCCTGCACACTTTGGCCCTAGCCCAACCCCAGTTGTTTAAAATGGCATCTGCTTAGTGCCCAAAACTACCAGTACTTGTGTTACAATAAACCTCATGTCATGATAGGCAGGTATGTGGATATATACTATTTTGCATATCTGTGGAAGGAAATACAGGGTACCAGAAATTTCTGAGTCATTCTCTACTTCCCCAAATATCCCTTCCTCCTAGGCTCCAGATCCTTGTGGATCTCCAGGAACCTGGAGTTTCTGCTTTCCCCTCCCCCACACCCTCGGGCGCTAGTGTCCTGTTGGGCTGCTAGGCCANTGCTATTTCCCCTTCATGAGACATTAGGTGATTGTGATTTCTAGAGTCATTAAGGGAAGCAGAAATTGTAAGAGACTGTGATTAGAAAATGGATAAGATGGTGTGCTCTTCTCTCAACCCTGGCAAACGGGCAGAAATGAAAATCAACCAAGCCATTGCCACAGTGCTATGCCTCCCAGAAAGGCACCTCATGTCCTCACCCACACCGCTGGAAATATTCTCCCTTCTGCCCTGCATGGCATTTAGAATTTAGATCTTGGACTCATCACTTCTAAGGTTATTTCTTACTGTCTCAATGAGAGCTAAATCATTTAGTCCTTTTGCTAGAAAAGTAGTCAGAAGTCCCCATATTAAGGCTGCAATGCCCCTAAATAAGTGGTCGATTCTAATTCTCCTCTTCCCCACCTGTCATATGTTTGAGTATAATAATCCTAAAGAAAGAAAACAGGAGGCGAAAATATGACATTTTTAATTTATACAGCTATATATAAAATGAGTTCTCACCTTCATAGTTATAATAAAGCAATAGCATTAAAATTAAAGATATAACTACAAATGAAATATTAACACGAATCCAAAAATAAAACAAAACAATATAAACATAAAGATGTTACGCCATTATTTCTTTTTTATATATAAAATATTGTTACTTTTATAAAAGGTCTGCTTTTAGTGATTATAAAAGGTCTGCTTTTAGTGACTAGTCTCCATCAATTACATAAGAATTTTCTAGGCAACTTGAGTCAGGAAAATTTTTATCTTCCATCTCCAAATGGCATTTCCTTCCAGACTTCGAAACAACTTATATTTACCCCATGGATATGTCATCAATCTGTTATGTGTGAATGGACACTATTCTTTCCTGTACTTGACCAAATGTTTCATTTCCTGAAAATTGAGTTACTTAAATGCAACAAACAGATGGCTAGAGAGTCCTGTAGTACTTACTCTGCCATGAAATTTATTATCTGAGTTCCTGAGGTGGGCCTGAGAAGGTAGCAAAAATATTTTGTGAACGCTCGGATGCCATAGTTGATGTAGCGGTCAAGCCATTTTTAAATTAATTCAGTTACTTTGAACATTAGGAGGAAAAGGTTGAGAAGCTATTTTATATGGAAAATTTCATAGATTTTATATTTTATGTAGAAAATTTAAATTGTGAACATGTCACATGGACCATTGTGGTTGAAGCTTATCTTAGAGTTGCTCTTAAGGTATTAAAAAGATAATATGAATAATACATGATAGAAAATAATAGCTTGAATTTTTTTTTCCATTTCCATTCTTCAAATGTTATCTTCTCTAAGCTAAAAAATACTTTTCATCCATATGGTATAGAGAATTTGGATAAATAGGGCATGA
>NW_017731568.1:1509283-1518076 GCF_001890085.2 Hipposideros armiger
CAAATAGCTTCTTTCAGTATTACCTGTAATGTAGACCTTGTGTTGCAAAATTCCCTCAGCTTCTGTATATCTGGAAAGGTTTTTATTCCTCCTTCATATCTAAAGGATATTTTTGCTGGATATATTCTCCTTTGCTCATAATTCCTCTCTTTCAATAGTTGAATATTTGATTCCACTCCCTCCTGACATGTATAGTTTCTGCTGAAAAGCCTGATGATAATCTAATGGGCTTTCCTTTGTAGGTTATCATCTTCTTTTCCCTGACTGCCTTGAGAATTCTTTCTTTGTCATTAATTTTTGACAGCTTCATTATAACATGCCTTGGAGAATGCCTGTTTTGATTGAGGTAATTAGGTGTTCTGTTTGCTTCTTGGATTCAAGGATCCAGTTCTTTCCATAGGTTTGGGAAGTTCTTGTTGACTATTTGTTTGAGTAGACTGTGTCCTTCTCCCTCTCTTCTCCTTCTGGTATGCCCATTATTCTTATGTTGCTCTTTCTGATGGAGTCAAAGTTCTTGTAGAGTTTTTTCATTTCTTTTAACTCTCAAGTCTCTCTTTTCTTCCATCTGCATCATTTCTAGATTTCTATCTTCAATATCACTAATTCTTTTCTCCATCTGGTCAGCTCTATTCCCTAAGCTGGCTATTTCATCCTTAATCTTTTTTATTGAGTTTTTAGCTTCAGAATTTGTTTGGTTCTTTTGGAAAATTTTAGTCTCTGTAAAATATTCATTTTGTTCATTGATTTTCTTTCTGAATTCATTAAACTGCCTACCTGAGCTTTCTTGCATCTTGTTGAGTTTTTTCAGAACTGCAATATTGAATTTTCTGTCATTTAAATCACATATTTTCATGTCTTAAAGTTTATCTTTTGGAGATTTTTCATTTTCTTTCTGAGCTGCCTTGTTACCTTGGTTATTCATGGCAATTAATGGATTATTTCCCTTCCTAGGCATCTGTGGGACTGAATTCTGCAGCAGGTTGATATGAAGAGGTCTTTCTTTGGCTTTCCAATAAGTAGTGCTAGAGTGTTTTATTTTCTCTTGCATTCTTCTGGCTTCTTGTATGGTGGGAGATTTCCTGGGGAGGTGGATGTCTCCTCTGTCACCAGGTCATCTTGGTCTCAGGGCAGCACCCTGGTGAGAGAGTATGGTGGGTGATGGGGTTCTGAGCCTCTGAAATCCCAGTACTGTGCCTGCAGCCCGAGGCAGAGCCTGTATGTCACAGCAGCCGTGGGTGCCCCAGCTACAGACGGCCAGGAAAAGTGTGGGCGGGATGGGGTGGAAGAGGCGCTGGTGTATTTGTGGCTTTATTTTCCTTGAGTAATGGCGACTGTTGTAGTATAACTGCCTCACTCCTATAGCTTCTCCCTTGTCTCTGGAATTAGCCACACTGTGTGTCTGCCACTCAGGAACTGCCTCTCCAGTTCTCAGAGCTGTCGATATTCTGTTCTTTAATCTGACACTGCTACCATTTTTCTGGGGCCCGCTGCTAACCCTGGGAAGGTGCACGGGAGGCAAGCTGTGGGAGGTTGGGGGCAGGTGGCCAGGCTCCATGGCTTTGCTTTCTGCCTGGCAGTGAGGGTTGTTAGACCGCTGTTGTTGCACTTCTGTATTTGGTCGTTGCCCTGAGGTCTCTGCTCCAATCACTGGGTTCAGCAGTATTCATTATATAATGATCCACCAAATGGCTGGGGCCACAGAGAGTGCACCTGCAGTCTCAAACCTCCCCTCTCCCAGGACCACAGTTAGCTCCAGGCTGTGTCCCGCAGCCCCCATCTCTGCTTTTCTTCTTTCCCTCCCCCGTTCTCCCCAATTCTCCCACCTTCAGATGTTTCAATGTGCAGATCTCTCAGACATGTGTGTATGTTGCATAGGGAATCATTTGTTGAATTATAGCTGTTCAATTTGTTGTAACGTCAAGGGTCTGAGATATAAAGGAGCACGCCTCACGTCAACATGTTTCTCACATCACTCTCTGTGATCACTGATTTAAAAGAGGACAGCTGACATGCCTGGACACCCAGAGGCTGATGGTCTGTCCCGTTTGTGTGGCTCCTCTATCAGGGAAGGTGGGGTATAAGAACAATGAAAGGAGACACCCTGGGCACAGGTTCAGGTATGAGCAATGCTATCACTAGTATTCTATACTGCATATCAAACAGAACTTGTAGTCATTCATTAGTCCCCCACCTAAGGACCTGGCACTCCCATAATGGCCAAAGCCCACTGGCCACCTGGCCTTATTTGTAGGCAGTTAAGAGCAGTGAGAGAGTGAGTTTTGTTAACATCACCTTCTCTCCATGTGCTTGATGGATCACCAAGGCATCAGAACCAAAAAGACTAATCAGTGCCAGGTAGTGAAAGGACACCCTTGGAGACAGGCTATCATCATGGGAGCTTCTGACAACCATAGTGTGGCTTCATATATAGTCGATGCCAGAGGCTTTCATGCCAATGGGCAACGTGGAGGATGACAATATGCAGATTCACCAACAACGCCTTCTGCTGCTCACCACCCAGCATCCGTCTGTGAGGTCTGAATAGTGAGCCATTTCAGGTTTCTTTTTCTAAAATAAGGCATTTATTTATTTTCTCTCTGTTCAGCTGTTAGCACATTTAAGCATTTAAATTTGTGCCTGTTTTTTTCTTTAGGTAGTTTTGTTCATTTTTTTTTCTGTCTCATTAAAATATAAGTGGAATAATTTTTTTTTTTACTGTTAGAAATTTTTGTTATTGTATGCAGAAAAAACTAGTAAAGGTCAAATGATCAAGGGCTTTGTTGATAACCCCAGACCAACATTCAAACCTAAGCATCATTACAAAGGCCCATCTAATGTTAAAAGTAATTTTGCTTTGACATACGTGACAATTAACATGTCAAGCCAAATGCAGCCTATCATTATTAGCCATTACTTTATTGTAGAAACATTTATTGAGTGCTTAAAAACTGTGTAGGACTTTGACATAGCATGATGTCCTGGATAAAGCAGAGACTTAAGAATTTTTTTCTCTCTTTTTTTTAAAGATTTTGTTGGGGAACTGGGGGAAGGAACAGTGTTGGGGAATCAGGGAAGGGGAACAGACAGGTTGCTGTCCTTTTGTTCCTCAATCTAGTTGTTGAGGACGTTGCTTCACTGGCCCATGTTGGTATTGTGATCATTACGCTCTTCCCGGGCGAGGCAGTCGGTCGCTGGCCACTGGACGGCTGCTCATGGTGGCTCACAGAGGCTCACGGCAGCTCACGCCTGCTGTCGGCCGCTCACACTGGCTGCCAGCCACACACGGTAGCTCATGGCAGCCCACTGCAGCCCCATTACAGCCTACGCCATTGCTGGCAACTCACGGCAGCCCAGCTCCAGATCGAGCTGTTGTTCACCATCTTAGCTGTAGAGGGCGCAGCGTCACTGGCCCATGTGGGATCTGAACTGGTTGCTCTGCTGTTTAGCGCTCGCACTCTCAAGCCAACTCTTAACCAAAGAGCCACTTGGCCGGCCCAAGATTTTTTTGTGTTGTTTTCTTTCTCTCTTTCTTTTTTTCCCTGCCCTCATGGGGATCGTTACTCCACCTACGAGCTTTCATAGCAAACTACTCCCACTTCCAGGAGCAGAGCAGTTCCAAAAGATTTTGACTAATTTGCTTCATTATGTAATAGGGTATGCTACATGTACAAATTTGATCTTTTCTACATTAAATTTCTACCAAGTGTGTAGAGGTGGCCTTGTATGCTTATTTAGGACAGTATGCTTAATATTGGAAATGATCCTAAGAAATTACAAATTTCTCAATATGGTATTCTAATTAAAACCTAATTAGCAATTCACAGTGCTGGAACTTGGATTTTGAGCATACAAAAAATAATTTCACTATGCGTAGAAAGTAAAAATGTATTTTTTGGACCCATTAGACTTTCAAAAATATAAGGCAGCACATGTGGAATGTAGAGGTGTTAAAACTCGTCAGTGTGGGTTTATCCATAGCTTTAAGCTTGAACAGTTTGGTATAATCAGGGAGCTTGCCAAACACTATCAAAAAACTCATTTTCTTCAAGTGCTTTATTTATCTTTAATAGAACCTTCATCACCCTGGTGTTGTAAATTTGGAGTGTATGTTTGAGACGCCTGAAAGAGTGTTTGTTGTTATGGAAAAGCTCCATGGAGACATGCTGGAGATGATCTTGTCAAGTGAAAAGGGCAGGTTGCCAGAACACATAACGAAGTTTTTAATTACTCAGGTAAGAAATCAATTAGAGACAGAAAAGAAAGATAATATTTAATATCAAATGTTGTCACTGTTTAACGGCAGCTTTCTAGCCTTGTTGCTTAGTCCCTACCTCCAAAGTCTAAACTGTACTCAAAAAGTTGCAGTAGCTTATTGTATTATCTGATTTATATCTGTAGTATTAATATCTAGAGTCCAGTATACGAAATGAGCAATGTGCATGCAGGCCCATGTATTAAAACTACTCATGAAATCTTCAAATGCACAGTGGCTGAGTCCTGGTTCTTTGAAAATATAATGGGTATCCCTTTTAGATATCGAATTCTTTTTATCTTTTCTCTGTCTTGGGTGCTATATGAATACCATAATATGCTACTTTTTCCATGAAAGTTCCCTTGGAAACCGGCTATGTTAATCTAGTTTATTTCCCTGTCCTGAGCTTAACTGTTCATTGTGAGTTTTCTCTTGGCCTTTTAGATTTATGTCCTAGTAGAAAACATTTTGAAATAAATTAGTAGACCCAACTAAAATTACTCTGATGGTTTTCTTCTTTATAGATACTTGTGGCTCTGCGGCATCTTCACTTTAAAAATATCGTTCACTGTGACCTCAAACCAGAAAACGTGTTGCTCGCATCAGCTGATCCTTTCCCTCAGGCAAGTATAAAAGCCTCTCAGCGAAAAGCCAGCTGACAGCCTCATTGGCTCCCCTGCAGCGTTCGGCCACCTTTTCCCTCAAACCCTATATTTATTTCAAGTTTTGTGTGTTCATTTTCACCCATTTGTTACCTTCTGGTATTTTGGGGACTGGCTTTTTTTACTCTGGCTTCTCAGTTCAGCCTGCCTTAATCACACACCCTGAGCCTTCTCTCTCATCCTGCTGGTTAGCATCTGTTGTGTGCAGATCCTGGAGAATGGGCAGGCTTAGGCCAATGTGGAAAGCACTGGTCTGAGAGTGAGAACACTTAAGAGGCCCCGGGAAACTTGATTGCTGAGCAGGACGTGCAAGTTCAGTGTTGTTCTCAGACAAGTACAGAGGTTTTTTTTTTTTCCTCAATTCAGACAATGGGAAACAGCTGGAGTTCTCCCCCAGGGAACCCTGACTCTGAAGTGACCTCACCGAGGTGGCTGTCCTGCCTTAGCTCCCTGACACCTTTAGGTCCCAGCTAAGTGCCCATACAGAGCTAATTTTAAGGATTATTGTGGATGACATGCCATGTCTGTGCTTGTCCTTCAACCTTTATTTATAGTAAGCCTTTGAGTTAAGTCTGTCACTTCCCTGATCTGCATGATGTTTTCCTGCCTTGTAAAACAATATTACCCACTTTTGAGTGTACATATTTTCATATTTATCACTTGGAGTTTTTTTTGGCGGGGGGAGAAGAGTGAACATGTTTAGATGCTGTTTTTGTGAATGAAAACAAACTTTTTTGTATCAGTACATAAATCACTGTCTTCAAGTACATAAAATGGAAAACAGCTATTACCTCTACCATGAGAAATCCATGCAATAGGTTTATAGTATTATGGTTGTCTTTGGCAGAACTGGGCTAAGACACCACAGACACACAGTTTGGTACCTTATCATTTCTGAAAACCATTATTACCAACAGGTGAAACTTTGTGACTTTGGTTTTGCCCGGATCATTGGAGAGAAGTCTTTCCGGAGGTCAGTGGTGGGCACCCCAGCTTACCTGGCTCCTGAGGTTCTAAGGAACAAGGGCTATAATCGCTCTCTAGACATGTGGTCTGTTGGGGTCATCATCTATGTAAGCCTAAGTGGCACATTCCCATTCAACGAAGATGAAGACATACACGACCAAATCCAGAATGCAGCTTTCATGTACCCACCAAATCCCTGGAAGGAAATCTCTCACGAAGGTAATATTTTCCAATCAAACACAATAATGGTTTAATCCTTAAGTGTTATATTATTATTTCAGTGTGAATTATTAAATTGATAAATGCTCATTGTAAATTACCCATTGGAGTTAGGGGCACAAATTGATTAAGGTGGATTGAGAAGTAGAGGAAAAGAACGCCAAGCAGTTTGAAATATATTCCTATCTGCTATTCTAATTAGCCATCACTTACCTTTCGTGAGCTTCAGTTCCTCAGCTGTAAAACAGGGTAATGATTTCTGCCTACGTAATGAGGTGATAATAGAGACTGGATGAAAGAAAGGATGTGAAAAACATCTATAAAGAACAGGTGTGGGTGAGCCAAGGATTTGGATTTCAGGAGAGAACAGCGGAACACTACGCTAAGCAATTGCTCTGGCGGAAAACCAAGAATTGATTGTATAATTTTAGAAATTACATGCATACGGATGTTTCCCAAGTGTTCTTCAGACATATTGTTAATTGTATTTTTTTTCTTGGCATGAAAAAAGCAAAAGAAAGAAGAAAGATGTAAGGTCTTTGTACCATACATAGATGTGTCAGAATGGAAAAAATCCTTTATCATGCATATTTTTCAGTTAGTGTAGACATGGACCTGATACAATGTAATACTACAATATATATTGGAGTGCTTGAGCTGCCATTGTGCCATTTGATTCTCATGCCAATCCTCTAATAAGTAATATGTTTTAGAAACAAGAAGGGTTAAGTGACTTGCCTAAGGTCACACAGTGGTAGGGCTTGGATTTGAAATTACTTGCCTACTTTTTAGCTGAGCTCCACCTGTTGGCAGCTCAGCGGCAGCTCAGCTCAGGCCGGGACTTGAACCGCTGTTGCTCAGAGCTTGCACTCTTGAGCGAGCTCTTAACCAACTGAGCCACTCGGCCGGACCTGCCGTCATTCTTTAAACCATGTATTATCGCACACCAAAGGGTGCTTATTTCTTATGGCTTGATATTTAGGAACCTACAGGGAATATTTTAAACTCATTATTTTTGTTGTGATAATATAAGAAGCTGAGTACTGGCATTCTAGAGATATGCTTACTAATAATTTATCACTGAATTAATCAGGACTCTTGTGTGCAAATAATAGAAATATATCTCTAACTAACTGAGACAGAAGATACTTTGACTCACACAACTGGAAAGTCCAAAGGCGAACCTCATTCATCTGGATCCTGTCGACTGAGAAATGGGGCAAAGTGTCATATTCCTCCATCTTCCAGCTCAGCATTACTTTATGATGGCTTCCTTTTCAGGTGGTTCAGAATGACCCCCAGCATTTGTAGGCTTACATGCTATTCATTATACATGATTTCAGAATGGAAGAGTAATTATCCCTCAGCAGCCACAGAGTCTCTGAAAAGGGCACTGATTGGCTGTGCTTCAATCCCAGAGTACCCCCAGGAACAATCACACAGTCACCGCAGGAGCCTGGCTCTGATTGGCCATACAGATGATGGAGAGCCCCTCCAATCCCAGGTTGGAGACAGGAAGTTCCTGCAGGGAAAAGATAGTAGTCTAAAAACAAACACAAAAGCATTAGCAGATGTACATTATAAAAACAGGGATTTTTTTTTTTTTGGTCTGGGGGTCTGTTTTGTAAATCAAGGTATAATTTGAAAATCGAGAGAAAATTTGAGGAAAACTTAAGTTCGCAAATGTTATAGGTAAAATAGAGACAGTAAAAAGAAATTTTGAAAGAAAATGATAGTCATAGCTAACACTTCTGTAACATTTGCACTATACCCAAGCACTACTTTAAACACTTCATATATGAACTCATTTAATCATCCCCATCTTTGAGTAGATACTGTTATTGTTTCCATTTTAAAGATGAGGCATTGTAGGCTTGCCCTAGGTGGGCCCAGGTACAAATCTTGTCATCTGGCTCCAAGGTAGATGTTCTCACTCACTGCTTTTACAGTCTCTTGATTATCCTTCTAATGCATTTAGCCATGCTGTCAAATAAAATTTTTAATATGCTTCCACTAGCTTAGAGCTAGAGTAGCCACACTATTTTAATAGTGTCTGAAAATACAGGGAAACAGGATCATGTTGTGATAAAGAATAGAGTTGAGAGCTGTTCCACTTAGAGTCTTGGGGACTTCATCCAAGTTACTTATTCTCTTAGGTCTCAGTTTCCTTTTCTGAAATATGGTGATACAGATTCGTAACTCACAGGATTATTTTAAGTATTAAGTGAGATTGCACTGGAAAGTGCTCAACACATTGACATGACTATATTAGCTTAAATATATTAAACACTTCCTAGTTCCCCATCACTTCACATGATCTATATACCTATCTGTATATTTGTATTTAGTTATATACACCACACTCACACATGTATGTAACTACAACTATATAAAGTTATATATGTAACTAAACACATATTTAATTACAGCTATATATTGCCTCCCAAAAAAAAATTGCAAGCAAGACTCATTCGGTGACTTAAGAAGAAGGTACTAGAGGTGTAGAGCTTTGATATGAGCAATGGAAAAACTAGCAGTCAGAATACAGGAATGCTTGCAAGGCAGGCATTTTATTTTATTTTATTTTATTTTAACTTTGTTGGGGAACAGTGTGTTTTTCCCAGTACCCATCAGCTCCAAGTCAAGTTGTTGCCCTTCCATCTTAGTTGTGGAGGGCGTAGCTTAGCTCCGAGT
>NW_017731568.1:1524536-1526171 GCF_001890085.2 Hipposideros armiger
TATTTCTGGTCTTCAAGAGGCAATGAAATTGAATGTAAAACAAAAGAGTGACCATTGACAGAATAACTTTACAGGGGAAAGAGGTGGAAAAGGAAAGACATCAACTGGAGTCTGTAAAGGTCTTGCACGTCTTTAGATTGCGGGAATTGGCTCGGAAACAAGTGAGATGATGATTTCCAGTGGCCTTGTTTGCTTCCGGCAGCCTCTGGTTTCAGCCCCTGAGAGCAGCGTCCCAGTTCGTGTTGCTGGGCAACAGCTTGCTGGGTTGAGAGCTGGTATGTGAAGGGTTGCAAAATGATTTTTAAAATAAACACACAACTTACCATCAGCATGAAGCAATCCAAAGGCAGAAGCACTGAGCGCTGCCCTGTGATGGGCACTGAGGTCAAATGGAAAGTGGAGAAAATAGAAGGCAAGGAGCCCAGCAGTTGACAGATGATGATGGCTTCATCACTAGACTGATAGTTCTGATCTGGTTCCTAACTGGAAAATTTGTGCCTGAATAATTTGTAGGTGGACAGAAAACAGTAGGGGGGAAAAAAACCCCACTAAAATGGCTGGACAAAACAGGTTAGCCTCAGGGTTTCACAGGTAATTTCTCTTCTGCAAAATAAACACAATCTGTATTGAAGATATTCTCGGCATGATTCTGATTTTCTGATAGACGTCACTGATCCTGTGTTCTGTTACATTTTGTGGAGTTGTGATATCCTACCATCCAGGAATATTTTTAGCCAAAAATATACAAACCATATGCACTTAATGTGGATATTACAACTTAGAACTGAGAAAATGGCTTTTTAAATTTCTAATGAATATAGTCAATCCACCAAATGCTATTTAGCAAGCATTTTTCTAATGCATTAAATGATGCATTTTATTTTAAATGTTTATGAAACTTATGTGCAAAAATGAATACACAATCTGTGTGACCTTAAAGGAGCTAAAATATAGTGGGGATAATGCGGGGGAGACAGGCGTATACTGAAATAGCAAAAGATGGGAAATGGAAGATGATTGAGAGGTGTGACTTAAGGGACCTATTATATATTCACATATGTCCAGTTCTATTCTTTTTGGAGGATTTTCTCCAAGCTTTGAATGCCACTCAGTTTAGCCATAGCAATGGCACATGTAAATGAGCCTTCTACGTACACAGAATCTGTTGTGGTATTTGCTTTGAAATAGAGAATGACTGCAATATAGTTTCCACAATTTCAATGATAATTCTGTATTTTGATACCAGAAGAAAATGGAATCCATACAATTAACACTCTGAGGGAACATGTCTATTAAAACACAAAGCCCTTCAGCACCTGCATACACCATTTATTTTTGGTTTTGTTCAGATACACTTGGGCACCTGGCAAACAGGCCACACAGAATTTCAGCTACTCCAACATCTGCTGAAAGACGCATTCTGGTAAAAGAGAACGTTTGATAAAATTTTCTTTTCTCTTTCCTGACATTTCAGTCTCTCAACTGATGAGGCAGTGAGAGAAATTGCTATATAGGAAGTTAGGGGGAAGGTAACTGTGTTAGCCAAGAATATATTGTAGCAAAAGAAATATTCTACTCCAAAAAACAGATTTTATTTTCCGTTTTAATTTATAGGAAACGTTTGTATTAATCCAC
>NW_017731568.1:1528156-1539399 GCF_001890085.2 Hipposideros armiger
TCAGTTTTGAAGTGGTGGAAACATAAGAGGATTAAGCCCTATGATAGGAGGGGATCACATCACATTGAGAATAGCCTTTGAGACCTGAAATGTTGAGCTAAAGCCATGTTGAGCTAAATATTGAGCTAAACTATAGAGATAGAGATAGATATAGAGATACATATCTCCCTGCATATGTCTATGCATTTAAATACATAAAAGTGTGGTAAAAAGCATAACTAAAAAGAATTCAATGTTAATAATTGGGGAAAAGTTTAGTTAATTTTTGACATCATCGGTTAATAATAACAAATCAATGGTATTATGGTCTGGCTGCTGTGTGCCATAGTGTTTAAATGCCTGGGCTTTGGAACCAGTCCTTAGGGTTTCAACCTCAGCTCTGTTACCTGAATGCTATCTGATTTTGACCAAGTTACATGACTCTTGAAGATTCAGTTTTTCCTTTTATATAAAACAAATATTAAAATAATAAGTACTTTCCTGGGGTTATAAGGACTCCCTAAGAATATGAATGTAATTTTTTTCAAAAAGAAAACCCTAAATCTTAGACTATATGAATAAAATCTGTGTGTACACATCACGCTGCAGTTAATTATGAGGAAAATTCAAAAGTCAGTAATAAACAGGGACAGTGAAAAACAGCTGATGCCCATTAAATGAGAGCGCAAAGGAAGACAGTGGTGTCTGACGGATAACTGAAGGTGAGGTTAAGGCGAATCACTATCTCCAAGACTTGATGAGCTGTCATATAGAATAGAGTCAAGTTTTCCATGTCATCTAGAACATAAATAGGATTAGTGTGGGTAAGTTATAAGAAGACAACTTTGGGCACAATATATAGGAGAAAGGAATTCTTGTCGCCCATATCGTGAAACACAATTGACATAGAAATGGACCTTTAGAGATAGTCACTAGCAACATAGCTAGTTATATTTCAGAAATGATAAAACATTTTTTTCTTTGAGTGGGACATGAATTAAAGGCCAAAGAGTCAAAATGGTGCATTTTGTGCAAAATGGTGCATGTATCTGTGTGTGTATGCCCTTTTTGCCTTTGAAACCAGATTGGGAGCTTTTCAGGGAGTAAGATTTTTTTTTATTCCCTAAATAATTACCAACAGTAATTCCTTAGAGAATATTTGGTGAATGAACAAATGAATGAATGATTGACACATACGTGTGAAGAACATAGCCAATCAATAGAACATTGTAAAAAAATAATATAAAAAATACTTTAGTATTTCTTTAAAAAATGTGTTTAGTGAAAGGCAATTGAAGGGTACAGTTAATGCCAGATTGTATGAGAGTTAATAAAAAGGATGTGTTAAGAGTTCCAGAAACAGTGACATGTAGACTGGAGCTCTCAAACACTACTGATGCACCTATTTTCTCAGTCACACCTGATTCCCAATATTTAACTACAGATTCCAACATTTAATAGTGAATTATGTCTGTTTTCTGCTGCAAAGAGCCACAAAATATATTTATAAATACACACATACACGTATTTAGACACACACGTATTCCCTCTAATTTCCTCCATTTTTTTTCTTTTAAAGTTTATTGTGGTAACAATGGTTAGTAAATTTACATAGGTTTCAGGTGTACAATTCTGTAATACATCATCTATATATCACATCTGTGTTCACCACCCAGAGTCAGTTCTCCTTTCACCACCATACATTTGACCCCCTTTACCCTCTTCTACCACACCCCCCCCTTTCCCTCTGGTAACCGCTAAACTGTTGTCTGTGCCTATGAGTTTTTGTTTCTCCATATGACTTCACTGACATGTGGTATATAAAACCAAAAACAACAAAGAAACAAGACAAACAAATGAAATAATTCCCTCCTTATACCCTAAACTATTTTCTTGTGGAGGTTCTGGTAATTATCTTGCTGTGCTTTTCGGGTCACTGGTTACTGTGACTGTAGTCAGACTTGGGATTTTGAGTTTCACCATCAGAACAACGTTTTCATCTTCACTTATTCCATTCCCTTCAGACCTTTGTGGTTTCTCCCCTTGCAGCCTCTCCCTTCCCCTTAGGCCATGTGGTGCACTGTGGGGGCCCATTTGGGCACACACCAGACCTTTTGTTGAGTTACTGTACTCTTACCTTCCTAATTATAGAATTCAAAGCAGAATGACTGAATTAATAGCATGTGTTTACTTCCTGCAGTGTCTGGGGAAGCGTAATGCTGCGGCGTGCTTACAGTAGCACATAATCTCTCCCTTTACCCCTCGTCCTCCATTTTTGCTCTGTGACTTCACAGCATCTCGAATGAAAGGTGCACTTTACTCACCAGCGAGTAAATCATGTGAATGGATGTTTTAAAGCACATGCCTAATACATAGTTCCCTGAGAGAACTATGCTTTCAAAAGCTCTCTGGGAACACATGTTTGGAACTTGAAATTGTACTAAGTACCATGTTACCCTAAAGTATCTGAGCTGGCGTAGACAGCAGTTAAACGTGTGCTGTTGCATTTACTGTCTCCAATCAAAGACTGCTAAGGTGTTCGATTCTATAACCATTTCATATAGGCAAATATTTGGAATATTAGTCTCAAAGAGAGACAATTCTAGATTACCAAAAGACTATAGAAATCCTTTTTCCCTTTGCGTGATAATGAGAAGGATTCTAATTCATTCTGGTTTCTGTGACCTGATCTTTGTTCCAGGTGGCCTCCGAACCCCTGTAACAGTCTGTATTTTCAGGTCCATACAGGCTGATGTAGACCAAACAAAAGAGTTAAAGCCGCCTGATTCAGGACTTGGTGGTTGGGAAAGTTGGGGAGTTAATTCACATTTTTTTTCAACAGTGAAAGACAGACAAAAGTGTTTTGTTGGTGGGCAGTTGGTTTTTAAGCTCCCAAGTTTATAATGAGTCCTGGCCCATGTTATGCTTTATATTTTCCTTTNTTTTTTTCCTGCAGAGTTTTGATATTCCTTTATATGCTATTAGGGAAGCAAGCAGGCAGTAATGAACACAGAGGCAACCTGGGAAATTGTCTCACAGTGATCCCTGACCCCCACAGACAGAGATCATTTTCTGTGTTCACAGGTGAAGTCTGAAGAAGCACCTATTCTCAGCTCACCTGCTGTGATGTTACTGCTCAGCTTCACAGTCACATGGTTAGTTTGTATTATCAAGAATTAAGGTCAGACACGAAGCCTTGACATACCATATATAAAAAGGAAAAAAAAAATAGACAAGGAAATGCCCTTGCATTAATCCTATAGCTTGTCTTTACTTCAAAAATATCAAATTGTCATGGTGCACCAGTGACATAGGTTTTTTCCACTTGTGCACAGCCTCAATGGTAGTATTTCTGCCTCTTCCTTCCCCTGATAAGCACAGCCATAGGTTTTTCTTCCAGTTGGTCACAGTCTTATGCTGACATTTATGTACAATATAGAAGATATGGCATCTTGAGGCATAGAATAGCCATAATAATATACCGCTAAATTTATCAAAGAGTCTAAACTTTATTTTACAAGCAATTTTTTGCCATTCAATATGGTAAATTCAAATAAAATTGGTCACAAGTGTGTTTTTCCCCCAGAAATTGGAAACGAAAAATACAGCCAGTACAAACACAAAGCAAAGCTAAATAAAAGCCTAGCACCATGACCACATGGTATGTTTTCAGAATCCAACAGTGTTCCAGCACACTAAACACTTAAGTTGGAAGTAGCACTTTGCCATGAAAAGAAACCAGCTGTAGGTCCCTCCTTCACTACATATTGTTCAAAACAAAAAAATAACCTCATTGAAAATGAGCCTCGGGTAGATGAGACCCAGAAATCCAACGGTATGAGAAACAAAAGAGAGACAATCGTCATTTTAATAATTAAACTGTGTTTGTAACAGCTTATGAGGCCTGCAGATCTAGCAAGCCTGCTGAATATTAACGAATACATTGATTTGTCAACATATTAGCACACTGTCAGACATAACATCGTGGAGGAGGTGCAAGGGGACTAGCCAGTGAGCTGCTTAAATACACTTGACTGGGCGCCAGGAAATTCTATTATGATTGGTAAACTAAAGTGAATTATGTGGGTCAGAACTTTCACTGGGGTTTAACATTTTAAACAATCTCTACTTGGAATTCCAGAATTACTTAATTAAAAAAAAAACATACATTTTACTCAATAAGGAGCTTTAAAGTTATGAGCCAAAGGCATACAATGATTTAAATAATATCTACTAGCAGAGTGAATTTTTAAATATATGTGTGCATAGGTACCTGTATAATGTATTTCATACATATTTCAAAATCCAAAAGAGTTAGTTAATATCTTAAAAAGATGTTCCACCAGGAAAATAATTATATATTTTGATAATATAATTAATGGGATTTTCTGTAATAAATAATTTTTAGAGAGAAACTGATCAAAAGATGTTTTAGCAAGAGTATTGGCATTGTAAGTGCTCGCAAATTGGCTTTTTATTTGCCCCCAAAATTGAGATGTTTCCTGTATGTCCAAATTATGAAATTAAAATGTCACTTCTGAATGTATATCATAGTTGAGTTAAAATACGACATCTNCTGCTCCAGAGCCCTGGTTCATTAGGAAGGAGTTATTCAAGTTAAATTCAGGAACTCCTGAAGGACCTGACAGCTGACAGTGCTCATAAAAAATTTAGACTAAATTCCTAATATTCAAATTTAGATAAATTATAAAGTTCCTCTCTCATTTGTAAAAATATGTGAACTCCAGGAAATACAAAAAGTTATGTAATAAAGAAGTAACAAACATATGTGTCATGATTTTGAGCAGTTAAGGAAAATGTAGGAAAAGAGAATCCTTTTAATACTTGAAAACGCTCCTTTGCGCAGGCATAGATTTAGAAATTTCACATAGGTTATTGTAGAGGGTAATAGGTTATCGGCTATAGGGGATATGTGTTAAAATCCAATAGTTCCTCAGTTAATAGTAGTTATAGGTAGGCTATTGCACATATTGCTTGTTAATTTTAAATTTTAGATAAACATCAGCATGTCTGACTTGATTATAATTATGCAAAAGAATGTAAATAATGAAATTTCTACAACACTAAGAATGAGGCGGGTCCAAAAATGGGCAAAGGGGGCTATAAGAGCCCTGAATTCCATGGAACTCATGTGGGATTCTGCCTAGATGAGTGGAGCGAGTTACAGGTTTATGTGTAAGGTTTAGTACATGATTTAATGAGTTAATACTTTTTAGTAAATATTACACATATGTGTGTATATACATCCCATATTTTGTGCCAGGCGCTGTTCTAAATTACAAAAGTGTCCCCAAATTAATTTAATATAACTAACTTGGGAGATGAAGGTCAATATGATAGAGAACACTGAAGTGAAATGATTTGTTTTCTTTAATGAAGGGAGTCAGTGTTTGTTTCATTTTTTTAAGGTGGTTCTTTTCAAATTATCTGTAGTAAAGGGCCAGTGTTATCTTGTTTTCATTTTTAAACATATAAAATATAATAGAAATGTGACAGCAATGTCAAAATGTTATAAAAAGTTTCCAAAGACTTAGTCTCACTTTGTATACTTATCCCATCACAAACCAATAACTAATTAACATGCTGGTACTGATCCACAGACCACTCTTTGAATAGTACTGTTTTAAAGTTACTGAGTCTAACATAAAATATAATAAAATATACTGTGTTGATTGTGATGACTTCTATAAGATCACAAGAAATTTTTTAAATAGTTAAAAGAGGCCATCTCTGGAGAGTGAATCTAATAATGAGATGAGAGGTTTTTATTTTTTATTTTGATCTCTTCTTATTGATTGATTTAGTTCTTTTATAAGATGCATATGTCACTTTCATAAGAAAATAATAAAAACAAACAGAAGTGCACGGAGAGAAAAAAAGCTCCAGGAATAAACGAAGTACAACCTTTTGTATAACTTTAATACTTTCATGCCTGGTCTAAAAGTTNGAACAAGTGCATAGCAAACATAAAGTATACGCAAGGGTACCTGTTTGCTTTCTCTTAAATATTTATTATTTTCACATTGAACTTAGAGTTCAGAAAAATGGCACTCTGAAACACTAAAGGTTTATTTGTTGTCATTAAATCTCAAAGGAATACCAACATTCTAATTGCTTGACTGCAAGCCTTTCTTTCCCACCCTTCAATGCATGATATCATGTAAACAGTATGCGTTTGCAAAGTTTAGGCAAATAGGGTGGCTTTGGTGCTGATGCTGTCACTTCAGGGGGCCTGCTGAACCAAGCAGCCCTGTTAGAGGGGAAGGAAAAAGGGTAACTCATCAATTGTGGGAACTGACAACCTACGAAATGGTGTTTTGATGAGTTTGAATCATCTCTATGGTAATTTGGAATTTCTTCATCAGGATTATCAGACCTGGTTAGATTTACGAGAGCTGGAATGCAAAATCGGGGAACGCTACATCACCCATGAAAGCGATGACCTGCGGTGGGAGCAGTATGCGGGAGAGCAGGGGCTGCCGTACCCCACACACCTGATCAATCCAAGTGCTACTCACAGTGACAGTCCTGAAACTGAAGAAACAGAGATGAAAGCCCTCAGTGAGCGTGTCAGCATCCTCTGAGTTCCATCCCCTATAAGCTGTCAAAACACTGTGGAATTAATAAATACATACGGTCAGGTTTAACATTTGCCTTGCAGAACTGCCATTATTTTCTGTCAGATGAGAACAAAGCTGTTAAACTGTTAGCACTGTTGATGTATCTGAGTTGCCAAGACAAATCAACAGAAGCATTTGTATTTTGTGTGACCAACTGTGTTGTATTAACAAAAGTTCCCTGAAACACTAAACTTGTTATTGTGAATGATTCATGTTATATTTAATGCATTAAACCTGTCCTCCACTGTGCCTTTGCAAATCGGTGTTTTTCTTACTGGAGCCTCAAGTGGGTAAGAGTCTGCAGAACCTGTCCATGAAACAGTTCTGTTCTGTGTGTCCCATCAGTGTTGTCATTATAAGCAAACTCTTGAAGAGTAGATTATTACCAGTGTTCTATGAACAACTCTAAAACTCATGTGGAAAAAGTGAATGATGGAAGATGGACGAGGGAGGATATTACAATCCTAACACACAAATGCATGAGACTTTTACTGTATAGTTTCAAATTCTTTTCCTGCCTGGTGTGCCTCAGTATGTTTAAACTCAAGTAAATGCACCTCGGCACACCTCCTACTCGTAAGCCTAAATGCCTTAGAAATGTAAACTGCCATATATAGCAGATATATTTCCCCCTTTCTTACGAAGCCCTGCTGTACTCTGGAAAACCAGCAGCTAAGCAATCTTTTGCCTTTGTGTATTTTTCAATAATAACAAATAAATATTCTTGTCAAAATATATGTCCACCTGACTGAATTATTTTCATGTATAATTCACACTGGTGTTTCTTAGGCCAATAAGGAACAGAGGTATCAGCTCAAAAAGCCCAACAATTCTTGTGATCTAGAATTTAGCTTTACTCTGAAGTCATAAAAGTATGTTTTCAAGTGTAGTGAAGGCTTTCTGGCTTGCATGTCACCTAGTTTCTAACAGAAAAAGAAAGCTTTCAAAGAGAAATGACCAAAGCCAAACAGCATACTTGAAGGCATAAGAATATTGCAAATAGCAGCCTCAGTGTAGCTTCCTGATTTTGTCAGTATAAGCCAGGGATGTATTAGAATAAAGGCTTCAGTTTCGTTCTATGTTATCTAAACAAGAAGGTTCTGAAAAGAACTACAAAAACACTTGAAGACTGGAAAATGATTCCTAAGAAGAAAGACTACTGAAGTTCTATAGTTTGGGGAAGAAAAGATTTAGTAGACTTGAAGGTGTGTGGCTTAGGGAATGTGGATAACGTGGGCTGTTCCTTTGTAGCAGAATGATGATGAATTACATATTATTGTTACTTTAACGAAAAACTGGTGAATGTTTGGAAGAATGTTATAAGTGCTGTGAGACATTTGAATATATTAGGTATGTTAAGACTACAAACAATATTTACACTTGGAAAGATGGAGGGGAGAATAGTTGACTTTCCCAATGATTAGTCACTATTTTATATTATCACTTACCCCCTTATTCTAAGGGACTTGAAATTTATTCTGTGTAAGTCTCGGGACACCATTCACATGTTTTCAGCAGAAGAGTAAGCAGCATCAAGTTCACTCTGCCAGCAAGGCAGTCTGGAAGGCCAGAGGAAGGGGTGGGTCAAAACTCCAGCTAAACTATTGTATTAACACGTGAGGTGATGAGGGCCTGAAATAAGGCAGTAGTGAAGAGTAAGGTAGGTGAAGAGGTACACATAAAGGATGTTTAATAGATGGAATCAACGGGACTTGGTTACTGACTGAATGTGGAATCTAAAGGAACCCAGAATGAATCCAAGGTTTTGGCTTGGGTGATTGATGGAACTGTTCATCAAAAGCAGTTCTAGCCTTAGAAAGGGTGAGTTCACATTTGAACATGATGAATATAAAGTTTCTATAGGACACAAAGTTTAAACTATCCTGAAAGTATTTAGATATGTGTCTGACGTTTAGGGAAGAATTTTGGAGTCGAAGGTACAGACTTGGAAGTTACAAGCCCCCAGTATGTTGATTAGAATGACTCAGGTCCATGGGAATTGGATGAGAAAGTGATAAGGACACAAACCTGAGAAGTATCGATATGGAAGGTTCAGTCAGAATAAGAGGAAAAATAGAAAGGAATGTTCAAATATACAATTAACTGGAGAAATATAGAAGCCAAGGGACAAAGGAAGTTCAAGAATGAAGTAGACAGCAGTAGAAAAACACTATGGAGAGAGAATGGTTTCAGTGTTTTGTTTTGTTTTGGCGGGGGCAGCCTTGCCAAGTATTCCAGCAATTTGTAATAAACATGACTCCTGCTACATTCAGACTAGCCATGTTAGAAGGATCTCTGTGTTGCATGCCATTGACACAATCTATTCTTCAGTGTCATTAAGGACAGGAAAAAGAAAGTAGCTTCCAATGTTCAGAAAAAAAGGGGGACACTAAAAATCATGTTTCTTTTATCCAGAATATCAGTGATCCTGCGAAGAATTCAGTTTCACTGAATCAGCACCCACTTTTTATGCCAAACATCATCAATAAAGCCGTCCCAACTTCACAGCAGTGATGTATTGTGCTATTAAATGACATGGGCAGGTCAGTAGTCTATGTTTAAAGCAAGAGGTAGACCAACATTTTTGATACAGAAGTGTCTTCTGATTCTGACAAAAAGAAGAGAAAGGACAGAGGCATAGTTTAGGGAGGATGTGTCCTTTGTCATTGTCACAGAGGCAATATTCCTTAAACAATGACATGAATAGCCCACCCAGATGCCATAAAAATTGCCACTGCTCTTGGCTTTTGGTCTGAGCTGAGGCAAATATTTTGATAAGTGATTCTTTTGATGTTCATTATCCCTAAGGAAGAGGCGATCTTTGCCTTTAGTGAATGGAGACTATTTTGAGAAGTATATGGTCAGCCATTGTGTTTAATGTGTAAAGCAAGTACAGCAATGAGAATAAGAAAGCCACCTGTCTCCTCTGTGCATCCATTACCCAGACAATGTTAAGTTTGACTACCTCTGTGGAACGATTACGTTTTGCATACTTTTCGTTTAGACCTCTTTAGGGAACCAAATACTGGTTTATCTAAAGATACGCTAAGGCTCCTGGGGAAGGGCGACTGCTTTCAGTTGCCAAAAGAGGAGAAAGTCTTTCATCTGTGCCTTTCTCATTTCCTGGAACACTGTTCTTTCTACCTCACCCCCTTGCCTTCTTAACTTCCCTTCATCCCCACAGGAAACACTTTCCATTGATACCTTTTTATCTTGGGTATGCATCACACATTCCTGCTTCTTTTATGCCTTATATGTATTGCTAAAAACTGGGTATTTTAACTAATATAGCAACTCTGTGTTGTAACCCCTCTCCAACCTCCCCCCGTGATGGTTGCTGTTTGTTTGTTCACTAACTTTCCGGGATTCGTTCTCCAGAGACTGTCTCCCCCTGAAGTATACAGCTGCTGATGTCTCTGCTCAGTTTTAGTTTTTTTGTTTTTTTCTTAATTTTTATTTTTAAGCCTGGCTTCCTAGAGGCCACCTCTAGGACAGCATAGATTAGTGGTCAGCGATTGTGTTTAAGAACTTGAGCCAATAAGGCTTCTGTCCTTTGCTGATGGATCCCAGTGTGAGTTAGGTTCCAACAGTTGGTAAGTTTCTTTCCTCCTGATGCTTTTGCTCTATATGTACAAGGTCTTACACTCAACCAGGTGAAGAGTAGGTGCCTAAGTCTCAGACTCTTCTGAGTGTGTATGCATCTTTGTACATTCATGGAGCCTTTTAGCCACCAGGTATATGGGGAAACCGTCTGTATCTCCCAATTCAATTTCCAGTGGTTCTACCAGTGTGTTCATTACCCCAATTAGCATTGCAACCTCAGGATAGCTGTAATGCTGCCCTTGCATGATTGCTCACCACTGAGATTGCTATTGTTTTTGACAATAACTATGGAAATGATTTTTTCCACCTTCTGCTCCAAGTTAAGTCAGGCACCCCTATCAGTAAGACTCCTGTTTTTCCCCAGCCTTCTCTACCCTAAGAACTACCTTGTCACAGGGCTGAGGGGATAGGGAAGGATGGCAGCAGGCTAAAAGGCCACAGACTCCCATTGTTCTTACTAAGGTTTACTAGTTTTTCCTGAATAAAATTCATTGTATGCCCTTGGCCAATTTCCAAGTCCTAAAATGGTTGTTTTGGAAAATTTTGCCAGTTATAGCATTGCTCTTTGGGAAAAGGTTTGATAAGCTTCTCACTCCACTGGAAGTCCCCAGAGATAAATATTAACCTCACTTTAAGAATAGCCGCAGACACCCTGAAAACTTCTATAATCTATAATACATAAAAAGGCAGATAAGTAGGAGAAAATATTCAGAGAATTTCAAGTTTTCCCATATATTCAGATTTCTCATGATGAGCTACGAAATTATTAGGTAGTTAAGTGTTAATTGTCTTGTGAAAGTGAAACATCTGATTTAAAATTTTTATTTAATCCAGTTCTCCCTCCTGGGCTCTGAGTGTCTGAACAGCGTGACTCCTGGTACCCCAGTGGATAAAACAATTGCTTATCCTCACAAGGTATGAGCCGTGTGGGTGTGGCCCACAGGAGCCTGCAAACCCTTAGCTAACCTTGGCTAATGGCCCCATGCCACTTGAGGAGAATGTGCCAAAGTGTTTTTGCAC
>NW_017731568.1:1541429-1542629 GCF_001890085.2 Hipposideros armiger
GTATGCTGTTTTTTTTTTAATATAAAACCCTCAGGTTTTTGTCTTTTGAGTATTTAGCCTGGCTTGGTCTGAAGACTGAGGTTGAGCTTTACTTGAGCTTTGGACACCTAGTTATCTCAATTTTCAAAGAGATTCAAATAGATTATTTTCTCCTTGTAATTTGTCTTCACGCTTGAAGATACATAACTGTCTAGTATTGGTTGACTACTGGATTCCACTATCTTCTATAGAGACAAGGATTATAGATGCAAATACCTGAGTGTAACCTATAGGTATGTATCTCGTGAAAAATATCCAACATGCTGGGTTCTTTGCAGGAGCTTTCACTCTTCTAGATTGAGGCAGAGGAGTAGGAGGAATCACTTGAGTAAAGATACAGAAGTAAGACTGAACCTGTATGAATAGAGAAAAAGCTCCTGATTAAGTAGAGGGTTAATATGGAGAGTAGACCCAGGAAATAACATTGTCCAGGTTAAGTAGAGCTAGATTATCAAACCTCAAAAACCAGGAAGAAGAATTCACACTTCATCCCAAAATAAATAGGAAGTTATTGGTGATTTTGTCAAGGGGAATTGTGGAATTCTTTATTTTGCACTTAAGAAGAGGGTAATAAGGTTTTGTTTAGATCCCAAGAATTTATTATTTTGTCATAACTTATATTCACAAAGAGATTAAAAGGCTTAAAAAAAAGTAATATAAGCAGAGTCTAAATTAAACTGTCCTTACTTCCGTTTCAGGATAGAGAACTCTTTTACTATCAGATGTGAATTTTTCTTCATACTTGATCCCCTCTCTCAGACATGCAGATAAACTAAAAACATCTCAGAGGAGATAGTGGCTTAAAGTATGCTCTGGAGGCAAAACTGCAAAATAAGCCACACTTGGACTTCATAAAATCATAGCTTGTATACACAGAGAAATACCGTTAGAGCCAATTATCTTTAGACAGACTGATGTTTCAAATTCTAACAAAGTTTGAGCCTCATTAACACATGTGCTTGATTTTAAATCTTTACTACCACATTTTATTGTTACAATTCATTAAAAATAATGTGAAAAATGAAGATGATTATAAGCTTCATCATACAAGCAAAAGAAAAATATAGTGCCTGGGTAATGATAACAACACTTTATATTTGCATAGCGACTTCCTTTTAAGGAGCTCAAAACATTTCACAAACATTATCTCATTAATCCTGC
>NW_017731568.1:1542847-1543625 GCF_001890085.2 Hipposideros armiger
TCTCTTTAGGGGTGTTGTGAGAAATCAAATACAATCACGCATATAAAACTCTTTCATGAATACTTGGCCCAGGGCATTAATAAAGCCATCAAAGGTGATATTTATTATTTTAGTCATTCACCAGCTATTTTTCACACTTCTTTATGTGCGGGGAATATAGCAGATGAAAAGACAGGTGTGACTGCTGCCCATGTTCCCTGTGACCTTTCTTCTCTGGGTCCAGCCTCCATTTATTTGGATGGGCTACTGGAAAGGGCATGAACTTTGAAGCTTAACAGGCGTGGATCCAAATACCAACTCCAAGCTTTGTTGAGTGAATTTAGACAAACTAGAGTCTCTGAGTCTACTCAAAAGAAGAAAGGCAACAATGAGTATTTTAGAGTGCTGTTGGGATAACTAAGTAAGGTAAGTATTTAAATTTCTTAGCCAAATCGCTAGCATATATTGCAGCCTCAACAAATGTTAATTTCCTCCTGTCTCCTACCTCTGTACACTTTTCCCATGGTTTTCATATTTCCTCCTTCAATATTTTCTCTTTCTGACATGATTTATTTCTATGAATTCATCTATTACTTTAGCTAACCCTCCCAAACCCACATTGCCCCCCCCCAACTCTCAACAATCTAGTTTCATCTCTCCATGGTTTTATAGACTACATCTAGCTAGGGGTCACACCATGACTTAAATTCAACACATTTGACCTTAACGCTCAAATCAGCTGCATTGTACATTTTTAAGTGGAATCTTTTCTCTCAGGCTCTTCTCCCTCCTATCTACA
>NW_017731568.1:1547009-1550681 GCF_001890085.2 Hipposideros armiger
GTGGAACATAGCCTTTAATTTCCCCAAATTATCACTTCTCTGAGGCATCTGCATTTTGTAAACCTTTCCTGAAGACTAGGGTTGATAATAGTAATACTTTTATAATACTTAATAGTAATACTTAAGTAAACTGCCAGGTATACAGTAAACACCTAATGTGACTGTTATTTGTTTAGGGATAATGGTATGGGGTTACATCACAGCAAATAGAATGAAGTGAAATATTAGACATCCCTGTTCCCTAGAAGTTCCTTTAGGCTGTTTAACTATGGGCATTTCTTACTAGGTCATACTTGCTTCCATAACCTGCTTATTATTCTTTCAATCCCGCTGTCCATATCTGAATTCCTCTTACTTTTATTAGGCAGAGGAACTCAGGGCTCTCTCTCTCCTTTGTCTCATGGCACCCATGCCCTCTGGTATGGTGGAGAGGAGAGAAGATTGGGTCAGATATGAGACCAGTAATCTTTTGATGGACCCTTTCATCTTCCAAACCCATGTGACCATATCAAGGAGGAATTGTTTACTACATCAATTGTGAGATTAAAGGTTAAAGTTGCTCCCAAATTATCATTTGATTTTACCCAAAAAACTGTTTCAAGAAATGAAACCACCATGGAATCCAGGAGAATTTGATAGTGTGAAAAATTACTCTTAGAAAACTAATATCAAATATTGTTCCACATTCAATCTTATAATAAGGCGCAAGCAGCAAATCTGACAAGAAATAAAGATATTGAATTTACTTGTTATAATCAATTCACGTATAATTATATTGAAAACATTCTTTCCAGACAGATAAAATCTGATATTAATAGATCTCTAAGAAAAAAAAAAACCTTTCAAATATTTACCCAAACTAATTCTTCTATTTAATGAGATTTTAGAAATTGCTCATGCATTAGTTTCCTAGAGCTGTCTTAACACATTTAACAGAAAATCTCATAGTTTTCAAGGCCAGAAGTCCAAAATCAAGATGTCAGATGGCTGTGCTCCCTTTGAAGGCTCTAGTAAAGAATTCTTGTTTTCTTCTTCCAGCTTCTGGTAGCTCCAGGCATCCTTGGCATGTGGCTGCGTAATTCTAATCTCTGCCTCAGTCGTCACATGACCTTCTTCTCTGTGTCTCTTATAAGCATCTGTGCCATTGAATTTTGTGCCTACTGTAATCCAGGATGGTCCCATCTTGAGACTTTAAATTACATACATCGATCTGCAAAGACCAGAGTTAGGATACAGACACATCTTTTTGAGACTGCAAGTCAACCCACTACAGTTCAGATAATGGATAAATGCATTGAGTTGGAAGGAAAACTTTTCTGGCAAAATTTCATTAACTGGGTAGAATTAAGGTAAGTATGAAATAGTAAAATAATATTTGAAAATCTGATTATATTTTAGAATATATAATTTTAGCAAAGCTAACAACCTATTAAATGAATTAGAATATCAGCAAAATGAGAATGGTGCCCTGTAAATTTGAAGGCACCTTCTCTTTTCCCTTAAGAATATTCTTTATATTATTATGTATGATTGCTGAGATGATTAGCAGATACTTTTACCAAAGGTAACGTCAGTTTGAGTTGAGCTCTTTTGAATGATCCAAAATTAGTTGTTTGAATTTATAAAATACAACTCATACATTTTTTAAGCTGAATGAGGAATTCCATAGTTGAAGAACTAAAACTTACCTGAATTCACTTGGAAACTTGCTTATTTCAACACATATTTCTATAGGTTAATATTAGTCCATATTCTGGAAGAAGTCCCAGTTTGATGAGCTTAAAAGGGGATAAAAAGGATATTAAATCTTGACCTACAATATCACAGATATAGTAGAAAATCAGTAATTTCTAACTAAAATTGGCTAAGCAAACTAAAATTAATTACTTTTTATATGAGAAGATAATTAACACTAGAAACATGAGGTCTTTCATGCCTACTTAGTCTAAGTTAGGTTTTGATCTGAGAATTCTCAGCCACCCTCAGAGTAAATCAGTAGACTATCATAATGTACCTTTAAATATATTCATAAATATTCATTTGGAAAAATGTATCATAGTTTCTATTTCAAGAACAAAAGCTGGAATTTTAAACCTTGCTTTTGTCTAGAACATTTGGTTTGAAGCTATTCTTTTCAAAACCTTTCTCTTGATTACTGTGCTTTAATTGTTCCGTTACCGAAATGTAACAAATTTGCTCTGTTGAATTATAAACAATTTCTCTAGGGAGTATTCTACTCAGACCGAAGGTGAATGATTGTAACTTGGTTTAATAATTTGCCTCATCATTTTCCTGAGACTACATCAGCATGGGGAATTAATCAAAGATATGGATCAAAACAATTATCAACATAAAACATCAATTAATAGTCACCAGCAAAATCGTCAGAACACCAGTCCTGAGCAATAATAGTATTAGCAGACTNACCTTCTGTCTCACCAGCACCCCTTTCGCGGTCCTCTGTCTAGTAAGCTATGACTTTAGATTTCCCACTCGGCTGCATAGTTTCCATGATTGTGCTTGTCTCCAGGGCCAAGAAGCAAGAATATATATAAAGAAAAAGAAACAATGGGGCAATTCCCTACACTCTTGAGACCAGAGTTCCTGTGGTCAAAGAGAAGTGTTCCCTCATTTGAGCTTTAGCTGCCTGCCTGACAGTCACTGCCAAGGCTGTTACTGCTGCTATGGGATTGCCGAGGGGCTGGGATAAGAGACAACAGAGAAAAACACAGACACAGGATTTCCCCCCATTTTCTCTGACTTTAGGGGGGCCCTGTCCTGCTCATTAGACAAGAAATAGAGGACTTCTCTTGGAGACGTTTCTGTTCACAGTCATTACACAATCCCAGGTTTTAGGCTGCCTTTGAGTTTTTGCCAAGAGTTGTTGAGAAGAAAAAAATGGGAAATTCATCACTAGTTCAGTGGTATTCCAAATTCTGGTTTCTTTCCCCAATTTGTGTGCTACCATTTACTTTTTCAGAATCTTCCGCGGGCCGCTCTCTGCATTACGTCCAGGGATTTTAGCCGCAGTTGGGGGAAGAGACAGGGTGGAATGTGTTTATCCCATCTTGATTGGAACCAGAAACCAAGGTTTAGATTTCTTGATTCCTCATCATTAAACCAATCTTGAAAGTATGCTTTAGTCTAGAGACTAAAAACAAATGTCCAAACAATAATAGTATGTAAGATTTAAGTAACTAAGGTGCCAGGAATTCAAACATTTCATCTAATCCTGCCATCTAACCCTGAGGGTTATATGATGAGTGTTTTATATATTTTTACTTTACAGATAGGGGGCTGAGGTACAAAGATATTAAGTAATTTACCCAAGGTCAAAAAGCGAATAGCTGACAGGAATGTCAGGATTTGAATCCAAGTAGTCTGGCTTCAGAGACCAAGCTCTTGATCATGCTTAGTCTCTATTTCTATTTTCCCTTTTGTTTCAGTGTACATGATGTTGTGCATTTATGTGTGGAGCCTTGAGTATAATTGTTATAGCTACAAACTTATTTTACTCTAAGTTTAGGAGGGAGCAAAGGTTAGTTGGCAAAGAGATGATATTACCACTTCTCAGAAGAGCTGAGAAAATATTTTGGGAATCAAAGCAGTTTTAAAGTCCCATTGATCCTTTAAAAATATGTGTATATCAGCTGGATTTATTCAGACAGTCCT
>NW_017731568.1:1550831-1552765 GCF_001890085.2 Hipposideros armiger
ATTCCCAAATATTTGGAGATTTCTTAGTTATCTTTCTGCTATTGATTTCTAATTTCATTCTATAATGATCAGGCAATATACTTTGTATGATTTCAATTCTCTTGAATTTGTTAAGTGCCCCGTCCAGTGCGGCTAGATGAACAGGCCGGAGTGGGGGCGATGGAGTATTAAGAAAAGATAGACAAAGAAGTACTTGAAAGCAGGGGCTAGGTGGACAACTGTCTCCTGATGGGAGGGCAGTGACCCAGTCTAGCAGCCGTGGTTTATTGATATAGCCTTGCTTATGCAGAGGAGAAAAGGGGAGGAAACGGCTTTGGGCAGCGAACATTCCGTGTATCAGCTGTGGGATGTTTTGCACTCAGTGTATCGAACCTCAGGATGTTTTGCACCCAATGTATCAGAACCCAGGATGTTTTATCACCAGTGTACCAAAACCACCTCCGTATGCTGAGATGTTGTGTCAGCCTCGCAAAAACACAGCCAGAGAGTGTGCCTTGCATCAACTTCTTTACAGCTGCAGAAGGTGGTCTTGGTCTCCGGCAGTTAAGATTTGTTTTATGACCAAGATATGGCTTATTTGAGAATGTTCCATGTGTTTTTGGAAATAATATGCTTTCTGCTATTGTTGGGTGGAGTGTTCTACAAATGTCAACTAAATCCTGTTGATTGATGGTGTCATTCAGTTCTTCTATATCCTTCTGGTTAATGTTTGCATGGTGTATGTTCTTCCGTCCTTTTACTTAAATACACACACACACACACACACACACACTCACACACGAGTTTCATTTAGATATCATGTAGTTGGGCCTTGGGTTTTGAAAATTCATTATGAAAATCTTTGTTTTCTAATTGATCTGTTGAGACAATAATATAATTATTGGTATATTTGGATTTAGGTCTACCATGATATCATTGTTTTTTCTTTTCATTTCCTCTATTTTTTCGTTCACTTCTTTTCCCTTTCCTACACTCTATTGAATTATTAAAATAATTTTTGTATTTCATTTTGTTTTATCTGTTGAGTGTTTTACAATATCTCTTGCCATTTTTTGATAATGTTTGCTCTAAGGATTATAATACACATACTTCACCTCTCACAGTATACTTAGAATTAATATTTTTTCACTTCACATGGAATATAGAAATTTTACTATCTTATAGATCTCTTTCCCTTTCCCTTTTGTATTGTAGTTGTAATACATATTATGTCTATATATATTGAAAACCCTATCAGACTGTTACAATTTTTGCTTTCAACCATGATACATATTTTAAAGAGCTTAATGGGGAAATTTGTCTATTATATTTAACCTGATATTTACTATTCCTGTCCCTTTTTTTTCATTGCTGATACTCCAAGTTGCCTTCCAGTGCCTTTTTTATTCAACCTGAAGAACTCCCTTTTGTATTTCTTTAAGAGCATTTATGCTGGCAACAAATTCTCCAGTTTTCCTTCATCTGAGAATATGTATCTTTATTTTGCCTCCATTCCTGAAGGATAATTTCATTGCATATAAACTTCTTACTTGAGATTTCTTTCAGTACTTTAAAAATGTCCCACTGCCTTCGGCTCACTGCTGTCCAGGTTCTCATAAGATATCTACCATCGTGCAATATTGTCTCCCAAACGCGTGCCACGTTTCATATTTCTCTGGCAGCTTTCAAGATTTTCTGCTCATCATTAGTTTTCAGCAGTTTGATTCTGATGTTTCTGGGCTTGGATTTCTTCACATTTTTCCTGTTTAGGGTTCGCTGAGTTTCATGCATCTCTAAGTTTATGTCTTTGGCCAAATTTGTAAAGTATTCACTTGTTATTTTCTCAAAGTTTTTCTTAACCTTTCTTACTATTATCCTTCTGGGAGTCCAATGACATGAATGTTCTACCTTAGTATTATCCCATAAATTCCTGAGAATCCGTTCATTTTTCTTCA
>NW_017731568.1:1555145-1556770 GCF_001890085.2 Hipposideros armiger
TTCTTCAGGTCTTGAGGACAGTTCTGAGGTCTGTTCTGGTGTCCCCCTGTCGAGTTTCATGGGAAAGTAGCCAGGGGATTGTTCTACCATAGGATTCGGGAGCTGAAACATAACTTAGGTCAAGATGCTATCCGTAGTCTGTCAGAGGTCCAGACACTGTGACCATTAGTCAGGCCTGGGCTACTGTCTTCTGCTGCCTCTGGGGTTGCTGATTATCCAGGGAGAGCCTAGGTCTCTGAGGGGTATCTATCTATCTATCTATCTATCTATCTATCTATCTATCTATCATCTATCTATCATCTATCTATCATCTATCTATGAGATGATTTCTACAGCTAGGATTTAAAACTAAATGTAATCAAAGTCGCAGGGACCCTGGGTTTCACTGTTCTTCACCATAACCAGTTCAAGAAGTGCTACCCTAAAGAACAATGAAGACGTTTTCATTTGAAAAGAAACAATGGCAAAATTCATTAGAACAGGGTCCCTGACATGGTTTTCTTCCTTTGATGATTTTTAAAGTTTCTAAAAAGTATACCTGAATTTTAAGTAAGGTTATGTTTGTGATAGACAAAGACCTGGAGAAGGGTTCTGAGAGTTGATTTTGAATCTGCCTGAAAGCTGGTGTTTATTCAGATTTCTTTTCCTTCACATTGAAGGCTTCGAGGGTGAGTCCCTATAGTCCCGTAATGAAGAGTCCAAAGGCTGGGGCAGCAGGGAAGACCACTGCAGCCAGACAAGAGCCAGGCCTGGGTTTCTCAGGGGCTCGGAGGTCCTTTTGGAGCAGCATGGCACCGCCGTCTCAACCCTTGCAAGATGAAGACAAAAGAGAAGGAAGTAGAGGCAAGTGCATCTCAGCACATGTTCACTATTTTCTGTATTACTCAGCTCAGTCAGTGACAAGCAGCTCTTACTCCTTTAATCTAATCAGCTCAATTAACACCCTACTAACATTTTTTTTCACCCACATGCTACATAAACATTGATGTCTGGTTAAACATGACAATCAACCAACTTCTCTGGAGGTTGCCTTAAGTATCTAGAATTAGAGCTTAATGTAAGATAATGTATTGCAACAAACACTAAATGTATTCTTGGAGAAAAGAACTGTCTACAGTGTGTTCCTTGTGATAAAGTTTTATAGCCATATTTAATCAGAAAAACTCTATGTAAATTTGTTAAAAAAATTTTTTTATTCTAATTGATCCACATAGTATTGTAAAAAGAAAAATATTTACAGAATTGGAAAATTGGGACATATAAATGTCTCCGTTTGTTCTAACCAAAATATTAATAAGAATTAGTAAAAAAAATACAGAAAGGAAAAATAAGTCACTAGTTATACGAGTATATATCACATTCTATGAGTTAGTCCATCAATGTTGGTTTATAGCTTTCAGGTATCAGTTACCGGCATATATCCAAGTCATTCAAATATACTTGAGCCACATTGTCCTGTAAAAATTAAATAAGTGTTCTTGGTAAGGTGGGAAACAGTGTTCCATTCAGGATTTCCTGGAAATTCGTGGGGGTAGTCTGAGATTTCTCCCAGTGTGACATTTCTTCCAGCTTGTTAAAAAAGTTTTTGATCTCCCAGTGTTTTCTCTAGTCTGCATTTACCCAAA
>NW_017731568.1:1560015-1571116 GCF_001890085.2 Hipposideros armiger
CCCCCCACCTCAAACTGGTTGATTACTCAAAGTATATTAAAGGAAAGAGCATAGAGTTTTGGGAACAACAATATTAAGAAGAAGCCTTATAATCTAGCTTCTCCAAACCAAAAATTTTTGAAATATAAATAACTGTAATTTTGCGATAACTAGCACTAATCATATAATCACATCGTGGTTCTGAATTTCTGAATTTCCGACTGACTCATATATACACATCAAATGGATTTAAAATGTTGTAAGAGAAAGACCCAATAATTTTGCCTTTAAAATACACATTTAGGATTTAAGAAATTCAATTTTTCTCTAAAAGGGAAAATTTTATAATAAATTAGAATAGTAACATGATACATACACACTCATCTCAAGAACCAGGAATTTGGAGTAATTACCAAATTTTAGGAAATTAGTATGATTTTGCTATTCTCTAGCCAGCAGACAATGAAAAAAGAAGGCGCCCCCCCCCTTCTTCCCCCATCCCCAGCTCCCATGCTGAAAGATATTTTTATCTACAGGAAGATCCCATCTAAACGACGTAGATTTGTATACTTTGCCACCTTGTGGTCGTTGTTGTTATTTACATGACTCTATCTGTACTGTGGCTTGAAGATTTTCCTGTTAAAATGACTAGATGTTCTTATATATTTAATTAAGAACAATACCAGCCAAAATATATTAGAATAAACTTGAATGACCTTGACAAAAAGATGACCATGCCCAAGACAAACATCTAGCTGATGAATTTATTATGGGCTGATATATCGGCTTGATAGCCTTTTCTGGACCTTTCTTAATTTTTTTTTTCTATGTTGCTACAGCAATTATTTTGACACAGAATACATGTTAATGAAAATAAGGGAAGGGTTATTGCTCTTGCAGTGCAAATATTGGCATAACATTTTTGTTTGCATTTCACTAAGGTGTTAAACAAAAAATAAAACTCATGACATCCTGTATATGGAATATATATATATATATATATATATATATATATATATATATATATATATATATATAAATGGGAATGCTGCAAAACTTAAACCAAAGCTTCCATGAATCCTTAGGCTATTCTCTAACTTCTATATTTTCTAGTTCAAGCTATAAGAAACAGGTATGTTAGAGAAATGAATGTTTCTAGAGATTCAGTAGCCATTGCCAGATAATTATGTGTACAGATGCATTTTTAAGAGTTTTGGGTTACTTGAAAGATTAATACTGTGTATTTCCTTATATTTTTGTTTCATCTTCTGATTCTCATTCTCATGATATTTGATTTTCCTATGTTTGTAAATCTACAAAATACTCAAAGATTTTTCTTGGAAGCTACTCAGAGAACATCATCTTAGTTTTCATGCTCTCTCTTAGGCATAAACAGAGCTTTTTGCCATTCCAAATCACTAGTTCCCTGTATCTTGAGGTGATAAACGGGGCTTTGAACAATAGTTTCATAGGCATGGTAATTCTTAAGCTGCATTTTATTTCTCAGAATACATGAGATGCTATTAAAATTTAGTGAGCTGAACAGCTGGGCTAATTTTTTTTTCTTTAAAGAAATCTATACACTTTTGACTCATTTAAGCTTTGGTGAAAGGGTTGATAGACTGTGTATTTACTCATGTTATTCAACTTAAGGGACGTTCCCAAAGTTCCACCAGTAGTAAGGAGCCTTGTACAAAACTCTTGAAAATATACAGCCTCATTACAAGAGAAAACATGGGGAGAAATGATTATCATTCTATCTCTATCACTAGATAAACAACCCAAATTACAGATGCTCTTAATGTTGGGTCCATAACGCTTATTCTACATGATAGGCTCTCAGGAATTATTTTGGCTCCTGTGTCCAATAAAGGATGCTGGAGTCCCTTCAGAACCATCAAGTACCCATGCACATGCAGGCTTCTGCCGAACATTTCCCCCCAATTACCCACCAACTTTAACTGGGATGAGGGCGATTTCTTAGAGGATAGATTGTTCTCTGCTATGTATTGGGGACAAATTGTAGTACCTTGTTAAACTTTAACTCTGAATTGGGGCGATTGGGTTTTTCCTCACAGAATAAGAGGCTTTAGTTATGCAGTGAGAGTGGTCATAGCAGGGATACATTGAAAACCATAAAGATAAAAAGAATCAATTTTGTTCATAGACCAGGTAGATTTGATGCAAAAAGAGTAGCTCCTTTCCATGCAAGTCACATTATATGTCATGTAATAAAGGAATAGTTTAAGTAAAAAATAAAAAATAAAAAAAACTCAGCTTAAATGAAAGTTGGATTTAAATCCTAGCTCAATCATTTCCTATTTAACTATTTGGCTAGTTATTAAATGTCTCCCAGTTTCAGCTTCCTCATAGGTAATATAAAAATAATTATATTTGCTTCAGGTGATCTCCAGATATTAGACAGAAAAATATTAAAACTTATACAAATGTATTAGGATAGCCTAGCCTGTGGTAACACCAACAAAAGTTTATTTCTTGTTTATATTACAGTCTGATGCAAATCTGATGAGGCTCTTCTCCAAGGAGAGACCCAGAGATGCTGGGTTTCTAGCAACACAAATGGGAGAGAGCACACAACAGAAAGCACACCCACGTTTTGCTTTCTAGGACAGGAAGTGTCACATCAGTTCTCCTAATGTTTGATTGCTGAAAGACAGTCCTATGATCTTATGGAATATGATACACGGGACCTGAGAAACGTAGGTGAGCACGTGGATATATTACAAAAACCAACAACGTCCACTACAAGCAATGCATTTTTATTGTTGGAAAATTAGAAAGTATGGATGCACATGAAGAAAAAATATACATTAAATCCAATTCCATTATCTTTTCAAAATTTCAGTATCTTTTCAAATTTTTCTATGCATGCGTTTTTATATAATTTTAAATGAGTCCCCAGGTTTTTAATACATGCTGTTTCTTTGTCCTTTGGAGACTCCACCTATTTCTCTTTTGCTCAAGAAAAGCAAGAAATTGGGAAAAAGAGTGACATTGTAGGGTTAAACTTGAATCTACTCTAATTTCCTTAAAATACACATCAATTACATATTTGTGTAATTATAAGTAACAGATTACTTGTGATACAGCTTTTATCCAAGACCATGAAAATGTGTCCTGATCTAGAGGGTGAAAACCCTGCTTGTAGAATTTGCCAAAAGAGTTAGGTGGTGATAAAAAGAGCCATTAAACTTGAAATGTGTTTCCCCATCTACCCATGTTGCTACCATAATTTTACATGACAAACTAATGTGTATGATTTTTCATTGTTTTTAAATGATATTTACATATGCAGTAAGTCAACTGAAGCCAAATTCAGTAAATCCCATGTTTCTGTTCAAAACTAATTACAGCAGATACAAGTTTATTTTTCTTTCTCTTGTCTCGCTTCAGTCATGTAGCTATTAAAAATAATACAAAACAAATTTCTATTATAGAAAATTACAGAAAATAGCATCACCTCTTACAATGTTATAGAAATATGTGGCTATTTGGAAACCCTAAATCAAAACTTGTAAGAATTAATATCCGAATAGACTTAGGAGAAGTAAGACTGATCTTTAAACATCACCTTTTCTCATTTTTAATGTTAAGGTAAATGTTTCATTGTAGATTAACCAATGATAAAATACATATCTAAATCCCAGGAAACATTAAACTTCTAGTCTATGTCTGTCAGAAGCAGCTAGAGCTAACAGGGAAAGACAGCAGAGAGAGAAAGAGAGAATAATAAAGAAATAAGATAGAAAGAGAGGGAAGGAGAGTTGGAGAGAGACAGATAAGAACAAATAAAATAAATAAGCAAATAGCTGCTCTAATTCACAGAGAGGCTCCTGTCCCAGAAGCAGGTCCCACATAACTTAGTTGTACTTCATGTAACTTCGTTGTGTTTTATTTTGATGAGCCCATTATATTATTAAAATAAGAATATGTATTCTTGAACTGGTTTAAACCAGATTTCTCATCTTTCAACCACACACACACACACACACACACACACGCACGCATGCACGCACGTGCGCGCGCCTTGATACATGCATTCATTTTCTCAGTTTCAAGAAAACTTACTGTGTGTAACAAAGATGATATATTCTCTGTAGTTAAGTGTGAAGATAAGCAAAACAAGAATTGAATTCTGCCTGGTGTGACTTGATACAACCAAGATAATACTAAAGAGTGTATTTATTCTTTCATTTATTTATTTTTTAAAAGGAGCATTTATAGGGAGCCCATGTTCTCTGGGGATTTATAGAAAAGCAATAAAGAGACATAATTCCCAACCTGGGAAAGTTTGAGTCCAGCAGTGGAGGTTCGCAGTGTTCCAAACCCTGGGGACTTCTCCTTTGGACTAGAAATACCTGTCTAGGTTGTGGGCTGCCTAGAATCAATCATTTCTGCAATTGATGTCAGTATCCCATGTAGCTCTTCCTTATCATTACAGTGTTAGATTTCTTACTCTTTAATTACACTTATAAAAAAAATCCATTACCGACCCTGAATTCTTTACCATGAGATTCTGTTTTGTTTGTGAACAGATCAGTCATTTGCTATCTTAGACAGCAGGCTGCTATAACAAAACGACCATACACTGAGTAGCTTAAACAACAAAAATTTATTTCCCACAGTTCTGGAGGCTGAAAACTCCAAGATCAAGGTGCCAGTAAGTTCAGTTCCTGGTGAGAGTCCTCTTGCTTTTTTGCAGATTATTGCCTTCTTGCTGTATCCTGACATAAGGGAGACAGACAGAGCGGGAGCGACAGCGAGAGCGAGAGAGAGGATGCTAGCTCTGTTCTCTTCTTATAAGGGCACCATTCTCATCATGGGGGCGCCACCCCCATGACCTCATCCAAACTTAATTCCTAAAGCCCCCACCTCCCAATACCACACATTAGGGATTAGGGCTTCAACATATGAATTTGGGGGAGGGGACGACACAAATATTCAGTTTATAGCACTTGCACAGGATCACTTTTAAAAAGGATATTAAAGATGAACCAAGCATCTGATTTCTTGGTAACATTTTAGCTAAAATACGAAATGCAAGCATGTTCTTTTGCCCAATTGAGATAAATATCCTTAAATCCTCTTTCCAGAATTCTAATCAAATGGAGAGATCTAACCCTGGCCATGTTTTCTAAAACAGTCTAAACACTCCATTGACCTACATCTTTGTACATTGTTAGCAGCTGAAAACATAACATCGTACGTACTATGCTAAAGCTAAGAGTTACAAAGTGCTTTGAAATAGTCCTAGAGACCTGGTTATGCTTAAATAGCTTGGCAGAATATTCAGTCCTGCACATATTTATTGACTTTTCACTATGCATTTTGTAGGCATTGTGCAAAATAGTGAAGACTCAACCCTCAAGCAGATTTTAATCGAGAAGACTGAAAAAAACGAAGGCAGACTATGTCAACACTCTCAGGGATGATGGTCTGTAGCATCCCATCTGCCCCTGGAAGGGACTTCAGCATCTGGCCCAGCCCTTCACACTGCACAGAAGAGGAAGCTGAGGCTTATAGGAAGTCACTCATTATGAACCTGCCAGGACTAGAACCCAGGGCTTCTGATGTTCTTATGCATTTTGTTTATTTGTCAGGGAGTAGGTGCTAAATTCATGTATTGATTTGTTTTGGGACCTGTTTAAGTTCGTTTTCTTTAAGATTTTTATTAAAAACATCACTAACATACAATATTATATTAGTTTCAGGTATATACCATAGTTACTCAACATTTATATACCCAAAGAAGTGATCACCATCCGGCAACCGTCTGACACTGTAAAAGGCAAAAGAGTTATACGATCTGTAGACAAACCAGAATATGACACTGTACCATGCTATCTATCACAATGTTATTGACTATATTCCCCAATTACATCCCCATGAATTATTTATTTTATACCTGGCAATTTGGACCTCAGATTTCCCTTCACCTTTTCCCCTCTTTTTAATTTTGCAATTACAGTTGACATTCCATATTATTTTGTATTAAATTCAGGTGTATAGCACAGTGGTTAGACATTTGTATAATTTAAGAAGTGATCCCCCTGACTAGTCTAGTACCCACCTGACACTAAACATAGTTACTGCCATATTATTGACAATATTCCCTATGCTTTACTTTATATCCCTGTGACTATTTTGTAACTGCCAATTTGTACTTCTTTCTCCCCAACCCCTCTCCCATCTACCACCCCAACAAATCTAGTACCCACCTGACACCATACATAGTTATTACAATATTATTGATGATAATATTCCTTATGTTATACCCTACCTCCCTATAACTACTTTGTAACAACCATTTGCACTTCTTAATCCTTTCCCCTTTTTTTCTCCCACACCCTCACCCCCACTCCCATCTGGCAGCCATCAAAATGTTCTGTATCTATGAGTTTGTTTCTGTTTTGTTTGTTAATTTTGTTCTTAGGTTCTACATATAAACAAATCACACCTCATCTGTCTTTTGCTGTCTGACATACTCCACTCAGCACAACACCCTCCAGGTCCATCCATGCTGCTGCAGATGGCAAGAACCCATTCCCTTCCATGGCTGAGCAATATTCCATTGTATATATGTACCGCCTCCTCTTTATCCATTCTTCCATTGAAGGACACCCAGGCTGCCTCCACATCTTGGCCATTATAAACAATGCTGCAATGAATCTATGGATGGATGCATACACTCCCTTGAAATAACACTGTGGGTTTCTTTGGATAAATACCCTGAAGTGGGGTTATTGGGTCCTTCTTTGTCTCTTCTTATAGCCTTTGGTTTAAAGTCTATTTTGGCTGGTTATAATTATTGCTACCCCTCCTGTTTTTTGTGTGTTTGTTTCCATTTTCATAAAATATCTTTTTCCATCCCTTTACTTTCTGTCTCTGTGTGTCTTTCAATCTGAAGTGAGTCTCATGTAGCCAGCATATGTAAGGATTTTGTTTTCTTATCCACTCAGCCACCCTGTATCTTTTGATTGGAGCAGTTAGTCCATTTACATTGAAAGTAATTGTTGATATCAATTTACATTGATAGTAATTGTAGCTGTTGCCATTTTATTATTCATAATTTTTATTTTTATTTTCCTTTTTAAAGAAGTCCCTCTAACACTCTTTGTAATACTTGTATGCTGGTGATGAACTCCTTTAGTTTTTCTTGTTTGGAAGCCCTTTATCTGTCCTTTGATTTTAAATGATAGCCTTGCTGGATAGAGTAACCTTGGTTGTAGGTCCTTGCAACCTACATTGAATATTTCATGCCAATCCCTTCTGTCCTGCAAAGTTTCTGATGAGAAATCAGCTGACAGTCTTATGAGGGCTCCCTTATAAGTTACAGTTACCTTGCTGTAGCTGCTTTTAGTGTTCTCTCTTTGTCTTTAACCTTTGCCATTTTAATTATAATGTATCTTGGTGTGGGCCTGTTTGGGTTCATCCTGTTTGGGACTCTGCACTTTCTGGACTTCTATGTCTATTTCCTTCAAGGGGTTAGGAAAGTTTTCAGTCATTATTTCTTCAAATAGGTTTTCAATTCCTTGCTCCCTTTCTTCTCTGATACTGGTATGATGCCAATATGCTTGATCTTGTCAAAAGAGGTCTCTTATTTAAACTCTCCTCACTTTTTTGGATTCTTTTTTCTTTTTGCTGTTGTGATTGGGTGTTTTCTTCTACCTTGTCTTCCAAGTAGCTGATTTGATCCTCTGCTTCATCTAATCTGCTGGTGATTCCTTCTAGTGCATTCTTCATTTCAGCTATTGTATTCTTCTCTTCTGACGGGTTCTTTTTTATGGTTTCTATGTTCTTTTTTATGCCTGCTATCGCTTTGCTGAAGTTCTCACTAAGTCCTTGAGCATCATTATAACCATTGTTTTGAATTCTGGCTAATAAGTTGCTTACCTCCATTTCATTTAGTTCTTTTTCTGGATTTTAATTCTCTTCTTTCATTTGGGACACATTTCTTTATTCCCTCATTTTGGCTGCCTCTATCTATTAGGTACATCTGCTATGTCTCCCAGTCTTGTCCAGGTGGCCTTCTATAGTAGGTGTTCTGTGGAGTCCAGTGGCACAGTCTCACTCTCCTTGATCACCTGCCCCGGGTCTTCCAAAAGTGTCCCTTGTGTGGGTTGTGTGTACCCTCGTGTTGTAGTTGAGCCTTGATTGCTATTGGCATATCAGTGAGTGGGATTGGCCCTCAGGCTGATTGGCTGTGTGGTTTGGCCACGTCCACAGCTTACAGGCTGCTGGGGAGGGAGAGGCTTTACCCCACTGAGTAGGATTTGCCCCAGTGGGCTCTGGTGCCTGTTGAGACCACCCTTTGTGTCTTTCGCTTGTGGGACTAATTGGGCAATGTTTTGCCATGGTCTGAAGGCAACCACCCAGTATATTGGTTCTGGTGCCTCTTGGGAGGGACTCCAATGCATGCACAAGTCATTCACTGCCTGTGACTGTTTGGGAGTTACCTGGTAGGGGCTACAAAACAATCCGCAGTTGTTCGCTGCCTGTGCTAAACCTCAGGCATGTGGGAGAGGCCGCACTACAAATTGAGGGCATCTGCTACCAGTACCAGGCCCAGGATAGCTCTGCAAAAAGTCAGGACACCCTGAAGCCTGCTGCCACCTGCTGGCTCCCTTAAGGCTTAGCTGCTGCTAGAGCCTCATGTGGTGTGCAAGTTGGATGAGGCGGGGTCTCAGGGAATTACTACAGTGGGAAGATGTGTGGTCACCAGGTTAATGTCAATTCTGGTTTGGTGCCAGTGCTGAGCCTGGAGCTACTCATCAAAATTGTCAGAGCACACCGAGGCCAGTTGCCTTCCACCAGGGTCCTGCCAGACTCCAATAGTTTTCCAAGAAAGAATGCAATGCAGGTGGGGCTGGCTACTCATAGAGAAAGTGCTTTCAGCATTGGGGAAGTTGGGTGGGGTGGAGTCCCAGTGAGTCAGCAGGGCAGAGCAGTCAACTCACCAGGCCAATCAAATTCAGATTTGGCCATGGTCGGGGCGGGCTCAACATAGGAAAGGTAGTGCCCAGCTGCCTGCTGCACTAGAGAAGCACCTCACATAGGGAAAATGCCAACTGTCCTCTATTGCCCCCTCACTGAAGCCAACACACCTCAGTCTGTCCCCCTGTATGTCTCCAACATCTCCTGAGTCACCATCTCGCTGGACCCCAAGGTAAGTGTGTGAGCTAGTGTGTCTTTACGCAGGTCGTTTAAGAGGATGTCTGAGTTTCCCACAGCCTTCCGTCCCACCCAGACAGTCAAATCCCTACTGTTTTTTATAGCCAGTTTTGTGGGGGCTCCTCTTCCTGGCACCAATACCTTAGGCTGTGGAGTCTGGTGTGGGGAGCTGGGTTCCCTCACTCCTCCCAGGGGAACCTTCTCAGCTGAGAGATCCCTACTGATTCTAAACTGCCACAGGGAGGTTTTGGGCCTATTCCACGTTTCCATCCCTCTTACCAGTCTTGCTGTGGCTTCTTCTTTATATTTTTAATCATAGGAGCTCTTTTCAGCTAGACTTCAGGTGGTTCTCCAGGTTGACTGTTGTATAATTTAGTTGTAATTTTAATGTGTTCATGGAAGGATGCAAGCACAGTGTTTATCTACTCCACCATCTTGGATTGCTCCTTTTAAATTCTTGGTTTTCCTATTTTTTAAAGTGAGTTGGGATTTTACTATTGTGAGAATCTGAATTCAAAAATGCACAAGACAATGCTGTGAATATTCTACCAATTTATAAGGTATTCTTATTGTTCCCAATATTGTTCCATTTTTTAACTCCTGGAAGGAAATAAGTCATACAAACGGCTATCCTTATAACATGGAACACATGGTTGATATTAAAAAATACCAAGCCGTTAGAATAATTAATATTAAATTGGGGACAGGAAAGTTTGGGGGGAGGGGAGTTCAGGAAGAAATAAATGAATAATTTGTTCTGAAAATAAGTTTACCTCATAGAGAGTATATGTGTATTGACCTGAGTTATAAGTGACTAAAAATAGCACTTCCCAATGAAAGCATAAATGTTATGTATAATAGCTTTGCCAAGCAAAATTCTAATAAGATTTTCAAGAAAAATGATATAATAAGTGATATGATATGATAGAAAAATGGGTAGTATGATACAAAGGTTAATACAATGTTCTTGCTTTTTGAGCCTTTGGATTTCAGACATACTCAGATGGAACCTCCACCATTAAAAGAAATGTTTGTCTCTTAAAAGGTGAAGTGGGAGCTCAATAACCCTTTTTCTATTTGCGTGTAACTTGACCATGGTCTGCTCTTCAGGCCATGAGCTACTGCACAAACCCATGACTGCTTCTGCAGCAGCTGCACGAGAAGCTCAGAAAGGATGCAAATAATTGGTATTATCATTAGTTCTTCCATAGTCACAGACTTTCAGACCCTCTTGGATTTTTTTTTCCTTTTAAAAGTTCTGACATGAGCTTCAGAGACACACTCTAGAACAAGATTAGTCATTCATATTAGATCACTTAAATCTCTCCTTTTGATACCAAAAAAGAAGTGTCCCAATACACAGAAGATTAATATTTGTTTAAAAGGCATGGGTGTGTAAAAAAAGAAGCCCTAATTTTCAACAGGTGGCACTGACTGTGCAGCACAAAAGCTGCCAATTATTTGAAAGAACACTCTGCTTTTAGAAAAGATTCAGACTAGAAAATAGTAATAATTTTAAAAGTTCTCGATCAGGGTTTGTGCTGGATATTTTGCATTTATCCTCCCAGATCTACTCTGTCCCTCATGTGGTCTGTGCTCCAGGAGACTGAGCTGAGAGCACTGTTTCACCTGGCCTTCCTGTGCTCTGGCTTCATCTGGCTTCAGCCAGTGGAGAATATCAGCAGGAAAGTGAAGGAAGGAGCGAGAAGTCTGGGGAGTGATTTCCCGATTCCCCCTACACAGCTGCACTGTATGCTGGCTGAATCCCTTTAATGAAGGCCGTGGCTTCCATCACGCTGCCTTCCCCATGCAATCACCTAACTAGAATTTGGGTAACTACTCCTTGGCTTTTCCTGGGGAGACAGGGACTAGAACAGCTCCTCTCTTTGTGAGCCCCAGGTGCTGTACTCTCTTTTCAATTTTGCTTCTT
>NW_017731568.1:1573301-1592026 GCF_001890085.2 Hipposideros armiger
ATCCATATGTTTTCCAGCTAAAAACAGAAAGGAATTTGGGGAAACAAATATTCTTTTTGATGGCTCCAACTGTCAGAGATGACACTAGAGTTTTGTTTTGTTTTTGTACAGTTTAATTGAGAAGAACTTAAACATGAAATCTGCACTGAAGCTACTTGCCACTATACCCATTTCAATTTCAGATCTATTCAGTTTGAATTGTTCCAATTAGGCAATTGGTGTTTGACTTCCTTCCTCTTCATGTGTTAACTGTTACTTTTAAAGCAAATTCAGGCTATTCTGTCAAGAGCATGATAAATTCATCTATAAGAGATGAATATATTCTTGTTTTAAAAGGAGTCAGTGTTACCACTTTTTCTTCTTCCTCTTGTCATCCTTTTGCTTAATTCAGATATTTGATTTAAGAAATTAACTGGATGCAGTTTGCTTATCATTTTGGTGTCTCTGAAAAGAGTAATGACCCAAGTTATTAGCCTTTTTATTAAGCCTTTTCACCTGCCTCGTCTCCTAACAAATAGTTCTTATCTTCTATAAAGATGTTAGTTTATAATTAACTTGCAAGGAACAGTAATAAAAGAATCAAACTTCAGTATAAAATCATGGGGATGTAATGTACAGCATGGTGACTATAATTAATAATACTCTATTGCATATTTGCAAGCAACTAAAAGAGTGGATCTTGAAAGTTCTTACCACAAGAAAAAAAATTTTGTTACTGTGTGGTGATGGATATTAACTGGACTTATTGTGGTGATTGTTTTGCAATATATACAAATATAAAATTATTACATTGTGTGCCTAACACTCAATAAAAACAAGCAAACAAAACTCCCTGGCATGTGAGGCCAGCCCTCTCTCTCTAAGATGGAAACTCCAGGTATGAGACAGCAGCAAGAGGCTACAATCGGGAACAATCTACTTTCCTGTACACTTACTGAAAAGGGAGAAAAAAGACAATGAAGGGTGTGTAGGACATGAAGAAAGAAGTTCACTTCCACCAAAGCCTTGGGAAGCCAGTGTTTGGAAGATGAAATACATGATGGAGGAAATGAAATCTCAGTGAATTAACAACCTGCCTTGAGAAGATCATCGGTTGCTAATTATAATGGTTAACATTTATTGAGCACAAACTATGATTTGAGGACTCTTCGAAGCATTTTACATTCATTAATTACATGCTTATAACAATCCTATGATCTTGGTGCTATTAAATGTATGTTCTAAAGCTGAGGACTCTGCAGCATGAACAGCTTTACCCACTTCACTTGGGCAGCTTGGGTCCACTCTTAACCACTAGTCCATATCACCTCTGGAATAATTTCCTATGAACCTTTTTTGAGTATTGAATTTTTTTCTGGGAAAAGTCCATATCCTACTTCTATTACCACTTTCTAAATAAAGATAGGGAACGACTGAAGTTTTATATAGCAAAAAAGAGAAGGTGCTTTTTCTTTACATAATTTTGGAGAATTGGAACTGTCTGGATTAATGGCAAAGCTCAACGCTGCCACATTTTTTTGCCACCTGAAAATGTGGTTCAGCTCTACTTACCTCAGCTTGCCTGGTCAGCACTGGAGATCTATCAGTGTCTGCAGAAGAGGAAAGTTCCCTCTCCTTAAGAGTGGTGTCAAAGAAAGAGTGTTTCGGGAGATAGTAGGAGGCACAGAGAGAAGTGCAACAACAGGCAGAGATAAAGGAATCCAGTGCTTTAAACAAATGCAGGAAGGCTATTTTGGAACCACTGTGAAGGAACACACCAGGATGGTTTCAGATCGACAAAGAAGGCCTCAAGTCTTCTCTCTCCACCCAAAGACACCCTTTTCTGGGTATAAGAGAGAAGTGCTATCCGTTTTGAGTCTCCCACCATCTTGACTATTATTCTAGCATCCTAAAGTGAGAATTATGTCTGGGAACTCCTTGGCCAAATGTCAAGTTATTGGTGTCACTTGTGAGTCTATTCTACCAGACAGCACTTAATGTTGTCAGACCTGCCATGAACACCTTCATCAAGAAAGAGCAGTCTTAGGCCCATTCTGTTCACTTTTCTTTCCTTCTTGGGATTCCAACATGGGGATGATTCCTGGGTCTTCTTTTCAAAACTCATTTCCCATCAGCCCATTTTGTTTTCCCACTTCATCCCTAAAGAACTCCAAGGAGGGAAGTTAATCAAATCCATTAAAGGCAGAAGTTGGATAACTACACTCATCAGCTTCTCTGAAGTTTTTTCCCCCTCCTGTGTATTATCACCATCAAGGCTAGGCTGATGTTTAGCAAAGAGCACCTGTCAAAACAAAAGAAGAGTTCACACCTCACAATTTTAAGCCCCAGGTAAGAAACTCAGCCTGGTGGATCCGCAGAGAGGAAGACAAGAAACCCGAAACTCCAGGACTTGGAGTGGAGTTAAGTGAGTTTCCTCTGGGTACCAACAGGCTTTTGTTTAACACGATTAAATCCTCTTTGTTTCATTACAGACATCAATGCGAAAACAAACAGTGTGATCAAGATAAAGGCTGGGAGCAGCATTTTGTTTCTCTTTCTCTTTCTTCTTTTTCTCCGAGAGCTATCACCACCTCTCAGTGGACAGGCTTAAAGGAACATAACTGGCTCACTGAAAATTGATGAGCTGAGCCGAGCAGGTGTACAGGAAAGCTTTGGGCTGCGGGGTTAGGGAATGGAAAAAGTGTGAAGCACTATGTCCATGACCAGATCAAGTGATAAGAGGACCGGCTTCCTTTGCTAACTAATTAATTGCCTTTCTTTTCAAAACATAGTCTTTGATTTCAAGAAACACCTGAAGAAGATAAGACCTAGTCCTAGTGAAATACAACAACAACCCCAAACCTCCTATTGGGGTTGAGCCTGGGGGGTGGGAGTGTAGTGTGCAGACAGGGAGGATGGAGGGAAACATTACGGAGTTAGTCACCAAAATAACAAATGATTGACCAGTCAGGAGACAGCTGTCCACTGAATTCTATCAGGGATACATCAGAATTGAAACCGGTGTGCATTTCCAAGGCAATCTTTTCCCTATTATTAAATTGCTTATTTTATTGTTGTTAGACAACACTAACTTCTTTTCCTAAACAAAACGTGGACGTTGTGAGCGTAACAGCTCCACTGAGCTGACAGAAGCTGGGGTCATCCATATACACATTTTAATTACCTCTTTTCAGTCAGGAACATCATTAGACGTTTATTATTACCAGCCACTATCTTGTGATCTTAATTGGCTTCCTTCACAGACGACACCATGAAGCCAAGGCAGAAGCTCTGGCAGCCGCCCAGAGATAGTGACCATATCAATGACACTTTACACTGATACTGTCTTCAGCTGAATAACAACCATCAGTTTAAGTTTTAATGCTAGACATGAGGTGGAAGCTTCTTTTAACACCTGTATACAGAGATTTTCCTGATTTCATGGTGTTGAAAAACACACTGAGAGGTAGTGACTTTTCATACACCTTTGTTAGGGTTATAGAGAAATTATCTACGTGTAGGAGAGGGTTGTGCCAAGCAGCCAGTTATTCCCTGTGGCTCTCTTGGATTCTGGTAAAATGAAAAAAAAAAATGGTTTGCCTACCAAATGGAAAAATCTGGATCCATTGACATGCAAATTAAATCTGCAGCGTTGGCCATGGTTCTCTGGCTGCTTGCTACTCAGAAATATGGAAACACCCTTAAATTAATAGTTAGCATTAGTAACATTGGACCTGAATCAATAATAGTTATTAACTTAGTTTCTAAAGCAATTGCCATCATGTTGAAGATAATGGCAGATTTTGAGGCAGGGAAAAAGGGGATGATTATGAAATAAACATATTGTCACGTCTTGTGGTGGATGGGAAAGAGGTCTCTCTGTGAATAGAATTAGTATCTTTCTCTTTGCAAAAAGAAAAGAAATAAGTTGTAAAATTTTAAACCCTGGGGCTCACTTTCTATAATATCAGGCTGATGTCTCTGGGAACAGTACTTGGATACCTTCTTCTTACATGTAATTATCCTATTGATTCCTGGCCCTTTGGGCCTTTCTTCAGGCACTTGTAGAAAAGACAGCCACAAATATTCTAACTTTGGGTAAGTATCAAAATTGTGTAAAAATTTGAACTCCCCTGAAGAGAAAAAAAATAATTTTCAAAAGCCACATATATCAATGGATTATTTGTTCAAAATAATAATGGTTAGAAAGCTCGTTTTTATTTTTGTGGTTAAGATTCAAATAATATTGATCTTATCAATATATTCCTGACGTATTCTTTTAAGAGATTCTTGTCAATTACCAGGACCTGAAGATTTGAGGGATACATCTCCAAACATCATTTCGGAAAAGGCCTAGTAAATGGGCAGACTCCTAGGAGTATAATTTTCCATTCAGTGAGTTGAACTGGTGTAGACATTAAAGTCTTTGGAAAGAACCATCCATCTATTTTCTTATATCCCCAGAGTTTTGGTTATCAGAAGATTCATACATCTGCCTTCTTTCTCGCAATTACTCTACAGTGACCCAGAACACACAGGCTGCTTTTCCAGGACTTTATACTTCATTTTTTAATAGCCTGCAGCCATCTAATTATAGGTAAATGTTATGAAAAATTTAAAACTATAAGTGACAAAACCAACTTCAGTTTATGGAATTCCTGTAATGTGAGGTCATGTCATGGTTACCCACAGGTAAGTATAATTTCTAAGCCATATATATTTTAAAATATGTCTTAAGACATGACATTGATATATTCTATCTGTAAATACAGCCGAATTCTCAGTGAGAAGGATCTTGAAATAAAGCAAAAAATTGGATGAAAAATTCAAATCACTCTAATTATTACAGGACAGCTAAATATGGTTTAAACTATACACAGTGAGATGAGGACTAGATAAAATAATTCTCTTCATTCACTACCAAGCATAACCTCTTGGCGGCTCCACTTCTGTTATTGGAATGGTCATTTTTGCTTCCAGAAAATAAATTATTTCTTTCTCATCCTCATTTTTTGTTTACCTGATGGATTTCCTCTTTTAGGAAGACATGAAATTTGCTTTACATTTCAACTGCTTTACTGTATTGAAACAGGATGGTGAAATACAGCTGTTTAAAACATACTGTGAGCAAAACGCAACGAAATATTATTTTTAAGAAGAGTCATCAAAATCAGGGTGCCAGTCACTCATAGAAGCAGAGTAAAAATTACTTGCACTTCAATATTTATATTTATATGCATTATAAGAAAAATGTATTTTTTTTTCCGGAAAGAAGGTGCAGAAAAGGGCACAGTATTAGCTAAATATTGTACCTTCGAATATCACTCATTTCCTTCACAATAGTACTGAAAGGGTCTAATTTATAAGTTTTTCCATCTCCCTGTTATGCTGGTTTGTAAGTTCTGACACTGCTACTGGTATGTTAATGAGAAGCTAGCGTTCCATTAAGAGAAAACCATATGCTCTGCTGCCTACTGTGAAAGAGAAAGCATGTAATGTGGCTGTTGCCTTAGTAACACATTAATTCATTTTGTCAGTGTTGGCACAGATCATTTCATTTATAAGAAAACAAGTATAATAGTTTACCACATCTATAATATTTACAGTGTTTCTGTTACAAAACAGTGACAAAATGAGTTTAAAAAATAGAGTTGGTATAATATCATTAAAATATGGAATTTGTGGTAAATTTTTCTCTGTAAAAATGAAAAAAAAATAAAGATTGGTGTAAAATTTCTCTTCACAATCCTACTTAAAACACTTTAACACCAAACTGTTTGCTTTTTAGCATATTTGTATTATACTAATAACGTGCGTCTGCTGCAAAAAATTTAGTCCATGAAAAACACAAGTGCATTAACAGTTTTTAATGAATGCTAAACAAAATATTTCATACAACAGTTTTGTTAAATTACAACCATTATAAACCTAATCGTATGCTAGTGTGTTACTCATAACAAGGCTAAACATTTATCTAGTTTTATCTGTTCTTCCAGATGTTTATTAGTATTCTAGCACTCCTAAAATATTTCAATTAAACCACTCCATTTTCTCATGTGAATGCATTTTGGGTTTTATTCGCAGAAAATCTAGTCACATGTGTATCTAAATAAATATAGTACACTGTATATGCTATACACACAAGTGATACTTAATGTGAGTTGAGATAATCCAAAAGCGTGATAAAGGAGGAGGTGATTAGAGGAAAGACAAGTTCCTGTTTATTGAAGTCTGCACCTGCAGCAGGATATCAGTTCTACCGATCCTTAGGGTATTCCACACCTGTAAACACACATTTTTAACAACAAACATTTTGCATCTGTAATGTTCACCTATCTTCTTTAACCAATAAAAAGGGAACTGTGTGTAAGATAGCGAGCAACTATCATTTACCAGTTTATGCAGTGATTCAAGTTTTATGTCATTTCAAAAGAAGCATTTCTACATTTACATAAGTTATACAAATGGGTGCAAAGAACTGTGGAGCTGGCCATCTAAGTAATGAATGGCCAATTATACTTTCAACATTAAGAAATACCTTCCTAAAATATCAGTGTTCAATGGGTTCATCCAAAGCTTCAGGAACCGAATATGGGTGTTTTTGTTTTTACTCCACTGACTATCGATTCACAGCATTGCTCCCAAGTTTTATGGGATTATTTCTAATTAGAACCCAAGACCCAAGAGTATTTTTAAGAGTCTCTTTTACAGACCTGCAATGCGATTACTCTGGGAAACACTTAAGAAAATAAAATTTATGATTAGCTTTGATGAAAATGACTTTAGTTTTAACTTCATAACATCTCTGCTTTGATATGAGTAAAATACTTTGAATGGCTACATCACCAAAAGAGAAAATATAACCAAACATCAATGTAATTTTATATGATGGGCAATTAAATGTCTCTGAAATGTAATCATATCACATTGACTCACCCAATAAAAGTAACTTAATGAAGTATTTTATCTAATTCATATGTTTTTACTTATTAGTTTGTGGTGCTTGAAAAAATAAAGCTGTAAACTTTTTAAGATCCTTCTTTCAACTCAAGCTATTTCTATCAATAAAACTGGTTTGTCAGCAGTTAAGTGGCACCACATTTATGCTTTAAGTACACTAAATTATGGGTAGCTTTATAATGAGATTCACTGATTAGACTTACTATAAATAAGATGATATGTAGTACTATGACTTTGGTTAAATAAAAACATTATGTAGTGCATAACACCTGAAATTTTAAATCTTTTTGATTTGAAAAGTTTATTACTCATCTCTCCTCAATTAATTAATGTGAGGATCAAAAATAAGATTATAAACTGGAAAATATACATATACAAATGTATATATGTATATACACACACCTAAGCATATGTATTTTTTATACTATTTAATGTATTTTTATTTTGATAAATAAAACCACATATTTTAGATCTAATATTACCCTAGTGAATTCTCTAATTATTTTCTCATAATAATTTCCAAAGTCCACATTTAATATTATGAACTAAGAAAATTATTGTTGTATCTACATGACCACGAAAAATGGTAAAATAAAAATTCACAGAAAAAAATAATTTATTAAATGTTTGATATATTATATCCTGCAATCAGGTTAACTATCCTTTCCTCACTGGTAGCATCAATTGTGTTTACTTTATTTCCATACAGGAGTATGAGTAATGCAGAATGACAACCATGAAGGCCAACGACGCTTAAGGTCAGGTTTATGCATATATTTGTTAACATAGTTGAATCTAAGGAGTTCCACTCTGATAATATTAAATTATTATGTTGCTTTAGAACAACTTACACAAAATATTATAAAATAATATACTCTCTAATATATAAATAATATTTCTTATAATCATTGTTTTTAATATGTAAAATATAATCACTTCATAGCAAGTAAAAGTATGTATTTTGAGTATTTTAAGAACTATAAAGAGGCATATAGTAAATATATTTAAAAATCCAACATTAAAATATTTTTAAATTTTACATGTCATATATTAAATACTTCATATATTTGTTGAATAAATGAATAAACTTAAAATTATGAGCATACCTGCATTCATACCACCCCTCTAGTCACATATTAAATGTACGGCACACACAAACTTCCAGGTGGAGTGTTTTGACTGTAAGAGTGTTGAAAGTAAGTATTTAAAATTTAACAGTAGCCGGTCAGTATTTGCTTTTGGAGTTAAACTGTTAAGGAGTAATGTTTCAGTTCAGTTCAAGATGAATTTACTAAGTGGTGGGAAAGGAGGAACAGAATTAAATGACCTCTCAAATCTTGTAGAATTTTAAGATTTGAACAAATAAAAATGCCAATATTTGGAGAGGATTAAATAATGATAGCTTCACATTTAAGCCTTTTCAATATTCATCTTCACTTTTGTTTAGGGGCATATAATTCAACAAAAAGTTGGTCAACAGTTTTAGGTGAACTCAGATTAGTCATGTGGTAAAAACTTTATTTCCCCAAGATGAATCATTTAAAATAAATGTCTGACTGTTCATTAGTCCTGAATTAAGTAGAGTAGCACATTTATATAATATTTTACCTAAAGTGTTAAAATTTACACATTATATATTTAATCATAAATTAAACTAGTTGTATAAAGAATACAAATTTTAATAGACATCAAAGATATTTTAACCTCAGATGTAATTTGTTATTGTCATTGATTTATTTAACATAAAATATGCAATATGATACAAATAATAAACTTTAAATTGTTGAATACAGAAAAAAATGGTCTAAGGCATTCTCTCATAGAGACAGAAATATGCCAGTGTAAAGATAACGATATGATTTGGGCTATGCTATTTTCTGAAAAAATTCATATCCTTATTAATTATGTATCAAATGAATGCTTTCTAATTAAGTGAGGAAGATATACAATTAATATACATAGTATAATATTTTAGGAGATATATGTAGTATTATTTTATATTTTTCCATTAATTAATGCAGAAACAATTGCTATTAACTTATTTGTAGCTATTCCAGTGATTAGGGTATTCTAAAGAATCTAGTCCTAGGATATTGTTTTCTAAGCTTTACTCATATGATATAGGAGAACATGTTATACAGCACATGTGACCTACACTTTTATAATATAGTTAGTATATTAAATGGCTTTATTTAGAAATATTGGATCACTAGATAATTATCTCCTGAATTTCTTTAAGTTGACTTAAAAATAACATGTTGGAGATAGAAATTTTCCCAAGTTGATGCTAAGATTGTTCAAACATACACCATGTTTTTTTGTGTTGTTTTTTTTTAGTTTTTTCCTCCTTTTAACTTTTGGTCAAATTGATAAGCAGCCCAGCTTTATAGCAGTGTGATATGGAGGCATTATCATATTTGAACATTGGACTTTTTACTTATGGGAACTTAAGTTCTCGCCAGACCAACAAGACATTTCTTTTGTTTGTTTGTTTTGCTTTTCTCTTCTTAGATTCAGAGAAAGAATCTTATGCCTCAGAAAGAGAGATTCTTGTGGGGGAAAAAAGTGTAGTAAAAAAAAATACACAATATCAAATTTGAATTCTTCTATAGAAAATAAAATTTAGGCATCTACATAATACTTTTATCAGGAAGTGTATCCCCATTAACTACATTCTATTTTGATAAAATCAAAGAATGTTTTCAGAAACAAAGAGTATATAATAAGACACGCATGTCAAAACTGTACCATTCCATCTTTAATATACGAATACTTCTTGCAGAACGTTTTTACCATGGTAATATATTCTTATTTATTAATCAATAAAGGGTAATGTAAATTTTCTCTAAATCCCACTCTATTCAAGACCTCTAAAGGCTACTTTGCTGATATTTTTACAACCTTTTGGTTATAACCCTCATGCTTAAATTTAAAAAAAATATGATGATACCACTCAAAGCAATACATGATTATTTCAGATTTGGTGTACAAGGAATGCCAGACCCATGGACTTACTGAGGAGTTCATCATAAGGTCCTGAAAGATGGATTATCTGATTGTGCCAGATTAATATTCATAAAACAACCAACTTTTTTCTTCATTAACTTTTTGTTTGAAAATAGATCACCAGTTTTCCTGTTCGGTTCACTCATGCTGTAGGAGGGAGGACATTTTGTCTTTTACATGTGTGCATTCTTTATAGTACTAAGTTATGACTCACTAAATGTTCAAAAACTTGAGCTAATACCTTCTGATAGGTGAATTTGTCCTTACTTATAAGAGGTGATGTTGCACCTTGTGTTAAAATATTTATTAATAAACCTAAAACTGCTCCAAAAAATAAAGCACTAAAAATATATTTATTAAATTTACAGAAATAGTTAACTTCATAAAGTTAAACCTAGATAAAGTGTAATTCTCCTTTTTGGTTTTCATGTACTAAATGTACAAGTAATTTTGGCCAAAAATGCTTTAGTGAATTGTCAGCCTATGTAAAATGTTAAAGAATATCCAGTTGATTGTGTATTAAAGATTTTAAGAAATACAGAATCACATAATATCAGATGTTAGAGAAGGCAAGTAATCAAAATGATTACCAAACATTTTTTATAAAATTAATTTTGACACTTAAGAATTCTTTTATATATCTTTTATTCTCGATGTTCCTCAATGTACTTGTAAAATACCCAATTACACAGGTAAGTTTCCAATTAATTGAGCACCTAGCTTAATTTTTCCAGAAAGGTTGAATTATTTAAATTATTTATTCAAGATTATAATTTAAATAATGCTCAGAATTCAAATTTTCTGCCAGTTTAAATTATTTCTAGATATAGCTAATTTAAAAAGTTTTTAATAATCATAAACTCACAACATTAAGTACAATGTGGTTGAGGTTAGGAAGTAAATAAATCTACATTGAAAATTATAAAACAAATGTATTTTTCTTTCACCTTTTTAATGTTTGTTTTCAATTCCTGTTATTAAGCCCACAACAAATTATTTCACTGAATGTAATGCCATACATGTGCAAGCCTATCATTACTTAATAACAGAGTAATTCATTGAGATTATATAAATTTGCTAGTTATTTATCTAAGTTTATCCCTGAAACAGATACAGAGCGCAGTATTACCGTAAACATTCTAGAATTTTAGGCTTCATCAGGATGCTAATGATACAAATATATACTACATTGTTTTTGTAAGCCAAAGATATTTTGGAAGTTCTATTTTACAAATAATTACAAGCTAAAATTTAGAAAGGAGACTCCTGGAACTTTGAATATTTACATATATAATATTATAATGAAGAAAGAAGATGAAGAAGCTGAGAGAGGAAGAGAAAGACGAAGGAGGAAGATGGAGGAGGAAATAGGAGGATAAAAGAGGTGAAAGAGAAAGAAGTGGGAAAGAGGAGAATGGAGGAAATTGTCCTGAATGACTGAACACGAACTGAAATAGAAAAAGACAGGAAATTTCGAAGGATATGTGCATCCATGTGATAAAGAGATTGACTAAAGGTAAGTTTGAAATTGGAGAGAAGAATAAGGGCCAAGGAGAATGCATCAAGGGCCTAGTTCCCCTCAAAGGAAGACGAGATGGAGAGAAATACATGAGGAAGAGAAGGGCCAACAGGTGGCACCAATGGATTGAGACAGTTTAGTTATTTGGCAAGTATAGCCGGTCAGTTTGGAAATAGGAAGAAGGAGAGGAAAAGACTGAAAATATTGCATATAATACATATTTGTCCTGCTGAAAGATGAAACACAGAATGATTTCTCTAACAGAGAAGAAAACAAGCAATTAAATTTATTCAATAAATAATCACTGAGCACCAGCTATGTGCCAAATATTGTTACAGACCCTGGTATAATAGTGGTGAGCAAACAGACATAGCCTTCTGGAGTTTACAGTCTGATGAGACCAATAACCAGTACTTATCAATGTACCACCAAATAAACATTTAAGTATAAACGGTGATAAGTTGTTTGGAGAAAATGAACCAGGAATATGTTAGTTGAGAACACAGATGCTATACTTGTCCTGGAGGCAGCAAGACTTCTCTATGTAAGTGATAGCTGAGCTGGAATCAGAAGGTGAGTGGACAGGAATTAGGCAAAAGGTGGTAGAAGAAAAGTGTGCCAGAGAGCCCTAAAACAGGAAAGAATTTGATGTATTTAAGGGACATGACAAAGGCTGATGTGGCCTAGAGTTTGCTGAGACACAAAGATTGGTGACACAGACAGAAAGGTCAGGCAGGGGCTTGACACAACTTTCGGATTGGGTGCTTCATTCTATGAGTCATAGAAAATGGCTGAAAGTTTCAAACTAATGTGTTACTTAATCACATCTGTGGTTTCAAAAGATTACCCTGACTATGATTTGGAGACAGAATTCAGAGTGTGTTTGGGGTTGGGGGGACAAAGGCTGGTAATGGAGAAATAGAATGGATTCAAGAATACCAGCTTGGAGGCAACTGTAGTTACCCAGATGAAAGATGATGGAATCTTCAGCTACGGTGGCAGTGGTAAAGGTGAAGAGGCGTAGAATAATTCAAGATAGATTTAGGAAGCAAATTTTACAAGAATGGCTATACACTGAGTATGGGAAGTAAGGAAAAGGAGGGTTTCAAAGTCTACTCTTGGGATGGGGGGCTTTTTCAAATATCATAACTGACAATTATTTTCTCACATTATCCTGCCCTCTGGTTTGAAACTCATACATGACTGTGAAATTAAAGGACATGATTATTTGCAAGAAATCCCCCAATAGAAAATTTCATTGCATTGGTAGCTCTGCAAATTATATTGTATCCATTTCCAAAATGGTGGGAGACTCAGTGTTCTCTTACTCCCATGGTTTCCCTCTTGGAGGTAAGAATAATAAGAATCCCTGTTCCCTACTTTCTCCTGTGACTTTCCTTTGTCCAGGATGCCTCTGAATGCCACCATAGATCACTGGCTAGTATTCTCTATACCCTTCTCTTCCCCAGTTGGGGGGGTGGTTAAGACTTTGGGAGTTCAAGATGATATAAGCTTCAGAAAAAAATGTGGGTCTCACTATTCATTATCAGGTTTTACTATCGAGACAATTTAATTTAAACAAACTATTTAAGTTAACAAAAAAGTATAAAGAAGATTCACATTGAATTTTCTTATCATTCTCATCTGCCATGGGCATTCAGCCTGCCATATATAATTATACTATTTTGAAATTTAGAATAAGAAATTAGCAGTTATTCACATGTGGTCCTCTTAGTCACAAAATAAAGTTAAATTGTGTTTTCTTTTGAGTCCACAACACAAAGTTTTTGTTTAGCAATAGTGTCTACAATTCTTAAGCCTCTATTAAGGTCAAGGAAATTTATATATACATGATTTCATGTAAATCTCACTAAAACTCTATAATGTAGATTATTATTATTTCCATTTTTCAGAAGAAGGAACGGATTTTTTTTAAATCAAGTAATTTGTCCCAAGACCAGTCTGGCTCATATCAAGGTTTTATCATCTTCTTAGAAAGAAATTTCATGATTTATATCTTAATTGAAAGCTGTTGTAGACTGAATCTTGGAAAGAAAACACTTTTCAACATTCATTTTGTGTTTTAAAACTGAAGTAAAGCTCTTGGCCTAAAACAAAGTTTTAAAAATAAATTTTAAAAAAATACACACCACTTGCTCTCCGAAAAGCTTTTGCTGCCATCTGACTTTTAAATACAGGTATGTGTAAGCCCATGGGAGGCCACACATTAGCCCCCAAGTCATACAGTGATGCACTCATTTTTATCTTTGGGCAAGTCTTTAACTGCCTTAATAATTAATTGTCTCATTTTAAAATGTGAATGGTACCATTTCCTTCTAGGAACTCTGAGATGAGCAATAAATATAAATGAGATAATTGGTTAAAATTATCTATAATTTATGAAAAAAATGGTTTAAGCTAATTCAATGTATTTATTTAATCTCAAGGAAAGATTGAAGAAGCATCTTTTAACAGCATCTGGAATCCCCTCAGCATGCACACTGAAGTGGAATGAGGTGATGGTAGAATTAGAATCTTTCCTAGGGCTTTCCAATAATTACTCTACACAGGGAATAGTATTGTCACAAGTTTTCCTGCCAAAATTTGAATACATCACATAGCCTATTTAAAAAGAGATAAGTTAATTTGGTCAGATAAAATGTAAACTTTTATTTACTTATATTTTATACTATATTTTATATTTTTATATTTATATACTTATATTTTTAATTGAAACTATTACAGTGTGGCTATATTCAATTATTTTAGCAAAAACAAAGCAAAGTAAATAGAGGAAAAGGCAGTTGCATTTTTGGAGACTGTCACAAGAGGGCATTTATGGATTAACTCAGTAAATTTTTCTATATTAAAAAAAAAAACCACTGAAAAGTATTTCCAACTCCCAACAGCAAAGTGAAAATAATTAATTAATAAAAATTTAAAGGAAAAAGAGGAAAGTCTCTAAAATGTTTATTTTATATTAATTCTGCTGTAGAAAATTGGCTGTTCTTTTTTAAGTGTTTCTGTCAAATGAAAAGTAGTATATACTCTCAAGTGTTAGATTTCTCCAAAATACTGAGATCCTGAAAATACTGTATCAAGCTAAAACAAACAAAAAAAAATCCACCCACATTTCGTTTCTAGCATTTGTTTGTATACTATTGCCAAAGAAATATGTAAAATAAATCTTACTACAACAACAGATAAAAGGTAATTACATTTTAAAATATGATTTTATCTTTTGTGCTGAAAAACAAGCTAATTAATATTCCTAAGTATTTTGAAAACAGGTGCCATTTAGATAATATAAGCACAAATGCCTTAATAAAATAATGAAAAGCTTAGTTTCATTAGGAAATAGGTAAATTGCTAGAAAGAAAGTGTCTTAGGGCCCAGTTAAGGGGGGAAAAAACAAACTGAAACAAATGTTAAAATATTTTTTCTCCTGTTATCTTGAGCTCTTGCAGAGTAAAAAGCCTTTGACATATTCATCTTTGCAATCCCAGCCTAGCATGGTGCTGAGTATACAGTAGGTGCTCAATAAATATCACTAAATGAATAAATGAAAGCATCTCTTTGAGGATAAATTTATAAGTGCCAAGGCAAGGGAGAATTTTTTCAGTGGTTATTAGTTAAATTGATGACTTTCTTATTGCATTAATTGATGTCAAACCTTCAAATACAAAGGGAAAACTTCAATCACCAGGGGTCTCCAAATAACTGCAGGGTTGGTGCCATATATACAAACAAAACATCAGGAGAGCTTACGTAATGATATGTATATGTTCAATTGGCCAGAACAAAGAAGTTGCAATTATGGGAGCAACAATGTATATAATATAATCTGGGAATCCTAGAGCTATAAATCTCTTCATGATCATCTAGCCTATCCCAATAACACCCAATTTATGTCATGAAGGATCCCTCTAGTTTTTACCCAATCGGTTCAATATCTTGTACAGGATTTTTAAAAATTCATTAAAGACCTGTAATGGGCTATAAGAATATTTCATAAGCATTGGATAATCCTGGTTATCATATGATTTTATATCATTTCAATCAAAAATAAAGAAATGTGACATTTTAGATAACCTGCAGTCTTATTACAGGTAAACATGCAATTTCCTTTAGGCATTTTAATATAACTAAAACAAATTTCAGATTTGTTTTTCTACTTATGCCAAAGTTCAAGCTTTCAAAAGCCGTTTTCATTATACCACACTCAGGCAAGATAGTGAGACATGGAGAAACAGTCTCGCTGATTATTTGAGTTAAGACTAGATTCAGAACTCAACTCCAATATTTATTAGGAAAATTGTTTTCTCTAAATGTGTTTTTCATGTATAAAATTGGGATAATACTGGCTACTTTAGTGCACTGTAGGTTGTACACCTTAGGTAGTAACTTTTAATACTGTAGGTAGTAAGATTTAACATATGAAAATTGCCTGATAAGTAGAAGGTAGTCAGTAAATACCAGCCTTTATAATTAGAGAGCCATAGATTTTAGTACCCCGCATTGAGAACTCTGAGATGGTGGCAGATATGCCAATGATTACAAAATATTCCATGTGTTCCTTTATATTTCTCAGACCCCTTTGCAGTTGTTGGGACCAGGAGAATAGTTCGGATCAATTGGCTGTGGTATGAATGATGAGTATCAATTTCTGGCTGAGCTATTTGAAAACTGCATGCTTCCTTCGTCAATATCTTCCCCTACACTCGTGCCTCAGGAAACCTGGTCCTGAGGTGGTGGTGTCTAATCTAACATAACAAGGCCTCCATCCGCTAGGTGGATGAGTGACTAAATGGAGCAGAACCCTGCAGGCCATTATTGGGCATGTGCAGGATTTAACATTTCTTGTGTTAGGTCACTGATGTTTAGGGGTTAAATTTTCATTGCAGCATAATTACTAATCTGATCTAACCCAAGCACTTCCCTTTATTAAGGAAACTAAAATCCAGAGAAGTCAGTTTGTGTTAACAGCCCAGACAAGAATGCAAAGATTAAATGAATGTAGAGGGATCATGGATCCCTTCTCAAGCGTTATGTCTTGTGAATCACAGAGTACGTCCTTGTGTTCCTCTGTATAAATATACCTAATGCATATTCTTAAATTCCTCCAGTGAAACTGACATCTCAAGTTTTCTTTTAATAATTTGTTTCTTCCTTCCATCTCTAGTCAATACAAAGGCCTCCTGATCAGGCCAGATAGTCTCCTGGGAAAAGACCTTGTCTGTCTTTTCTTGTCTTCATCTCTATCCAGCTATCAGCATTATTTTTGAGTTTTCAGCTGTGATCCAGATACCAAATCCTATTCATTAAGAACTATTTGAAACCAGAAATTCTTTTCCCAGATACTTTTATCTGATTAACCAGTGGTTGAATTAAAAAAAAAATTAAATATGACTTTAAAGTAGTTTCAGTTCTAAATTGATGTAATCAAGTACTACATTCTATGAAGGATCAGTTTGTGGCATTTGCCTTTAATGGAATGTTTTATTGTGCTAAGATAGGTGTGAACTGAAATTTTTGGTTGTAATTTGAATTTCTTTTTCAGGAGTTTGGCTACCTCTGGAGAGGATTGACTCATTTTTATAATCATAGTACAATGATGAGAAGTGGGGTTATTTAAATCTATATTTAATATATTCATTTACTTAATCTTCAATCCTCTTTATTCCTTTGTCCAATAATTTGAAATGGTAAATGTAGTCTTCTGAGTATTTTATGGAAGCGGAAATGGTTGTGAAGAGTGAAAGTCTAGAAACAGAAAATAACTTTTGCAGGCACACACATTAAAGAGCAAAGAAGATGAAGAGGAGTCAGTGAAAAATAAAGTTAGGCAGAGTCGAGTAAGTACAAGTATAGGCAATAAAATAAGTTTTCAAGAGTCATAGGAAAGAGATAGCGAACATCACATGGCTCTGAGAGAGAGCATTACAACTGACAAAAAGCACCTGATTTTGAGGTTAAAAACATCTTTGATAGTTTTTGAACATAGTGATTCAACATCTTTTTCTCTTTGTAACATAAGATATATAACACTTCCATCAGTAACAATGAATTGTCATGGCAGGAAATCATCAAAAGCAGTATCTTGTGTCAGAACCTTACATTAGGTCATGAATGGTTTAAAAATGTTTCCAGTGAATTAGATCCACTGCCCTAGGCGCCCAAGTAACTCTTTCCTCCATGCCAATAAGAACCATTATTCTAAAGTAATTTTCTTAAACTGCCCTCTGGAAAATCTTGGGGTTCATAGATTTAGGCTTGGGATCTATAAGTTCACCATGAAAAAACTTTAAATTCTATGTTTTCATTTTAGTTGAAAATCTAAATATAATATAAACATGTTATTGAATATCCACTTGCTACATGAACAGTGCTCATGTTTCCATCTAAAATACATATTTTCAGGAAGTGGAAGACAGGTGTCATCTCCATCAGCATATGCTGTACTGATGGTGGTTACATACACCTAATGGGGAAGTGCTGAGGGGCGTTAGAGTATGACATGCACTGCAGAGGATAGGCACCTGAACGCAAAAAAAGCAGAGCAGTAGCTGGGCATCCCATATCCACTTTGTGAGCTGTATTGTGTGGGTTCTGTCTTTGTTCACATCACTCATTAACAGTGATACTGAAGCTAAATACCTTAAGGAAGAGCTTCTCTGTTTTTTCTTGTGGCACTAATGAGTTTACTTAGGCATCCAACGGTATAGCGGTACTAAATTTATCTTTAAGCAAAGATGACAAATTTAGAGAGTTCTCAAGGGACATCTAATTAAAATTGACATTTTAAAATTCCTCCCTCAAAGAGTTTAAGGTCTGATTATCACAAACCATAATTCAAAGACATCATGTTATTCAGATAGTTTTAAAAACTGAGTTATAATTATATATAGGCATAAGTATTATTAATATCAAAATAGAGAAGCATATTAGATATAGAAGCATATATTATGTGACATTATGTTATTAGTAAACACGACTAAATATTTTCTGAAATAAATATATCATCAAGTATATTAATTTATATTATTCATTTATAACTTAATAGTTTTCCAATTTTTATTTAATTTCTAATATTATGGTTATATTATCATAATTGATAACACTTATGCAGAGTTTAAATTAAATGTTTTTATGAATATTTAACTAGCATACAAATAATTTAATACTGCTAATGCATTAGAAGAATATTCTGTAATACTTTTTATATTTGCCTCAAATATAAGAAAAGTTGTTCTAGAGTTTA
>NW_017731568.1:1595771-1601875 GCF_001890085.2 Hipposideros armiger
TAAAACCAAAAGTTTTCAACTCAAGTTATTGAATAAAATGTATCAATTCCTGGCATGTATGAAAAAGAGAAAATTTATAATGTTATAAATGAAAAATGGATATAATTATGATAAATATATTAACAGTGTTATACAAAAATATAAATACATGTCAATAAATTAGATCAGGACAATAATTGTGGATGAAATGAATAGTGTGGTCCAAGGTATACCACTAAGTAAGGCTGTAGGCCAAAATAAGTTTACATGCATATTACATTTAACCTCCAAGGAACTAGTACATCCTATGTTGTTTAAACTATTTCTGCTCATAGAAAAAGATGGATAGCTTCCCAATTCATTTTAGAAAATGTAAGAAATCACTAATAGTAAAATCTCATATCATATTTACTTTTCACACAGAATTTACAGACCAATCTCATTTGTTCATATAGAATTAACAATGTAAATTAACAATTATATCCTGTACTACATTAAAAGTTGTTTATTTTATTAATAATACATAATGATAGGGCCAGCTGAGTGGTGTGTTGGTTAAGTGTTGGCCTGGGACGCCAGCTCTGAGCATCAGGGCCCCGGTTCAGATCCCACATTAGAGCCAGTGACACTGCCCTCTACAGCTAAGATGATGAACAGCAGCTTGACCTCGAGCTGGGCTGCCATGAGTCACCACAACAGCGTAGGCTGCAGCCTCTGCTGCAGTGGGCTGCTATAAGCTACCGTGAGTGGCTGGCAGCTGGCCTGAGCAGCCAGCAGCCAGTGTGAGCTGCCAAGAGCTGCCGTGAGTGGCCATTCAGTGGCCGTCGACCGATCTGCCTCACCCCGGAACAGCACAATGATAATACCAACATGGGCCAGTGAAGCGATGTCCTCCACAATTATACTGAAGAAAAAAAGGACAGCAACTTGTTTGTTCCACTTCCCCGATTCCCCAATGCTGTTCCCCTCCCCCAATTCCCCAATAAAATCTTTAAAATAATAATAATAATACATAATGAGAAAATATAGTTGATTCCAGGAATCCAAGTATTGCGAAATTCTAGGAAACAGATCAACATAAGAGAGATGGTTCTGAGTGTGGACTGTGCTTTTAGGGTGTGAATCCTGAATATTCCACTCAAAGCTGTGTAACCTCTTTATGTATCTATCAGCTTCCTTATTTTAAAGATGGGAGTAATAATATAACATATATCAATGAGTTTATAAATATAAAATGTTTAATTATGCCTGGCTCATAAGGAAAACTACGTACACGTTAACTATAATGATTATCAGTAAGTTGATGACAAAAATATGATTATATAATATAATTCCAAAAAGTACTTGACAAAATTTTGTCATTTTAAATAAATTTCTTTTAGGCAAAATGTAATAATAAATACACCTTAATTGTTATAAAATATCAGAAACATCAAACATCTGAAATCATATTCAACACTAAAATTCTACTTTCCTTTTTGAGTCTGTATCGACAGGATATTTCCTATTATTTAACATTTATGGAGATTCCAGCTAATGCAATAAGATTAAAACAACATAAAATGTAGAATAATAATAGTGGAGAAAATAAAATATACTAAATTCTTCAGTTGATATGAAAGGTATGAAATTTACTTAGAACATGTGACAGACTCTATAAAACCAAGTTTTAGAAATTTGAAGGATGCAAAATAAATGCATAAAACTCAATGAAAACCAGGTAAAAAATAAAGTGTAAACAAAGATGCCAAACTCATCCTTTCATCAAAAGCTATAAAATGCAGAGGAATAAATTTTGTAAGAATGATATATATATTTCTATGAATACATACACATAATATATAAGTGTGTGTGTGTGTGTGTGTGTGTGTGTGTGTGTGTGTGTGTGTGTGACCTGACCATTTTACTGAAAGCATTTAGTTTGGTCTAAATAAATAAACNATACAAATAATTTAATACTGCTAATGCATTAGAAGAATATTCTGTAATACTTTTTATATTTGCCTCAAATATAAGAAAAGTTGTTCTAGAGTTTATTTCATAAAGTAATGTAGATTAAAGTCAGATTCCTTTTATCAAAGGAAAGTCTGTGGTGAGAAAACATTGGTTGTGATGATGTAAAACGTCCATTGGACAAATGTGATGCAAAAAGCATAAGGAAAGGGGCTGGTGCTGGAGAAATTGGCTGAGTCCGGCAGGCTGGACCAAGATGGAGACGACCCAGGCATGAGGAGAAGCCAGTGAGGTTAGACAGCCATGCAGGGAGAGGCCAGCGAGAGGTTATGGTGGAACAAGGTCTGTCCCAATACTTGCCATACGGAAACAATAAGAACACATGGTAACTTGCTACATGGCTTCAGTCCACGAAGCAGTACTATGCAAAAAACCGAGACACCAGCCTCATGGCCCTTCTCCACTTTCTGCCAAAGGTCTCTTGTTGGTAGGGACCTCTAATCCCTCCTCGTGAAACGAGTCAGTGAGGATAACTGTTAAAATAAATAAAAATTCCCCAATCCCATGCCAAACATTCCGAATCAAAATCTTCATGAGACTAGTTAGGGAAGCTGTGTTATTGACAGGTTTCCAAGGTGTTACAATCATCTGGTACATTTTGTGGCACAGTTTAATACAGTGTTTATCAAAACGTGGTTCACAGACCAGCAGTATCAGCAATCCTTATAAATTCTCAGACTCCACCTCAGACCTCTGAATCTGAAATTCCGGGGGTGGGACCTGGAAATCTGTATTTTAATAAGGCATCCATATGATTTTGAAGCATGCCAAATTTGAGAACCACTGGATTAATGGGAAACCAGTTTACACAGGATCTCTGAAGGTGGAAGCCCAGGCTTGGATGTTTTTAAAAGTTTTTCTAGGTGGTATGAATAGGTAGCTGTGGTTGGCAAATATTGCAGTAAATCACAGACTAGACTATCAGAAGAGCATTTGGTTGATAAGAGTTGAGTAATTAATTCACAGCACAGAGGAAAGCCTCCCTATAAGATTCCCTCCTGTATATAATTAGACTCGCCAAAGCTCTTGTTTCTTATCCCAGGGCTCTCCCTCACCTAGGTCATCCCTCTCTATCTAGTTTCCATCTGTGCCTTCTGATCTATATGGCTGTTGATTGAATTAATCATTTAATGCATTGTTCATAAACATTATTTTCCTAAACAGATACAAAGGATGATGTTTGCATGTTGAACCCATACTTAATTTTCTGCATGTTGTTGCTCTTTCATCATTCTCGTTCCAGGACTACAAGTCGGCGAGAGTGATATTATAGATAGGACTAACTTTGAGTCTGGTCTAATTTATTTTAAAAGGTAATTATATGCAAAATTTGGTAGTTTATTATTAGTAACAAATTACTTGAGGCACGCCTCACAATTAACCATGGCATACCACAATATTGAGCTATTTCATGATTGAGAACAACAAATTAACCTGTATAGAAACTGATCGCATTTTTTACTCCAGCTTACAGCCATTTAGACTGAGAGACACACAATTATTTTGTCCAGGAAAGAGTGTGTACAGATGGGTTAGGTCTTGGTCTGCATTAGGCCCTGCTTCCTTGTATAATCCAATGGTCCCTACGATGATAGACTGATGGCTTCACTCATTACCCTGATTCCCATAGTCAGTTTCCTTTACAGCTAGGCACCTCCCTTCTTGAGACATAGTAGGAGGACTTGGCAAAAAGAGTTATGCAAAGGAAAAAACCGTTAATTTTTTATGTATCTAGCCTCGAATTGGGATGAACTGGTACGAAGTATTTATCTATTGAATCCTATATCAGCTGTTTTCAGGACTATCATATCTGAGACCCTCGTTTTATATATAAAGAAAGTGAGGCCAAGAGAGTTTGTCCCTGCCATTTCTCTCTCCCTCTCCATGTGCGCCATTCTCTCCTAGATATGAGTCAGTTCAAAGAAAGCGTAGGTGAAGGTGAGTAGGCTGATCTCTTTTCTCTCTGTGAGTCATCTCCTGGGATTCTAAGTCATTATCCAGAGCCCTGGAAAGCTGAACTTTTGACTTCTTATTAGAAGACAAGAGAAACACTTGTCACTGAGAAAAAGAAAATCCTGTGTGAAAAAAGAAGGAAGAGACTGGAATCATTGGGTAAACAGTAGAATGGAATAAAGGCAGAAAAAGGAATGAATTCCAGGTCGCTTGATAAAGGGATGTTATTTTTAGGTAAGAAAGACATCCAGCATTACTTTCAGTTTATGTAGAACTCTTGATAAAATAAGTTATATCTACACTGTCACATAAAAATGTTATTATATCATATACTGTGATAAGCTTCTCAGAGAAGCCTTGGAAAAATCAGCATAGGAGCTGGACGGCCTGTTGGGGATGGAACTACAAAAAGAGGGAATAGAATTTGTTCCTCTTTTTACCAATTCTCTTATTCTTTGTTCATTCCCTTGCACATTTTATCATTCACTGAACAAACACTTGTATTTATTGAGAGCCTACACAGCTACAATCTCTGCTTTCATAGAGCTTTTACTAGTAATGAAACTCAGAGACATGATATTGTACAGCCCATGTAGAGAACTTTAAGGACAGTAGTTTGGTGTAACTAAAGGAAAAGATTCACAGGGCAGCACTGGGTGGTGAAGCTAGAGACTTGGGAAGAAACTTAGGGAAATGGGGTGAAACTCAGGAGTTCACTTTAGAAAGATTACTCAAGCTATGATGTGGAGCGATTGACTGGCGGGAGCAAATGTGAAGGTATGGAGCCCACTTAAGTAGTCAAAGAAGTCAGAATGAAGGGAGACTACTGTAGACAGTTTCCATGGGGACAGACTAAATGTGACGGACACTGCAAATGTAAAGGTTGATAAACAGCTTAGCATCCTTTTCGTCATTTTGTTATAGGTGTGGCTCTTGTATGCAGAAAAATCCACCATTTTGTTTAACTTAATTAAACAATCTTTGGTTTTGAATATAGAAATTTAATCAATTCATATTCTGGGTAATTGAAATTTTATTCCTACTGTCATTTTTTTCTATTTTGTTATTATTTTATGATGTTCTTCTACTATTCTTTTAGTATCACTTTATTATGCTTTCTTCTTGCCCTATCCCTTGCTTTTGAATTCTTCCTTTTTTTTCTGGATATTTGGAAGTCCTACTCTGTTTTTTCTAGTGCTTACCTTCATTTTTTTAAACAAATACATTCAAATTCATACTTATCTATCTAATTTATCTATGTAAGACTAAAATTAAACAAAATGAAGGATATAATAACATTAACCCTCGTATTTCTATCTAGTAGTAGAATATCTATGGTTTCTTAGAAATAAAAAGAGAGAGTTGATAAATACCATAATCATAATGGAAGGTTTTAACATGTTATCTTAGAACTTAACAGATAAACTACACAAAACATATTAATTATATGAATGATTTAATTAAAATAAAAATCTTATTTATATCTCTAAATGCACACAAGGAAAGAGATGAGAGAGAATGGAGAATATGTATTCTCTGTAGGAAACAGGTATTGTTTTCACAAAGCATTTGTGAGAGGAAAAGAAACTTTCATGAGAAAAAAGGTTACAAATAAAGCCTAAATTATAATTCCTAAACTGCGCATCTTACCGAACATTTGCTATATATGATTAAATAAAACAAGAAATCAAGAATAAAAGACACAATTAAGTGCTTCAAAGTGGGCGAGGGGGGGAGAGCTATTCTAAATGGCACATAGACTAAAAATCCCAATCAAAAGTGAAGTGAATGATTTGCAATTTAATAAAATAAATGTGAAAATATCAAAACATAGGATCGCAGTGCAAGCCGTAGTTAAGATCTATGGCCTTATATGGTTTATTAATAAATAAACATTTAACAAAAAGAAAAATATGAAAAATAACAAAAAGAAAAGCCTATACATATAAAGATGAAAAAGGTCTAGAGATCTGCTGTACAACATTGTGCCTATAGCTAGCAATACCTATTGTGCACATAAAAATTTATCAAAAGAGTTGATCTGATGTTAAGTTTTCTTACCTCAATAAAGGAAAAGGTAAAACATTAAACAATAAAATAGGAAAAAAAGTAGAACTGATAAATAAAACCAAAAGTTTTCAACTCAAGTTATTGAATAA
>NW_017731568.1:1603525-1622502 GCF_001890085.2 Hipposideros armiger
AGTGTGTGTGTGTGTGTGTGTGTGTGTGTGTGTGTGTGTGTGTGTGTGTGTGACCTGACCATTTTACTGAAAGCATTTAGTTTGGTCTAAATAAATAAACAGGTAAATAGGATTTGAAATCTATAGGGAAAGTAAGGCTTTTTCGATAAATGGTTTAGGAAGAATTAGCAGCCATTTGGAATACCATGAATCGAGATCCCTGCCTCACTGCATATTTAAATAAAAATTCTGAATGGATTAAATGTATGAATATGTTTGTGTATAGTATTTGAAATAAGTAGAACATTTTCTTTAAGATTATAGAGGATCGAGGGGGAGAGTTAAAATTTTTTTCAAGATGGAGTTTGTTTAATAAATTTGTAGGAAGGAGTCAGAAAAGGAGGAGGCTTTGGAACACTGGCATGTAACCGCATAAGGAAAGGAAAAGAGTCCTTGAGGAGATATGAAGGGAGGTGACACTGATCACACCAGAGCAAGGACTGTTCATCTGCCATCAGAGTGTTGAGCTACTGCATGTGTAGTTATGTTTTAAGTTGTCAATAAAACAAAAAAGGACTCAATGAATATTTTTCTCCATGAAAACTAGAGATTGTGGATGAAAAAATAGTGCTTGTGAGGAGACGAGAGAATCTCTCCAGAAAGGCACTTGTGAGAATGGTATTTATCCCTAAGAGGAGTGACAGAAGTCAGAAAAGCTGGAACATCTGCACTGGACAACTTGATTTCAGTCACCTCAGGCTATAGGCACTTGCTTCTGTGGGTGTGTGTGGTTCTAGGAAGGCACTAATTATACATAATTAGAATGTCTTCTGCCCCTACCCATAATAACACTTTTGAGATTTAGGTGACCATATATGAAACATTTTCTTGTTTCTTCACTGTAGTCCTGAGGAAAAGTTGCCAGGCCAGGAGTTACTTTGGAAAGGAATAATTATTTTTTCTCAAACATTTTAGGAGCCTTTTGTGGAAATGGAACTGTCAGGGGAAAGCTACTGTGGCACCAATGAGGTTAGGTAAAACTCTTAATGAATTAACTATTAATTTGAAATTTATCTTCAATAATTTATAGCATAAATTGTTCTTTTTCTTCTCTTCTTTACAAGCTGCCAAAGAGATGGCCAGCTGACTTCTTTTGGGACAAAATAGCTGAAAGAAAAATAGGAGCTGTTAAACTAAAACCTGCTATGCTAAGTTGCAAACTACAGTAAATTTTCAAGATTCAGTAGGAAAAAAATCCTGAAAGACTAGCCTAGGCTTATAATGGAAGTGCTGACAAAACCAGCTCTAGCAGCACAAACGCAGGACTATTACCAGGCCCTTAGGGTGGACTGGTTGATATCATTTGCACTTTAAGCAGTTTAGGTGTTAAATTGCATGCAATTGCACAGTGTGATAAAACACCCTTCAAAGATATGAAATAATCCCTCTTTTTTTCCTGCACTATTTTCTTACAGGAAACCTTAACTCATAAATGGTAGTATTGGGTAATTTGTTTCTAGTAAAATGCCACATAATCCATTTAGTTACAATACTTATCCCGTTTCAGTGGCAATATGTAACAGGTGTAGGGTATACTCAATAGACAGCAAGCCTAATTTCACAGATCTGAGTTTAGATGAAGATTTTCCTTCTTATTATTCCTTTACCGATTTTTAATGGCAATTTAAAACCACTTGAGCAAAAGGAAACAGGAAAGTAGCCAGGAGTGAATTTTTTTTTTGATGCGAAAATGTTAATGTAACTGCTCCCATATCACCTCTCCTTGTTAAGATTGAGAACACAATGAAAGTAATAGGTTCCATAACGTGATTGATATGGTTTGCTTGCTCAGTTTTGTTCACTAATGTCATTTTTGTTGAATTCAGTGAGCAACAGCTGTCATAGGATGATTAACCTGCAGCTGGGTTGATGATACAGAAGTTAAGTAAAAATGATTTTAGGTTTTGGATAAAGGCTTCTTGATAGTGACAGGCTTTAGAGGAGGATATTCTCTATCACTTCATAGAGATTGTCAATTTGGAGTTGGCCAAATGAAGACATGTTATGGGAAGCTCTAATTCTTAATTGAAATGTTGCTTAGAGGAGTTTCAAAATATATTTTAGAACACTTTTTAAAAATTATTTATTATTTATTTATTTTCTAATTTTATTGGGGAACAGTGTGTTTTTCCAGGACCCATCAGCTCCATGTCAAGTAGTTATTTCATTCTAGCTGTGGAGGGCGCAACTCAGTGGCCCATGTGGGGATCGAACCAGCAACCTTGGTGTTATGAGCACTGTACTCTAACCAATTGAGCTAACTGGCCACCCCCTAGAACACTTTGTGAAATAAGATCTTAGTATTCTTTGATGACCCCTGTTAGAAAAGATCAAAAAATAATCTTTGGGAAAATTGAGAAAAGAGGAATTGCAAAAACCAATGAAAATGGTTGACCAGAAAGATGGAGATACACCATATTTTATATATATATGAGGTTACTTTAATTAGTAGGATTAACCTTTTCTGTGGATGGGGAGATTTAAAAACTATGTTCTTGTTATAACATATCAACATGGTGAAGTCAGGATTAGCAAGGGTTATATATTGTACTGCTGCCTTTCTAGAAATCCGATATACAATATTCTTTTTGATGAAACAAAACTGAGAGTTGTAGGTGAATATCTAACCATCTATCCATGCATTCACTTGTCCATCCACCTTTACATCATTCAATTCATCCACAAGATATTTATTTGCTTTTTTTCTTTGCCAGGCATAGGTAGGTAGATGTAGGTATGAAGGATAGAGCAGCGAATAAAATTTGATCCTTATCTTCAAGGAATTTATAGAACAGTGAGTGAGACATTCAATAATTGCATTGATAGCAAAGCTAAAAAACAAAATCACAAACGTGGGCTATGTGACAGGCAAATGCTGTTTTTATGAATGGGTTCAAAGTGAATAAGATGTGATTGTTTACATGTATCACTTTCTAGGTAGCTATGTGAACTGCGGGGACTCAGAAATAACAACTCTCTCAACTCAGTGGGCTATCTGAGGAACCACAGGGAATCAGAACAATTGCTACTGTTGATTGAACCACAAATGTATGGACAGGGCAAAAATGTTGCAACAAAATTTTTGAAATTTTAGGGACATTTATGTATCACTGAAGCTACTACAGTGACCTTCAGCTAAGAAACATGGCTGGAGAATGTGGTAATCTGTTAAATATTTTCCACTTAATTGATCTAAGCAGTGAAACAGCCTCAGGCAAAGTTACCCAGGCTTGAATACAGGTGCTTGTTCATTTGAACTTTTTTCACTTAGGCATAATGGTGTTGCTTGATGGTTGAGCATGGGGATCTGTGCCTATTGTCCTGGATGGGGCTGGGAATAGTCTTCATCTCAATAGTTTGGATCTTAGGGAGGTTTCGAATATCCTTGAGGTAACCATTCTTAAAAATGCATTTGTGTCCGTCCAGTCTCGTTGTGTTTATTCACACACACACACACACACACACAGAGCATTATTTTTTTCAAAATAAACAGGGTCATTGTTCTGTAATTGTTTCCAAACATAAAATTTCAAAAGAATATCCAAGTCCTCAATTGCAGTATCAATGCATTTTGAAAGATACCTAATAAATATACAAAGGGGAATTATAATACACCTCAAGTGATTCTGTCTATAGCCCTTGATAGTGGTGCTTAAGAGTAATTAACAGGGAACCTCAAAAAAGCCACAATCTCAATGCATGGGTGTTCTTTTTTTTTTTTAAGATTTTTATTGAACTATACCTAACATACAATATTATATTAGTTTCAGGTGTAAATCATAGTTATTCAACAATACCCACTTGGCACTACATTGTTATTGTTATATTAGTAATTATATTCCCTATGCTAAAGAAGTGATCACTATGGTTAGTCAGCAGCCATCTGACACTGTACCATGCTATCACAATATTATTGACTCTATTTCCTATGCTGTACATTACATCCTCAAGACTTATTTGATTTATACCCGGAACTTTGAATCTCTTAATCCCCTTTATCTCCTCCCCCTTTTTTTAATTTTTCAATTGCAGTTGAAATTCAATATTATTTTATGTTAATTTTAGGTGTACAGCATAGTGGTTAGACATTTATATAATTTACGAAGTTATCCCCCTGACTAGTCTAGTACCTACCTGGCACTAAACATAGTTATTACCATATCATTGACTATATTCCCTATGCTTTACTTTACATCCCCATGACTATTTTGTAACTACCAATTTGTATTTCTTAATTCTTTCACCTTTTTCACCCTGCCCCCAACCCACCTCCCATCTATCTATCACCTCGATAGATCTAGTATCCATCTGACACCATACATAGTTATTACAGTATTATTGACTATATTCCTTATGCTATACCCCACATCCCCAGAACTACTGTGTAACAACCAATTTGTATTTCTTATATCCTTCCCCTTTTTCACTCCCTCCAGCCCCGCTCCCATCTGGCAACCATCAAGATGTTCTGTGTATCTATGAGTTTGTTTCTGTTTCATTTTTTTCTTTCATTTGTTTACTCGTTTTGTTCTTTAGATTCCACTTATAAGTGAAATCATGTGACATTTGGCTTTCTCTGTCTGACTTACTACATTAACACAATAACCCTCTATGTCCATCCATGTTGTCACAGATGGCAAGGTTTCACCCAGGTTGCCTTCATATCTTGGCTATTGTAAATAATGCTGCAATGAACATATGGATGAGCACTTCCCCTCAAAGTGGCATTTTGATTTTCTTCAGATAAATACCCAGAAGTGGAATTACTAGGTTCTTCTTTGTTTCTTGTTATAGCTCCTGTTGTTTTAAAGTGTTTTGTCTGCTTTAAGTATTGCTACCTCAGCTTTTTTGTTTGTTCGTTTGTTTCCATTTTCATGAAATATATTTTTCCATTCGTTTTCATTCAGTCTGTGTGTGTCTTTCAATCTAAAGTGAGTCTCTTGTAGGCAGCATATGTAAGGGTCTTATTTTCTTATCCATTCAGCCTCCTCCCCGCATCTTTTGGCATTTACTCCATTTACATCGAAAGTAATTGTTGAGGGCCGGCCGAGTGGCACGTTGGTTAAGAGCTGGCTTGGGATGCCAGCTCTGGGCAGCAGGGCCCCACTTCGGATCCCACATGGGGGCCAGTGACACTTCCCTCTACAGCTAAGATGGTGAACAACAGCTTGACCTGGAGCTGGGCTGCCATGAGTGGCCGGCGACAGCGTAGGCTGCAGCCCCTGCTGCAGTGGGCTGCCATAAGCTACCGTGTGTGGCTGGCAGCCAGCATGAGCGGCTGGCAGCCGGTGTGAGCTGCCAAGAGCCACCGTGAGCGGCCATCCAGGGACCGGCGACCAATCTGCCTTGCCTGGGAAGAGCGCAATGATAATACCAACATGGGCCAGTGAAGCAATGTCCTCCACAACTAGGCTGAAAAACAAAACGACAACTTGTCTGTTCCCCTCCCCCAATTCCCCAATAAAATCTTTAAAAAAAAAAAAGAAAGTAATTGTTGATAGGTATATAGTTATTGCCATTTTATTATTCATATTTTTTATATTTTTTGGTCTTAAGTTCTTCTAATATTCTTTGTAATGCTGGTTTGGTGGTGATGAACACCTTTACCTTTTTCTTGCCTGGGTAGCTCTTTATCTGTCCTTCAAATCTTAATGACCACCGCACTGTATTTCTGAAGCTGATGTTGAGTAATATTGTATGTCAACTACAATTATATATACATATAGTCATGGGATGTAGAGTAGAGTGTGGGAATGGTGTCAATGGAATTGTAATAGATAAGTATGATATTGGGGGCAGAAGGCAGTGGATGGGGGAGGGGGGTTGTTACTTTGTGAGGGGTGAAAAGGATAACTATTGCATTGTTCTGTACACATGAAACTAATAATAATAATAATAAAGAAAGATAAGGGGGAAAATCTAAATGATAGTTTTGCTGGGTAGAGTAATCTTGGTTGTACTCCTTGCTTTTCATCCCGTTGAATATTTTGTGCCGATCCCTTCTGGCCTGCAATGTTTCTGTTGAGAAATCAGCTGACAGTTGTATGGGAGCTTCCTGGTAGGTAACTAACTGCTTATTTCTTGCTGCTTTTCAGAGTCTCTCTTTATCTTTAACCTTTGGCATTTTAATTATGATGTGTCTTGGTGTGGACCCTTTTGGGTTCATCTTGTTTGAGACTGTGTGCTTCCTGGGCTTGTAGTCTATTTCCTTTGCCAGTTTTGGGAAGTTTTCAGTCATTATTTCTTCAAATAGGTTTTCAATTCCTTGCTGTCTCTCTTCTTTTTCTGGTCTATGATGCAAATGTTGGTACGCTTGATATTGTCCCAGAGACCCCTTAAACTGTCCTCATTTTGGGGTTTTCCTTCTTTTTTTTTTTCTGTTCTGATTGAGTGTTTTCTGCCACCTTATCTTTTGAATTGCCGATTCAGCCCTCTGTTTCATCTAATCTGTTGATTTCTTCTAATGTATGCTTCATTTCTGTTATCATATTCTTTATTTCTAACTTGTTCTTTTTTATGTTTTCTATCTCTATTTTTATATATGTTTCCTATCTCTTTGTTGAAGGTCTCTCTGAGATTATTGAACATCCTTATAACCAGTGTTTGGAACTCTGCATCTGGTAGATTGCTTGTCTCCATTTTGTTTTGTTCTTTCTCTGGAGTTTTGTTCTGTTCTTTTATTCAGAACATGTTTCTTTGTCTCCCCATTTTGGATCCTCTCTGTGTTTGTTTCTATATATTAGGTAGGGCTGCTATGTCTTCCGGTCTTGATAGAGTGGCCTTATATAGCAGGTGTACTGTGGGACTCAGTGACCCAGTCTCCCTGGTCACCCGAGCCACGCACTCCAGGTGTGTCCCTTGTGTGAGTTATGTGTGCCCTCCATTGTAGTTGAGCCTTGGTTGCTGTTTGCACATCAATGAAAGGGATTGTCCCTGGGGCTTATTGGTTGTGAGAACTGGCTTTGATTGCAGTGGGAGAGCTGTGGTGCAGGGGCTGAGCCAACACAGTGGGATCTGCCTCAGCAGGGCTCTGGTGCCTGCCCAATCTGAACCTTGGTTGTGTTGTACTTGGAGGCTGTTCAGTGATGCTCCAGCTCCTTTCAAAGCTAGCCATTGGGAGTGCCAGCCCCAGGGCCACCTCGGAGGGAACCCACTGCAGGCCAAGTTTAGCCTCAGCCCATACCCCACCTGGGGCCACATGACATGAGCCACAAAGCAAACTGCAGATGGCCCTGCCCATGCCATGATTGGAAGTGCCTCAAGAGGCCAAGCTGCAAACCAAGGCTGGCTGCCACTAGTGCTGGGCTTAGGTCTGCTCAGCCAATGGTACAGGACCTGCTCAAGCCAGATGATGCTTCTCTGGGTTCCAAAGACCTTTGAGAAACCCTAGGAAAGCCTGTAGTGTAAGCCAAGACTTGTACAGAAAATCCACTGGAAGCAGCTTGGGTGTGCCCAAATGTTCGGTGTGGTGTGGTGAATGAATGGGGTGAGCTAGCTTGATAGAGACTCATTAAGGGTGGCCACTTGCATCTGCACGCCAAGAAGGGGAAAGGCTCAACAAAGAAACAACGGCTTCTTCCAGCTCCTCTGTCCAAGAGAAAGCTGCTTCTCCAGCTCTCAACCTGAATCCAGACAACTCAGTTCACCCCGTATGTCCCCGTTGCCTCTCCAGCTACTGTGCCAGTGCTGGAGCTCAGAGTCAGTGAATCCTTCAGTGAGTTAGTCTGTGTGCAGTCCCTTTAAGAGGAGCCCTGGGATTTTAGCCACCCTCCATCTCACTCAGCCACAATCTCCACTGGTTTTCAGAACCAGAAGTTATGGGGATTTCTCTCCCTGGCACTGGAACCTGGGGCTGGGGATCCTGGTGTGGCACTGGGGCCCCTTGCTCCTTCACGGGGGACCTCGGCAGCGGATATATCCCTTCTGATTTTTAATGGTCACACGCGGGTGTGGGACCAGCCTGTTCCGTGTTTCTGCCCCTCCTACCAGTCTCGAGGTGGCTTCTTCTGTTTGTTCTTAGTTGTAGAGCTTCAGTTCAGCAAGATTTCAGGCGATTCTCAGTGATGGTTGTTTTGTAGTTGTAATTTTGATGTGGTCAGGAGAGAAGGTAAGCCAGCATTTACCTCTCTGCCATCTTGACCAGAACTCCAATGCATGAGTGTGTTTGCCCAGAAGAAGTACCCAGAGGATGGGTAGAAGGGAACTTCTAAGTTTTCCTTTCAGTTGAGATCTTTCCCATCTGTTTAAATGTTAGCCATCTTTATGATTATTATTAGGTTTTTATAGCTTCAGACTTGTGGTTAACAAGGTTGACAACCTTTGAAATAGAAAGAAAATTTTCGCAAGATGTATACAGTCATGTTTCTCCTTGCATTATGCCTGGTACCAAGTGAACTCTTTCAATTTCAACAATTGAGTCCTTAGAGAAATTTCTTTTTTTATTTGATTCTCCCTTCTGTTCTGTGTTTTTCTGGAGATATATAAATATATAAAATCTGTATCTGTATATTATGTTATCATCTGATGCTGTCTTCTTTTTTCTCCCTCATTATCTTTATCATTTCATTCTGCTATAAGAATATATATATATATATATATATATGTATGTATATAATCTGATATTTGATTTTGTTTACTACATCCACAGCATTTTAAAAAGCAGCATGTTTTTCCTTCAGTTTTAGAACTTATTTCTGAAATGAAGATAAGAATAACATCTCCCTTATAGTAGTATGTGAATTAAATTAGAATGCAAAATTAGTGCTTAGTGAATACTAGTTATTATTGAATTGTGGTAAGAGAATGTGTTCTATAAATGTTATCTTTTGGAAATTATTGAGGCTTATTTTGCTTCCTAGTGGATGATTTTTTCTGAGTCTTTAGGTAAAAAAATACATTTCTTAGTTAGGTACAAAGCTCTCTGTGTATGTTTACAAAGCACATTTGTCAATCATTTAATTCTGGTTATGTCAAATTTTAAGCTATGCCACTCAATAATCAGTTTCATCAAATTATTCTTATATTGTTGATGTTTTTTACTTTATATATTTTAGTGATACATCTATTGGTACATGGAAGTTCCTGGCAATGTATCCTTGACGTTTTAATCCTACAAAATATTCACCACTACTTTTCTTCATTAAGTGATTTTAAGTTGAATTCCACTTATCTTTTAAGACTATTGGTGCTGGAAATCTGATGCTTTCCTCCCAGGTCTACTCTGCACCCTTTTCTGTTCTGCTCTGCTTCTTGATTTGATTTGTATGGACCACACACATCAAAAGGTGCCCTTGTCCCCTCACTTCTAGTTGGGTTAAACTAATGGGAATCACTGGCAGGCCATCCCAGGGAGGGAGGAGAGTGAAAATGGGATTCCCATTCTACAGGCTCCTTCCTTATAGAGTTGCCCTTTGACTATACGTTTTGACCAAAGATCACAGAGTCTTCACATAGTCCCCTCCTTGTAGCCTCTGGGTTCCAGTAATAGCAACCTCCTTTAACCACTCAGACCTAGGGGCGGTAATGACAAATGCTGTTTTTCCTAAACCCTGTCCATCCTTTTAAGATAATTTCTTTTATTAAACTCTCTTCAAATTATCCAAGCTGAATATGCTAAATGTTTACTGTCAGGATACTTACTGATATATGATTTTCAAGCTTGCTTTATTTTTATTTTTGACATATTTTTACTTTTTCTTTATTTTCAACCCTTCTTTGTCATTTTATATTATGTCTCTAAAAAAAACAGCATTTATGTATTTTCTTTCTTCTTTATCCAAACTGAATGTTTTTTAAAAGAGGCTTTTTAGTCCATTTATATTTATTATGAATTCTGATATATCTTATTCCAAAGAAAAACATTATATTTTTTGCTTTATTTTCTTCCTTTTTGCAGTATTTAATTTTTTACTTCTAAGAAATGATCATGTTGACTTGGCTCCTTAAAAAAAATCTCTTTAATATCCTCTTTTTTTTTCTCTATTTCTGTAAAACATTTGACTGTAAAATAAAACATTATTTCTGTAAAACAAAAGACATTTATGTTTCATTAAAATCTTAAAGAATATTGATAACCTAATCTTCAAATAAAGTTTGATTTTGGCATACTTTTATTCTCTACCATCCCAAGATTGCAAATATTTTTAAAAATCAGAAATTTTACTTTCAAGTTATTATAAAAAAATTTACCTACAATGAGCAGCAAGGTGAGAAGACTGTACAGGATAATTATAGTCTTAGAGGTGCTAGAAAAGATGGCCATTCCTCTTGATAAAAAGCTAAAATTAGTATTGTAATTTTTTGACAATAGTCACTTTCTCAGATGTAACAAATTGCATTATAATATAGACTATTTCAAAAATGATTGATCTAGTTCAGGAATCATTTTATTCCTTAATTCAACATATATTATGGAATGCCTACTCTGTACCAGACATTGACATTCATCAATGGAAAAATTCGACAAAAATGCCTGCCCTGGGGCAGCTTATATTCATGGAGTGGAAGACAGGCAATAATAGCATGCATAATGATTACTATGCACGAATCAATAGTGTGCATTCTTCTTTGGCTCCCCCCTCTATTTCTCTATTTTGATCTATTTGTCTCAATTTATGAGTGAATCTTGCTTTTCTTAGCTCTCATTTTGTTTGATCTCTTCTGAGGTTTTCAATATGGTTGACCCCCTTCCCCTTTTTATAAATTCTTTTTCTCTTACCTGATTCTTATTTTATATCTCTTTTTCTTCTTTGACTTCATGAGTTTTCTACCTTTTCTTACCCTTTAGCTGAGATTCTTTTTAAGACTAAGATGTTGGCTCTCTTCTTTCTCTAAAGTCTCAGAGATGTCATTTATTCTCATATTTAAATATTCACTTCTACAAAAAGCATTCCAATCTCCTGTTGCCAAATCTCTACCAGATATTTTCTTCTTACCTGATCATTTTCTCCCCCCAAAATTATTGTTTTCCCTGCTCACATTTTGTTGGTACCATTCTTATTTTTTCCTTCAGCAAGGCTCAATATAATAATAGTGCAATGATAATAAAAATGATGATAATAAATAATACTCATTGAACTCTTTCTATATGTCAAGCACTATTATAAGTATTTACTACTTATTTACTACTTATTTACATTTAGTAACTTATTTACTCCTCACAAAAACCCTATGAGTTAAGTAAACTTAGTTTTAGCATTTAATGAATGTAGAAACCAAGGTACAGAGAGGTGAAAAGTTTTCTAAATGGTCTCCCAGAATCTACAGCCTCCACTGTCTTTATCCAAGCAAACTATCAAACAGTTACTAAATCAGTATTTCTAAAACATTTTTGTATCATTGTATCATTTTGTACTTGAACTGTTAAATGTTAATACCTTGCACATTTACTCATAGTAGCGATGTCTATCATTTACTGAGGATTTACTATAAGTGCTAAGAACTGACCTAAGCACATATGCCAAAGTTTGAAATTTGCATATGTTAGCAAGCGACTTATACTTTTTCTTTGATTTTAAGTAAACATTTTATTTTGGAATAGTTTTAGATTTACAAAAATGTCATAAAGATAGTACAGAGAATTCTCATATACCCCAAACCTGTTTCCCTCTATTGTTAACATCTTACATTACTATGGTGTTTGTCACAACGAATAAACCATCTTTGGCACATTACTATTAACTAAACTACATATTATCATTATGATTGTTGTGGTTATTAACTAAACTCCATCAGATTTTATCAGTTTTCCTTTAAAACCCTTTCTCTGTTCCAAATGTTCCATATGGAAAAAATAAATATGGAAAATATATTTTGCTCTAAACCCAATCACTCACACAAATATACTGTAGGAAACCCAGTTTTTTATCAGTTTTTTTTCCCCCAAAATATTTCTGTAATCCCAGTTTTTTATCAGTTTTTTTCCCCCAAAAATATTTCTGTAATCCAAAGATAAATGCTGCACGTTTATCTTATTGTCACATCTGCTTTCACTGAGCCACCTCATCAAGATTCCTCCCTGGCTGCCCTCTTGTCATCTGAAAACACAAGCCAAGACTTCCACAGTATCTTCTTAGATTCTAGTTTACCTTCCATTGTAGAAACCAGCTCATCTGCTCCTATTTTGAAGAAAAAGCACTTTAAAAACTGTTCCTTGTGAATGCCTTGTTTCTGCTGGAGGCCATGCAGAGTAAAATAGCTATTCTATTAATGGAATGAAGCTTAAATATTAATTGATCTCCAGATCTTCAATACACATTTGAGATCTTCCTTATTCTACTTACCCATTTCCCAGATCACCACCTTTGTTTATTATTCCTTTGTAACATCTTTGGATTTATCCGTTCTTCTTCTTTTATTTTGTTATGACATGAGTCCAAAGTTCTTGTTCTTTTTAAGCATAGTTTAATTCTGCTGTATTCATATGAACAACCCACTGTGACTGTGCATCTGCATGGTGTTTTGTGTTCTAATGAAATACAACCTTCATATTTAAAAGGATGCATGCTTACTCTTAAGCAGCATGGTAATTAGGCATAAATTGTAAGGACTTGAACTGATATTACCTTTTGTTTTCTTTAACAGCTTCCAAGAAATAGTCCACTGATTTAATGAGAATCACTCCCATGTTTTTAGGATTTATCATGGTATTTTCTTCACTTATAGAATAACTTGCACAGACTTGCAGTATTTATTATCATCGGGTAAATTGAGAATTAGTGGAATGAAGGAATTTCAACTATGAACTGTGATGCCGTTTTTACACTTGTGGCTTCCTTTGGAGAAATTGGATATAAAAGACTAGAACAAGTTTAAGTTTGCTGTTTGGGAGTAATACCCACCAGGAGAATGGTATGACTTAAAGAAATGCAAATGATCTTTCTATTTAGGTGTTGTAGTTCATGATTGTTTCAGGATATATGAAGTGAGCTTGGACAAAAAGGCTTTGAACAGAACAGTGCCCTTTGTTTTTCTTTGCAGCAATATGGCTGCTGTGTAATGCTGCATAGATCCATGTTGATCTAGATGGAAAAGAATTTCTTTGAAATACACATTTACTGTGAACGGACATGCCAGGTAAGAGTGTGGAGTCTGGTCAATCATCTCTCTGCCCTCCTCTAGCCTTTAAAACAAGTTTATTTCCAGTGTAAACAAAGTGACAGGGTCAGCGTTGGTGTGTTTGTGTAGTTTCAGTGGTCAAGTCACAGACCTGTCTTAGAGCATATCTGAGTGTCAGGTTTTGTTCTAAAAACATCTATTATAATTGTATTTTTTAAAGGGGATGACCTGAGTTCTGGTTAGACATCTCTTGTTATTTTAAAACACAATGATTTGGTGGAGAGAAGAGGGCAAAAATGTCTTCTTTGCCAACTCTGTGTCCATTTCTTTCTTTATTTCCCCTCTTGTGGAGGAGATATTGCTATGGTTTCTGCCAGGTTGTAGGATTTTGATTGAGACACGTTTGCTAGTGAGTAGAATAACTGATGGTTAAGAAGCATGTGCCCTTTCCTTGCCTTCCATTGCCTTCTCATTTCTCTTTTTTTCCTTTCTCCTCTCCCTATTCTGTTCCCACTCATCCCAACTTTGTGCATTCACTGCACTGGGTTAGGGCTTTCCTTGGGGTCAGAATATCCCCCTTTTGCTCTCTCTTTTCACCTTTGTGTATTGGTCCCTGCTTTGAGTTCTTAGAACATGGGGCAGAATGATCCTTCCAAGATTTAGATGGAGAATGGATGGAGTTGGTTGGAAGGTAGAGGGTTCTTCTTACATGTATTCCCCACCAAGATTTTCCAAGGTCCTGGAAATTGGAGAACTGGGTGCTGGTCCAACTATTATAAAAGTGACCCTTTAATTCTCATTTTGAAATTGTTTCTTGTTTGTAGCTCCACACTGTGTCACACTGTGAGGACAAGTAAGGAGTAGTTCCATGTTCTGACATCCCTGAACGTAATTTTATCAAGCTCCTGCAAAATTTCACCTCCGTTCTGAACAGTGGGATGGTTCAACTTCCTTCCAAGGCTCCCGGAGGGAGAATGGAGGTGGGACAGTCTGGAGGTGTTGAGAGAAGCACTTCACTATATTCTGATTCCATGTTATCCTTCAAATTTATGCTTAGTGTCTTTGCCTTGTGGGGAAAGCCCAGGTGGAGACTCTGAGAACAGACTTGTCATGGCACCTCCCGCTCTTATTTTGTTACCCTGAGAATGCCATTCCTCCCACCAAGGAGAAGTGTGATAGCTTGCATATGCCATCTGCTTACAAACCCCTGTGAGCTGAAATTCTCCCCCAAAAGGTTTACGTAAGCCCCCTGTGAACTCAAACCACTATGTTTTGCTCAGTTCAAATAAACATCGAAAAAGTATCTAAGCATTTGAACTTATAATAACATATTTATCCCAACACATGAGGCTACTCATCATTGGTGTATGTGTAATATATAATTGCAGCATGGAGAAAACAAACAGCTCTCGATCAGAGAAGTCTCTGCATCCCACGGGGCACTAATCATCTACCAAAAATAGAGATGGTTGGGGAAAATAACTTATAATTGCATTGGCAATCCACTATCAAAGTATAATTTCATGTTGTTTTCATTTCTAGCAAATAAATAATAAAAAACTGATTTGAAAAAATTGCTCATTGCACTTAGTAGCAGACTCAAACATGAAATCTAGAAATTGAAAATGTATACATATTTTATCAAGCATGCATTTTAAAAATCTAGGAAAAATATGCACACACACACATATATGAACTTGTACTCTTTAATTTATAAATAACATTTGGTTTTTACTCCTTATAAAATTTAAATCATACTCTTAAAATATAAATTTATACTCTGAAGTTATAAATAAAAATTATGTATATATGTACGCATATATATTTCTCTTTAATGGTTTTAAAATATTTATATTTATAAAGACCTAGTTTTGCTATATGTTCTGAAGATGGAAGAATTGCAGTTTAATTATATTTGCATATATGACGCATAAGGTTGCAGGTCAACCAGCAAGCTGAGCATGAAATTACATAACAATAATTGAACTTGGAATGATTTGAACCAAAGAATTTATGTTAAGAATTATATAAACTTACTCAAGGAAGAGTAAAAATGATGTTATAAGACAGAGGAAATAAAAGAAGCTATAGATAATGGGTGACCATTGTCCATCAGCAAATGATTTGTCCATGTTTCCCCTTGTTGCTATTTTGCTGAAAATTTTTCATGAAATGGGTCAGAACTGTGTCACGGTCAGGAATTCTCTCTCATCTCTAAAATATTATCCACGTAAATCTCATTTAAAGCTATCTAATGTCTGGTTGTAAATATTAACAACAATAAAAGGAAGCCATTTGCTACCACAACAGAATGAAAGACATTGTGCAAAATTAAAATAATAGCTATCTATTGTAATAGATAATTAGGAATAAAACCTTATTTTCCAACTTGTATGTAGCAGGCTGAGAATGCCCTCTGAGGGTTTTCATGAGAGTAGGACATTTGCTCTAGAAATGGCTGGCACTAAATCTCCCTACTCCTGTATGTCACCACAGAGGTGTATGGTACCTTTTGGTGCTAGAACACACTGCATGGAGTCTTTACCTTTAAAAATGTATGAGGCAGACTTTCTAGTTACCGAGATGAACTACTAGGAAAACACGTTCTGCTGATGCATCCACCTGTAGCAGAAGGTTAAATACAGTTGACCCATAGGTCAAGGCACAGATTCAAAGATGACCCCAAGAGTTTCCTATGAGGAAAAAGCACAACATTTTGATCATAAGCTGCTCAGTATATTAGTTTGCTTTACTAGTCAGTTAAAAAAAAATAGATTCCTAAGAGTGTCACCTTTGACTTTATAGTTTGCTTATCAATTGGCAGGGGCAGTGACTACTAAGCAAAGCAGTAGGTTTCATTGATGGGCTGAGCTGAACTTTCAATGCCTGGTACCTGTGGAAGGTGGGTTACTAAAATGAGCTTTGCTTTATGGGTGACAATAAATCAGTCAGTCTATAGCTAAAGATGGAAAACAGAAGTCCAAGCAGGGGTAGAGAAAAATCTAAGACAGCTAGTTGTGTGGGTTTTACATAACATATAACCTTTTTAAATAAAGTGATCTGCATTGGCTCGTGTAGACTGTGGGAAGGCTTGGCGAGGAACGCTTTTGGGTATATTCAATTCTGTATAAATGACTCCCAATGTGTCATCTGAAAGCTGTTAGGATTGAAAAAGGCACTGGAACCAATTCTTTCTTTTGTCTCCAGGAGGATTTGAACAGCCCACTCTCCTGGACTCGGAGAGAAGTTTTTTCACACCTCTTCCAAAGACGCTGGTGCCGGAAGCCTGCTCTGGGCCATATGCAAGAAGCAGCGAGTGCAAAGATAGCCTCGCCGGTGTATTCCCAACGGCCTTTAAAGGGCAGAGGTAAAGTGATGCAACGCCCTCAGACCCGCTCACGCTCTGTAGCCTTCCTGCCGTGTACTGTGCCACATTTTGGGATTATGCTCACAGAGGTTCAAGAAATCTTATGAAGCAAAATCTCATTACTACATAGGGAATGCTGTCCTTGAACCTTTAGTTTCTTGATATCTTAAATGGGGATCACATTACTCTAAAGCTCAAATGAAATAAGGGGGAAATTTTCAAACCTTGTAAAGTGCTAAATGTCAGATATTGTGAACTAGTATCAACACTCAACTTCCAGAAGAAAATATACCAATACAGCATTGTGAAATGAATCCTGTCTTTAGCAGCGTTTAAGAGTCTGCAGTCTAGCTTTATAGGATCAGCAAGCGATCCCCATCATTTCAGAATAATTTCACCCCAAGACACTAGACTGGTTTTGTAGTCCTTCAAGGACTTTCCCCTTTCATTTAATATGCTAGTTTGGGGGCTGTATCCCAGGGCCACCAAATTTTATACAAATCAGAATTATTTGGTACAGCCCTCAGAGCTTCACATAAACATTTGAACTGTACTGCTCCGAGAAGAGCGTTGCTAAAACGGAGCAAGGGTCTGTTGGGGACACAGGTCCATGACCATACAATACTTTGACTAATATGCCCATTAACCTAACACTGGTTTTGGAAAATTACAGAAAACAAGCAAAATCAACCCAGAGACTGGAAGGCACTCAGGTGTCTGTGCTCCTAGAAGCTCACCCCACTATAAAGGTGAACAGCTGCATCCCCACCTGCAGAAAACTCTGGGTGGTCCTGAAGGCTACCATTAAGTATAGAGCCTTGCAACAATTAGCCGGGAGGGAGCAGAAGTCTGAATGGATGGGTATTTCACCAATTTTATATGAACAGTCCCACATCAGCTGCTATTTACAGAATGTATATATTTCTAGTTTCTCTTTTTAAATGTCAGAGTTTTGGGTTTCTTTAAATTTCTCATTCTTCTTCCATTAAATATACCATAATGAGAGTCACAGAAAAAAATAAAATGATAAGCAAGCGTATTTATAAGGCTTTTGATACCATATGAATTTAGTCTTCAGAAAGGTTATATAGTCCTACAAACTCTGTTTAAGATTTATTTCCTTGCACAATATTATACTTCTAAACATTGCCAATTTAATAGATGAGAAGTGGTACCACATATCTTTATTGTTAATTTATATTTATTCATTTATGAATTCAACATTTATGTGTTCTGAATGAATTTTAAGACTTCTACTGGAAAAATCTGTAACTCTCAGGTTCAGTGACAATCCATTGTCACTGTAATTCCCAACCATTAAATTTAAATCTCACTTTTCAACAATAATGTGTAGTATTTATTAAATGTCGACTATGTACCATGCACTTTGGTAAGGGCTTCCAGACATCACACAAAAGTTTAACTATTCCTCCTTCAGCCACTTGCCTACTTCTCAACTTCTCTTGATAGTACAACTTCCCAAAAGTCCAAACTATCGTGTTTCCCCGAAAATAAGACCTAACTGGAAAATAAGCCCCAGCATGATTTTCAGGATGCTCGTAACATAAGCCCTACCCCAAAATAAGCCCCAGTTAAGATTGTCAGCCAGACATGGCTGTATTTGAATAAATGTAGATTTTTGTACATGAATAAATGAATGCAATGCTTCTTTTGGAATAAAAATTAATATAAGACCTGGTCTTGTTTTTGGGGAAACACAGTATTGCATCCAGTTTGTTACACTCCCCCAATTTTTGCCTCCATCAACTTGAATACAGATTCTGTCTCCCATTTCACTGGGTCTTAAGGACACAATCTCCTTACCACCTATTTAAAAAAATCATTTTATATTTCTAATCTTTCTCCACACTTCAACAGGCATTCACAAAGCTGAGCAGTTGTTAAAAAGGATTTAAATGGGTGAATCGCTTTTTTTCTTGGCTTCTGTGACACTACCGTCTTCTGGTTTATCTCCTCCCTCCCTGGAAGCTTTCTCATTCTAGTTCCTATTGGCTCCTCCTTGTCCTGTCATCCAATCAAAGTGGGAATGCCTCAGACATCAATTCTGGTTCCTCTTCTTGCCATCTACATTTTCTTTCTAGGAGATCTCTTCATAGAATGTTAGTCCCATAAGGGCAAGGATTTTTATCTGAATTTTTTTCGACATTGTATTCCTAACACTTAGTACCTGGTTCATGTTATGTGCTGAATAAATATTTGTTGGGTAAATAAATGAATGACTCAAGGCTCAAAGTATAAGTATTGTCTATATTTTGATGACTTTCAAATGATAACTTCCTGCTGGACTTCAGCTTGTCAACTTCAGATCTGTGATTCTGATCACCTCCATATCTCCACAGAGGTGGTTAAAAGGTGCCTCATCATGTCTGAGGCACAATTCTTTTTTTTTTTTTTAAAGATTTTTATTGGGGAATTGAGGGGATGGGAACAGTCCTGGGGAATTGGGGGAAGGGGAACAGACAAGTTGCTGTTGTTTTGTTCTTCAGTCTAGTTG
>NW_017731568.1:1625662-1632697 GCF_001890085.2 Hipposideros armiger
GAAGAGCACAATGATAATACCAACATGGGCCAGTGAAGCAACGTCCTCCACAACTAGACTGAAGAACAAAATGACAGCAACTTGTCTGTTCCCCTCCCTCAATTCCTCAATAAAATCTTTAAAAAAAAAAAAGATACATGTTAAAGAAAAACCCTCATAATATTTTTTAAAAATTAAATTTATTGAGTTACAATTAATAACATTATATAAATTTCAGGTGTACAACTTTATTTTTTCTATTTTCTCATTTTTTAATGTTTTAGTAAAACATTTTTCATCAGCACTTTCTACATAAAGATTCATTTCTCAGGTTTTTTTAATGATACTTTGAAACATTTTAGAGAGAGTTGAAATTTCATAGAAATCTTCAGCTATATTACTAAGAACCTTTTCTTTGCTACTAGAGGGAAATTTTTTTTCTCAGTTACAGTTGACATTCAATATTATTTTATATTAATTTCAGATGTACAGTATAGTGGTTAGACATTTACATAATTATGAAGTGATCCCCCTGATTAGTCTAGTACCCATCTGGCACTATACATAGTTATTACAATATTATTGACTGTATTCCCTATGCTGTACTTTACAACTTGTGACTACTTTGTAACTACCAATTTGTATTTCTTAATACCTTCACTTTTTTCACCCAACCGTTCCCCAACCCATTTTCCATCTGACAACCACCAGTTTTTTCTTTGTATCTATGAGTCTGTTTCTGTTTTGTTTGTTCATTTATTTTGAACTTTAGATCTACATATAAGTGAGATCATATGGTATTAGTCTTTCTTGTCTGACTTATTTCACTTAGCATATCTTCTAGGTCCATCCATGTTGTTGCAAATGGTAAGATACCATTTTTTATGGCCAAGTAATATTCCACTGGATATCTTTACTTCCTCTTCTGTATCCAGTCATCTATTGATGGGCACTTAGGTTGCTTTCATAACTTAGCTATTGTAAATAGCACTGCCATGAACATAAGACTACATATATCTTTTCAGATTAATGTTTTGGGTTTCTTTGGATAAATAAGTGGAATTGCTGAGTCATAAGGTAGTTCTATTTTTAATTTTTTGAGGAACCTCCAAACCGTTTTCCATAGTAGCTATACCGATTTGTAATACCACCAACAGTACATGAGTTTCCCTTTTTTTTCCACATCCTGCAACACTTGTTGTTTGTTGATTTATTGCTGATACACATTATGACAGGCATGAGCTGGCATCGCATTTTGGTTTTAACTTGCATTTGTCTGATGATTAGTGATGTTGAGCATCTTTTCATAAGTCTATTGGCCATCTGTATGTCCTGTTAGGAAAAATGCCTACTCAGGTCCTGTGCCAATTTTTTAATTGGATTGTTTGTTTTTTGGTGTTGAGTTGTATGAGTTCTTTATAAAATTAGGATATTAACCCCTTATCAAATGACTCATCGGTGAATATCTTCTCTGATACAATAGGTTGTCTTTATGTTTTGTTGATGGTTTCCTTTTCTGTACAAAAACTTTTTAGTTAGACATAGTCCCATTTGTTTATTTTTTTTTTCTTTTTGTTTCCCTTGCCCTTAGGGGATATATCAGAAAAAAATATTACTAAAGGTAATGTCTGAGAGTTTACTGCCCATGTTTTCTTCTAAGAATTTTATAATTTGGGGTCTTACATTTAAGTCTTTAATCCATTTTGAGTTTATTCTTGTATATTGTGTAAGGTGTTCTAGTTTCATTTTTTACATGTATTTATCCAGTTTTCCCAACACCATTTTTTGGATAGACTGTCTTTACCCCACTGTATAGTCTTGCCTCTGTTGTCATAGATTAAATAACCGTATAGGCATGGATTTATTTCTGGGCTCTCTATTCCATTTCATTGATCAATGTGTCTATTATTTATGCTAGTACCATGCTGTTTTGATTACTATAGACTTATCGTATAGTTTGATATCAGGTAATGTGATAATCTCCAGCTTTCTTTTTCTTTCTCAAAATTGCTTTGACCATTCAAGTTCCTTTGTGATTCCACATAAACTATAGGATTATTTTGAGCTGTTGTGCAGGGGCTGACCCCACAGAGTAGGATTTACTTTAGCAGGGCTCTGCTGCCTATGGAGTTCACCCTTTGGGTGTGTTGTTTGTGGACCTAATTGGGTGGTATTCTTCTGTGGCCTGAAGTGGCCAACAGGTGTGTTGATTCTGGGGCCTCTTGGAAGGGACTCTGGTGCAGGTCCAGGTCAGCTGCTCTTTTGCCTAGCTCAGGACCACTTGATATGAGCTACAAAATGATCTGTGGTTGGTAGCTGCCTGTACTGGACTTCGAGATGCCTGGGGGAGGGTATGCTGCAAACTGAGGTTTACTACCCTATTGCCAGAGCCACTTAGCAAGAGGTATAGGGCACGCTGAGGCCAGCTGCTACTTGTTTGGGATTTGTGGACCTTTGAGAGATTTTAGGAAAGTCTGCAGTGTGGGCAGAGGCTGGCAGCTTGTGAGGAACAGCTCTTGAAAGAGGTTGGGTCTGGTATTTGGGATGGGTGGTGCAGGGTTTCAGGGAATCACCAGGGTTGGGCTAACTTCATTAGCCAAATTGATGGAGATTGAGAAATGGTGCCCTCCTGTGCCTGCAGGACATTTAGGGAGAGAGCTCAGCAAAGAAACTATGGCACTTGCCAGAATTGCCCCTCCAACCCTCTCTCTGAAAACAGATAATTCAGTTTCTCTCTCTATGTCCCTAGTGCTTTTTGAGCTGCTGTCCCTTCTCTGGAGCTCAGAATGAGTCAGTAAGTCCATGTGAAGGCCCTTTAAAAGGAATGCCTGGGACTCCAGCAGCCCTCTGTCTCACTCAGATGGAATCCCTGCTGATCTTCACAGCCAGGCATTGTGGGAATGCCTCTTCCCAGCAATTACGCTCTGGGCTGTGGAGCTCTGTGTGGGGCTGGGACCCCTTGCTCCTCAGGGGGGACTTCTGCAGCCAAGATATCACTCCTGGTTCTTAACCATCACACATGGGTAAGGTACTAGCCCATTTTGCATTTCTGCCCCTCCTACCAGTCTCAACATGGCTTTTCCTTTATATTCTTATCCTTTTGTTATATCCTTTTGTTAAGCTAGTCTTCAGGTAATTTTATAGGGTGGTCGTTATATAATTTAGTTGTAATTTTGATGTGGTTGTGGGAAAAGCTGAGCATAATGTTTACCTACTCTGCAATCGTGATTGGAAGTTTCTGGTATATTCTAAATTTACCCAGTGTAATCTCCTCTCTGAAGTCACCAGCTGTAATGCCTCTAATGACCTATGCTAAGTTATTACAAAGAAAAAGAATCATTGCTTTTCTGGATCATAAGATGTCTTTTTATTAAGCATGGATTATCAATAATTGCAGTGTTTAATTCTCTTTAATTTGGGTGAGTCTGCTGGACCTACAGTATACTGGAAAGCTATTTTCCAGCCCTAGGACCCAAAATGCTTCAATAACTATTAGTTGAGTTGGAGTGAGAAAAATTAAAGAGGTAAAAATTTAAAATAACCTACTGAAATATTTCTTAAAGGTGATAGTTCAGTGTTTTAAATATCAAGGGCTTTGGCTGGATGTCAACAGAACTGGCTGACTAAAAATCTTTAAAAACTTACTCCTACATAAAAGAATTAGAACATTTATAAAATATCATAATAATATTTTCAGAACTCTAGAAATTACCCAAAGACCTGCAATAGTCCAAAGGAAATTTATTTATTTATTTATTTATTTTTCTACTTTTATTTATTTATTTATTTATTTATTTATTTATTTNGGCAGCTGCTGGCCGCTCACGCTGGCTGCTGGCTACACACGGTAGCCCATGGCAACCCACTGCCACAGGGGCTGCAGCCTTCGCCGTCGCCAGCAACTCAGGGCAGCCCAGCTCCAGGTTGAGCTGTTGTTCAGCATCTTAGCTGTAGAGGGCAGTGTCCTGGCCCTCATATGTGGGATCCGAACCGAGGCCCTCTGGCGTCCCAAGCCAATTCTTAACCATCGCGCTACTCGGCCAGCCCTCTGAGGCACAATTCTTGATAACTTTGACCTGTTTGGTCTTTAGTCCTCCTCATCTCATGACATAGTTAAGTGAAAAACCTAGTATTTATCCTTGATTCCCCACTCAACTTTTTTTTTTTTAAAGATTTTATTGGGGAATCAGGGAAGGGGAACAGACAAGTTGCTGTCCTTTTTTTCTTCAGTCTAGTTGTGGAGGATGTCGCTTCACTGGCCCATGTTGGTATTATCATTGCGATCTTTCTGGGTGAGGCAGTCGCTTGCTGGCCATTGGATGGCTGCTCACCGCTGCTCACAGCAGTTTGCAAAAGCTCATGCCCGCTGCCAGCCAGCCCCACTGCAGCCTATGCCATGCCCGGTGATTCACGGCAGCCCAGCTCCAGGTTGAGCTGTTGTTCACCATCTTAGCTGCAGAGGTCACAGTGTCACTAGCCCTCATGTGGGATCTGAACCAGGGCCCTGCTGTTCAGAGCTGGCTCCTAACCAATGCGCCACTTGGCTGGCCCCCCACTCAACTTGTAATCCATCAGAATGTCTCTGTAGGACTATTTCCAACACATCCTAAGTCTACCTATCTTGTGCCATCTTTGGTGTTACCCTCTTTTGTCAAGCCACCTTCATCTCTCAATGGGACTACTCAAACAGATTCCTTACTCCCCATCCTCACACTTAGTTCTCCACACTAATCCACATAGAACTCTGACAGTATTTTACAAATGTCATCTCACTCTCCTGTTTAGTACTTTCTAATGGCTTTTCACTGCCCTGATTACACAATCTACACTCCTTATTAAGACCTATGAGATGTGAATCATCCTCAGCATCAACTCAAGATGTGAACTGGATCACAAAGTATGTCAATGCCTGCAAGTTGCTATGTTTTCAGGTAATAGGTATCAATCCCCTTCCACAAGAGCCAATGACTAGCAAATCAAATTTATCTTTAATCCCAGATTTTATTTCCTGAAAACTGGTGCATTGTTGGGAAGGAGGATATGGATAGAGGGCATTTCACAGCTATTAGGATAGGTACTCAAGAAATACTTATTGTAAACGAATACTGCACAATACTGGAAGTAATAGTTAAAGCAAATGCTTGAAATAAATATTGTATTTATGCTTAAGGTAGATAAATAAGAAAACTGCAACATCAGAAATGACCACAGGCTGTTGCTCTTTACCCACAATTTGAGGAATAGGTAGCATTTCTTATTGTACAGAAAATTTTTTTTATGGACTGTTATTTCATCGGTCTATATTGACTAATTTATTATACATATTCTGTTATAAATATACTATATTATTATGAATATTAAACATATATACATACAAATATCTCAACACTGTTTCATGATTTTTTTGTTTACCTTCTGAAATTAAAACTTTTTGATATGCAAGTACAGTGCAAGAAAATAGTGCAGAGCATATGATTTTTACATTTTTTTCTTTGCTGAGAGACTATTTTATAATGTCAAGTATTTTCTCTTAAACTTTCACAATTTGACATGTAGGTATTTTATATACACTTAACTATTTTTTGAAAAAAACATAGGCATATTATTTTCACAGGAGTATATGTCCACAATTATCCATATCTCAATGGTATATTTTTATATATCCTGGAATTTCTATCTCAAATTCTGGTACTTCCTACTGTTCTTTGAATTGTTATTCAATGATAGACCATTATTCACATTTAAATTGTCAATCTCTTCAAATGTGTCTACTTTATTGTCTCCAGTCTTCTTTTAGATTTTAACATATTTGTGAGAAAAAATTAAAGATTTAAATAAATTAACTAATCAATTCACTAATCAAGCCTGTCCACTTCACATTTTATAGAGATAAATTAGCATGCTATTTTAGAACTCCATATCATGTTTTTTAATCTCTGATATTAGTATGAAAAATAAACTTCCTTTTGTGTTTGACATTTTTTATAGTAATATCCAGCTACTTAAAAGAAAATTTTCTATTTGTTGTTAATTTAAATGACTTTTAATTTAAATTAAGAAAAATCAATCCTTTAATTTTCCTTGATTCTGACAATCTTCTAAAATCAATCAATCCTTTAATTTTCCTTGATTCTGACAATCTTCTAATCCCTTGAAATCTTTAGTTAAAAATTGCACATTAAAATAGGCTATCATTAATTCCATACCAACTTACAAGTTTGCATCCCCTGCAGTCACTAAGGGAATTCTCTTTTAGATTATTTATTTTTTAAAACATGGGAATATCTACTGCCAATATACAATGTACAGCGTAAATTTCAAATTTCAAATGCAAGCTTCATATTAAATGTGGTTAAATCTAACTGAGGGTTCTGTAGAAGGCTCATAAGGTGGTATATTGTACATGGAAAGGCTTAAACTCCCTGGTATAAAATAAAACATTAAAAGAAAAATCTATCAAGAATATGAATTGTAAAATTGTCATCAATTTATTTCCCTTCCTGGCCATTTTCATGTTTATTTAACAAATATAAACTAAAGTAGATGACAAATGATACACATTAGGGCTAGCCGAGTGGCATGTTGGTTAAGAGCTGGCTTGGGGCGCCAGCTCTGAGCAGCAGGGCCCTGGATCGGATCCCACATCGGGGCCAGTGACACTGCCCTCTACAGCTAAGATGGTGAACAACAGCTCGACCTGGAGCTGGGCTGCTGTGAGTCGCCGGCGACGGTTTAAGCTGCAGCCTCTGCTGCAGTGGGCTGCCATAAGCTACTGTGTGTGTCTGGCAGCCAGCGTGAGCGGCTGGCAGCCGGGTGTGAGTCGCCGTGAGCCGCCATGAGCAGCCATCCAGAGGCCGGCGACCAATCTGCCTCATCCAGGAAGAGCACAATGATAATACCAACATGGGCCAGTGAAGCAACGTCCTCCACAACTAGACTGAAGAACAAAATGACAGCAACTTGTCTGTTCCCCTTCTCCAATTCCCCAACACTGTTCCCTCCCTCCAATTCCCCAATAAAATATTGAGAAAAAAAAAAGATAGAGACCAACTGGAC
>NW_017731568.1:1637342-1648310 GCF_001890085.2 Hipposideros armiger
ATGTCCTCTTTGGAGAAATGTCTCTTCATATCCTCTGCCCATTTTTTAATTGGGTTGTTTGTTTTTTTGGTGTTGAGTTCCATGAGCATTTTATATATTTGCAAAGGAAATTTATTGAAGAGAATGGTTGAATCTTGTTTAGAATAGCAATGTTTGTGGTATTTTTTTAACTTGCCCCAATTCCGCCCCCTACCCCCAACTCTGCAGTAGTCTTGCAAACTAACAGTGCCATAATCGCAATGAAAACAAGCAGTTTAGCAGCCGCTACAAGTGTTACAATGATTTGGAGGTTTTTCAAAGGTTCATTTTCAGAGAATTGTCATCATTTGACCCATCTGGTAGTTCCCTGGAAATCTTTACCTGCAGGGCTTGCATTTACTTGACCAAACTCAGAGATCACTCAGTGAAAACAGCTTTTTTCCTTAGGAGAAAACGAACAGTTGCAATTGTTTGACATCACCTGGTCTAAGGCAGCAATAGTGGTTGGAACAAAAAAGAAGCTGATCCAAAATATGCTAAGGGATTGGATGTACCATAGGGGATTTTAAAAAGCTCCTATATATTCCTGGGGATCCAGAAGACCACACATGCACAGAAGTGTGGACATGCCCAGGGCTGTATGAATGCTCAGGAAAGACCTGAGAAGGCCCTAAACAATTACCTTTGTTTGACCCTGAGGCTCTGTGAAGGCAGGAAGTGAAAGATAAATCAGAGTTGTAAACTGATTGCCTGGACATTGAAGAGGTGCCCAACATGTACACAGAGAACACCATCGAAAGCTGAGAAACATTGCTTTCAAGAATTTAAGGCAATCTCTGTCCAATCATTAACCAACTATTAAGCTAAAAATACAGACTTCCCAGAATTACAATTATTTCAGGAAAGCCATTTAATGAACAGCAGCGAACCCCTGGAGTAAGAAACCTGATTTCCAGAATTGTTACTTTATATTATTTTATTTTTTCGATGCACAATTTTTATTGCATCTTTTACAATGTCACAAAAAGTCTGAGGAATCACTTAACATCTTGGCATTTGTGTAGCTGGACAACTTAGATCTTATTTATCAGCCTGCTGAACTGTTCCTTTTTCAGAAACATTGATACCATTCAAAAATTTCCTGATATTCTTGTTTTTAACTGTTGTGCTTTGTTCAATCAAAGCAGCTGAATTTGATACAAGTTCAATATGATTTCCTTCAAGAATTATCTCATCTTTCTGGGCTTGAGATACTGAACAAGTGAACACCTGACTTCATCCAAATCCTGAGGATGTATTTTTCACCCAAGAAATTTCAGATTTCAACAAGAGAACCATTCTCCTGAATAATGACATTGATGGGGGAAGTGAGAATACACACACCTCATCTTGAAATGGAAGCCCAATGTTACAATCATGATCATGTTCTGTACATGACTACAGATAGTGCGAACAGGAGACAGTTCCTTTTTATTTCCCCACCATTTGTCAACCCGGAGTCTCTTCTTTTTCTTTCCAAGAAGACTGAGCTCTACATTGATGTGATTGAAGTCACTCTGCAGGGTGCCTCTGGGGTCCTTCACAGTAACTGTGTGTCCCTTCATAGTGATGTCCACATTTTCTGGAATGTCCAGAGTCTGATTGCTGAGAATGGTCTTCATCCTCGCAGTACATTCAGCAAAGAGCATTGCATTATATTATTTTAAATGTCTAGTTTTCAACAACAAAAAAATTGTGAGACATGTAAAGAAACAAGAAAAAATGGCTTACACACAGGAATAAAAGCAGTTAATAGAAACTGCCCCTGAGGAAGTTCAGATGTTGGATTTACTATATAAAACCTTTAAATCAGCAATTTATAATGTGTTCAAAGAACAAAAAGAAACTATATATAAAGAACTAAAAAAAAAGCATTAAATAGTGTCTCACCAAATAGAGAATATTAATAAAAAGATAGAAATTATAAAGTAGACAGAATTAGAAATTCTGGAATTGAAAAGTATAATAACTGAAATGAGAAATCGACTAAAGAGCTCAGTATCAGATTTGTGTTAGCAGAAATAAACATCAGTGAACTTGAATATGTCAATTGTGACTATCAAATCTGAAGAACAGAAGAAAATGAGTGAAGAAAAATGAACAGAGCCTCAGAGACCTGTGGGACACGATTGAGCACATCAACATACACATAATCGGAGTCCCAGAAAAACAGGAGAGACAGGAGCAAAAAGAATACTTGAAGAAATAAACTTGGCCAAAAGCTTCTCAAACACCTGTATATCCAAAAATTCTGTGAATTCCCAGTAAGATCAAGGCAAAGAGATCCACACACAAACACATTATAATCAAACTATCAAAAACCAGAAACAGAGACTGAATCTTGAAAGCAGCAAAGAGGAGTGATTCTTTATGTACAAGGGATCCTCAGTAAGATTAACAGGTACTTTCTCAATAGAAACTACACAGGGCAGAAAGTAGTGGAATGGCCTATTCAAGGTGCTGAAAGAAAAAGACTCAACTAAGAATTCTATATCTCCCAAAGCTACACTTAAAAACAAAGGAGAAATTAAGATATTCCAAAATAGAACAAAAAATGAGAAACTGTATTGCTAGCAGACCTGCCCTAAAAGAATATTAAAAGGAGACCTTTAAGATTAAGTGAAAAGACACTAGACAGTAACCTGAATCCACATAAAGAAATAACGAACATCAGTAAAGTAGCTACTAGGTAAATATAAAAATCAATACCAATGTATTTTTTTTATTTGTAACTTTGTTTTTTTCCACCTATTTGATTTAAAGAGACAACTGTTTGAACTGATAATTATAAATTTGTTTTGATGGGAGTATAATGTTTAAAGATGTTATATATATATATAACAAAAAATGTATACAAGTGGACTCTTTCATCAATGTTGCTTAAGCAGTAGATCGCCATAATTAGAAATGTCTGGATGCTGATGGTAACCACTTTGAGCACCTATTGTAATTGCAAAAGTCAAAAATGACTTGTATTCATCTTTTATTATCAGTATATATTGAGTATTACAGTTTTAATACAGTTTTTTCCTTATAATGTGTATACATTTTTTGAGATATATGTATATGTGTGTGTGTGTGTGTGTGTGTGTGTGTGTGTGTGTGTGTGTGTATGAAGTTCAAGTGTACAGCACAGTGGTTAGGCATTTATATAATTTTATGAAGTGATCTCCCCGATAAATCAAGTACCCACTTCACACCATACATAGTTTTACAACATTATTGACTATATTCCCTATATTGTATTTCACATCCCAGTGACTATTTTGTGACTACCAGTTTGTACTTCCTAATCCCTTCACTTTTCTCATCAATCTCAACTCCCCTCCCAACCAGCAACCATCAGTTTGTTGTCTGTATCTATGAGTCTTTTTCTGTTTTGTTTGTTCATTTATTCTGTTCTTTAGATTCCACATGTGAGATCACATGGTGTTTGTCTTTCTGAGTCTGACTTATTTCACTTAGTATAACATTATCTATGGGCCATCCATGTTGTTGAAAATGGTAAGATTTCATTCTTTTTTATGACCAAGTAATAGTCCATTGTGTAAATGTACCACAATTTCTTTATCCAATCATCTACTGATGGACATTTCAGTTGTTTCCCTATCTTGGTTATTGTGAATAGTACTAGAGTAAACATAGGGGTGCATATGTTTTTTTGAATTAGTGTTTTAGATTTCTTTTGATAAATACCCAAGAATAGAATTGCTGGGTCAAAAGGTAGTTCTACTTTTAATTTTTTGAGGAATCTCCATACTGTTTTCCATAGTTGCTGCACCAATTTGTAATCCCACCAGCAGTGCACAAGGGTTCCCTTTTCTCCACATCCTCTTCAACACTTATTCTTTGCTGATTTATTGATGATGGCCATTCTGACAGGTATGAGATGCTATCTCACTGTGATTTTAATTTGCATTTCTCTGGTGATTAGTGACATTGAGCATCTTTTCATATGTCTATTGGCCATCTGTATGTCCTCTTTTGGGAAATGTCTCTTTATGTCTTCTGCCCATTTTTTAATTGGATTGTTTGGTTTTTGGGTGTTAAGCTATATGAATGAGTTTGTTGTTTTGTTTTTTTTTGGATATTAACCCCTTATCAGATGTATCATTGGCGAATATCTTCTCCCATTCAGTAGGATGTTTTTCATTTTGTTGATAGTTTCCTTTGCAGTGAAAAAACTTTTTAGCTTGGTGTAGTCCCATTTGTTTATTTTTTCTTTTGTTTCCCTTGTCCAAGGGGATATATAAGTAAAAATATTATTGAAGTTGATGTCTGAGAGTTTGCTTCCTGTATTTTCTTCTAGAAGTATTATGGTTTCAGGTCTTATATTTAAGCCTTTAACCCATTTTCAGTTTTTTCTTGTATATGGCATAAGAAGGTGGTCCAATTTCATTTTTTTTTGCATGTATCTGTCCACTTATCCCAGCACCATTTAATGAATAGAATGGTGAAATCTTTGGGGTTCTCTGTATATAGTATCATGTCATCTGCAAATAATGGAAGTTTTCCTTCTACTTTTCCCATTTGGAAACCTTTTATTGCTTTTTCTTGTCTGATTGCTGTCCCTAGGACTTACAGTACTATGTTGAATAAAAGTAGCAAAAGTGAGCATCCTTATATTGTTCCTGGTCTTAAAGGGAATGCTTTTAGCTTTCCCCCATTGAGTTTCAAATTAGCTGTGGGTTTGTCATATATGGCCTTTATTATGCTGAGATATGTTCCCTCTATTCCCACTTTGCTGAAAGTTTTATGATACATGAATGCTGGATTTTGTCAAATGCTTTAGCTGCACTTATTGATATGACCATATGATTTTTACTTTTTATTTTGACTATGTGGTGTATCACTTTAATTGATTTGCAGATATTGAACCAACCTTGCATTCCAGGAATGAATCCCACTTGATTGTGATGTATGATCTTTTTAATGTATTGCTGAATTCAGTTTGCCAATATTTTGTTAAGGATTTTTGCATCTAAGTTCATCAGGGATATCAGCCTGTAGTTTTCTTTATTTGTAATGCCTTTTTTCTGGCTTTGGAATTAGTAGTAATGGTGGCCTCATAAAATGAGCTTGGGAGTGTACCTTCCTCTTGGATTTTTTGGAATAGTTTGAGGAGAATAGGTCTTAATTCTCTTTTGAATGTTTGGTAAAATTCACCTGTGAAGCCATGCGGTCCAGGAATTTTGTTTGTTGGGAGTTTATTGATTACTAATTCGAGTTTGTTAGTAGTAATTGGTCATTTTAAGATTTTCTGTTTTTACTTGATTCAGCCTTGGAAGACTGTATGCTTCTAGGAATTTATCCATTTCTTCCAGAATGTCCAATTTGTTGTCCTATAGTTGATTGTAGTATTTTCTTAATTTTTTTTTGTATTTCTATGGTGTTTGTTGTTACTTCTCCCCTAAAATTCCAATTTCATTTATTTGAGTCCCCTCTCTTTTTTTCTTGATGAGTTTGGTTAAAGGCTTCTCAATTTTGTTTACCTTTTCAAAAAACCAGCTTTTGGTTTCATTAATCTTTTGTATTTTTTAAAAAACTCCATTTCATTTATTTCCACTCTGATCATTATTATTTCCTTTCTTCTACTCACTTTGGACTTTGTTTGCTGTTTTTTTTTCCTCATTCTCTTACATTTAATTTAAAACTGTTTATTTGAGATTTTTCTTGTTTCTTTAGGTGGGACTGCATTGCTATGAATTTCCCTCTTAGGCCTGCTTTCACTGTGTTCCATAGATTTTGGGTCACTGTGTTTTTATTTTCATTTGTCTCAAGGTATCTTTTGATTCTTCCTTGATCTCATTGTTGATCCGTTCATTGTTTAGTAGCATGTTATTTAGTTGCCATGTGTTTGTGTTTTTCAGTTTTTTTTCTTGTAATTGACTTCTAGCTTCATACCATTGTGGTCAGAGAAGATGCTTGATATGACTTCAGGCTTCTTAAATTTATTGAGACTTGTTTTGTGGCCTAACATGTGGTCTATCTTGAAAGATGTCCAATGTGCACTTGAAAAGAATGTGTATTCTGCTGTGTTGGGATGAACTGCTTTGATAATATCAATTAAATTCATCTGGTCTGGTGTGTCATTTAAGGCCACTGTTTCTGTGTTGATTTTCTGTCTGGAAGATCTGTCCATTGGTGTCAATGGGGTGTTAAAGTCCCCTACTATGATGGTATTACTGATGTTCTTTGCCTTTATGTTGATCAATATTTGTTTTATATATTTATGTGCTCCTGTGTTGAGTGCATAAATGTTTACTAGGGTTATGTCCTCATGTTGGATTGATCCCATAATTATTATGTAATGTCCTTCTTTGTCTCTTATTATAGTGATCATTTTAAAGTCTATGTTGTATGATGTAAGTATTGCTACTCCAGCTGTTTTTTCATTTCCATTTGCATGAAATATCTTTTTCCATCCCTTTACTTTCAGACTATGTGTGTCTTTCGATCTGAGGTGGGTCTCTGTAGACAAAATGTGCATAGGTCTTGTTTTCTTATCTGTTCAGCTACCCTAAGTCTTTCACATTTACATTTAAAGTGATTATTGTTCGGTACATAGTTGTTGCCATTTTATTATTCATATTTTCTCTCTATTTGTTTTCTCCTTTCTTCTGCTTAATGAAGTCCTTTTAACATTTCTTGTAATACTAGCTTGGTGGTAATGAATTCATTTAGCATTTTTTTTTTGGTCTGGGAAGCCCTTTATCTCTTCTTCAATTTTAAATGATAGCCCTGCTGGTTAGAATAGTCTTCATTGTAGGCCCTTGTTTTTCATTACTTTAAATATTTTCTGCCACTCCCTTCTGGCCTGAAAAGTTTTTGGTGAGAAATCAGCTGACAGTCTTATGGGAGCTCCTTTGTAGGTAACTAGCTGCTTTTCTCTTGCTGCTTTTAGGATTCTCTTGTTGTCTTTAAACTTTGCCATTTTAATTATGATGTGTTTTTGGTGTGGGCCTCTTTGGGTTCATCTTTCTTGGGATTCTCTGCACTTTCTGAGCTTGTATGTCTATTTCCTTCACCAAGTTTTCAGTCATTATTTCTTCAAATAGGTTAACCATTCCTTCTTCCCTCTAATCACCTTCTGGTATTCTTATGATGAAAATGTTGTTACACAATGTTGTCCATAGGTCTCTTAAACTATCTTTTTTTAATTCTTTTTTCTTTTTGGTGTTCTCTTTGGGTGTTTTCTGCTACCTTGTTTTCTAAATGGCTGACTTTACCCCCTGCTTCATATAATTTGCTGTTGATTTCTCCCAGTGTATTCTTCATTTTAGTTATTGTATTCTTTATTTCTGGCTGGTTCTTTTTTATGGGTTCTATGTCCTTCTTTATGCTTACTATCTCTTTGTTGAAATTCTCACTAAGTTTCTTAAGTGTTCTTATAACCAGTGTTTTAAACTCTGTCTCTGATAGTTTTGTTTTCTCCGTTTTATTTAGTTCTATATCTGGAGGTTTCTCCTGTTCTTTTATTTGGGATGTATTTCTTTGTTTCCTCATTCTGGCTGCCTCTCTGTGTTTGCTTCTACATATTGGGTAGATTTCTTATGTCTCTCAGTCTTTTCTGGGTTGCTTTATGTAGTATGTGTCCTGTTTGGTCCAGTGGCATAGTCTCCCTGATCTCCTGTGCGTGTGTTCGAAGAGTTTCCCTTCAGTGTGTTGTGTGGGTTTTTCTGTTGTAGATGAGCCTTGATTGCTTTGGCCTGTCAGTAGGTGGGATTGACTCCCAGGTTGACTGATTATGAGGATTGCCTATATGTACAGAATATGAGCTGCTATGTGGGGACTGACCCTTCAGAAGATGATTCACCTCCGAGGGCTATTGGGCCTGTGGTGACCACCCTTTGGGTATGCTGGTTGAGGGGCTGACCAGGTAGTGCTGTGGTGTGGTCTGATTGTGTTGTTTCTGGTGTCTCTTGAATCGGGTTACCATGCAGGCCAATTTCAGCCTTGGCTGTGACCAGCCCAGGGCTACCTGGTAGGAGCTACAAAGCTATATGTGGTTGGTTGCTGCCTGTTGTGGACCTGGAGGTGGGTGGGTTCCGGGGGGGTGCTCCCTAGGCCTGTTGCCACCTGTCTGTAAGGCTCAGCCCTTGAAAGAGCCTCCTTAGGTGTATGGGCAGTGCTGGCTGATGTGGTGTTGAGAGTGCCTCTGGAAATGCAGTACTAGCTGTGTGGGGTGGGGCCCTAGGGAGTCACGAGGCATGGCTGCTTGTTTTTACAAAGTTAATGCAGATTCAGTTCTTGCATTAGTACCTAGACTGTGACCACTTTGCAAAACACTCTGAGAACGCCACAGTCAGTCACCCCTCACCTCAGGCTTGCAGATCCCCTAGCGCCATCCACAAGAGGCTGAGGTGCAAGGTGTGGCTCACTGCCCACTATCAAAACTTCCCTGGGCTGCTGCAGGCCGTCCACTGCTATAAAAGGTTATCACAGCTTGTGGGGCCAAGCTGGCCACTCAGTAGCTGAGAGTGCCCCTGGCAATGCAGTACTAGCTGTGCAGGATGGGGACCCAAGGCATCACCAAGGTGGTGCACACACTCAAATTTTATCAAACCAGTGTGGTCTTTGATGTGGCCCTTTCAGGTAGGGTTCTACATAGAAAGTATGGCGCCCTCCTTTAGAGGACACACATGAAGCAGCTCCACAAAGGGACAATAGCTGTTGTCCTTCCAGCATCACACTGAAGCCACACAACTCAGTCTTTCACCATGAGTCTCTGGCACCTCTCGAGTTGCTGCCCCTCCACTGGACACCAGGTGAGTGTTTGCAAGTGAGTGAGTCTGTGTGTGGGCCTTTTGAAAGGGTGTCTGGGTTTTTAGCTGCTTTCCGTTTCACTGAGACAGGCAAAGAGGGTCCTCATTGATTTTCACTGTCAGATGTTGTGGGAACTCCTTTTCCCAGCACAGGATCCCTGGGCTGGGGAGCCCGATATGAGGCTGGGACCCCTCCCTCTTCTGGGGACCTCTGCCACTGAGTTGTCCCTCCTGGTGTTCAACCACTATCTGTGGGTTTGGGGTCAGGCTGTTTCATGTCTCTGCCCTTCTACCAGTCTTGAGGTGGCCTCTTCTTAATATCCTTAGTTATAAGGGTTATGTTCAGCTACTCTTTAGATGATTCTTGAGGTTGACTGTTCTATAGCTTATTTGTAATTTTGGTGTGATCCTGGGATGCAGAAGGCAAAGCGTTTATGTAATCCACAATGTTGGACCTCCTCCTCCTTTAGTTCCAGAGGCCATTCTTTTCACTACTTTGCAATGCTGTTTCTCCATAAAAAATAATGAATGTAGGACTTATTAATACTTACTATTTACTATGGTGGAAAAATAGGAGAAGTATGAGCCTGGAAAAAGTGTAGTTCTGAGATCATTTGTGGATCTTCACAGTTATTAGCAATTAGTATGACAGCCATTTTCTACCTCCAATATAAAGAATCATATTTGGAAGTCATATCAGGTATGTCAGACATTTGGTCAGCCATAGACTTAAGTATTAGCTAACATTAACTGGTATAAGTATTAGTAAGAACAGATTTTTCCACTGCTTCATAAATTACCCAAACTACCTCAAATCAGAAAGAAGAGTGAACTGACATTCCATAAATACCAAGAGAGAAAGCATGTTTGAATTGAAGTATCTTGCTTAAATTTTTATCTTTCAAGTGTATGCGTATATGAGAAATTCTTATGCAGAATATATTTAATTTCATCAAAAAACCTATTTGTTTAATACAAAATATGTTTTATTGAGCACTTTGCACTAATTTGATATTTGGGAAAATGTACCATGTTGACTCTGGATATGCAAATGGTAGTTTAAGAAACTCAGGATTCCACCTCACATCCATTAGGATAACTACTATTAAAAACAAAACAAAACAGAAAATAAGAAATGTTGGCAATGACGCGGAGAAATTGGAACCCTTGTGCACTGTTGGTAAGAATGTAAAATGGTGCTGACTTTGTGGAAAACAATATGGTTTCCACAATATGGAAAACCATATGGTGGTTCCTCAAAATATTAAAAATAGAATTACCATATGACCCAGTAATTCTATATCTGAGTATATACCCAAAGGAATTGAAAGCAGGGTCTTGAAGAAATATTTGTGCACTGTGTTTATAGAGGCATTATTCACAATAGCCAAAAGGCTGAAACAAACCAACTATTCATCAAATGGATGAACAGATAAGCAAAATTTGATATACACATACAATGGAATATTATTCAGCATTGAAAAGGAAATTCTGATATATGCTACAACATGGATGAACCTTGAAGACATTAGGCTAAGTGAAATAAGCCAGTCACAAAAAAAAAACCCAAATAGTATATAATTCTGTTTATGAGGTACCTAGAGCAGTCAAATTCATAGAGACAGAAATAGAATGGTGGTTGCCAGGGACTGGGGGAGGAAGAATGGGGAGCTGTTGTATAATGAATACAAAGTTTCAGAGTTATTAGATGAAAAGAGTTCTGGAGATTGATGGTGATGATAATTTCACAACAGTGTGAGTATACTTAATGCCACTGAATTGCACACATAAAAAAAAATGGTCAAAACACCAAATTTTATATTATGTGTGTTTTACCCCAATTAAAAATTATAAAAGAAAAGAAAAAGGAAACAGGGTTATGTGATGAAAATATTCATTTCCTGTGGATAATATACTTTACTTCACCACCACCATCTTTATCCAAGTTACCTGGATCAAAGTCTTACTGGGTCACCTCCATAGTCTAATACTGTTGGATGATCATATATTTGTCATCCAAACTGGGACATCTTTAAGAGTGAGAGAAGGTAAGGCCTGACCATTGCATTGTACATCAGAAGCTGCCATTGAATAATATTGTATGCCTACTATAATTATATATATATATATATATATATATATATATATAGAGTCAATGGAATTTTAATAGATAGGTATGGCATGG
>NW_017731568.1:1648390-1702423 GCF_001890085.2 Hipposideros armiger
ATCTTTAAGAGTGAGAGAAGGTAAGGCCTGACCACTGCACTGTGCATCTGAAGCTGCCGTTGAATAATATTGTACGTCAACTATCATTCTATATATATATAGTCACGGGATGTGGAGTACAATGTGGGGAGTGGAGTCAATGGAATTTTAATAGATAGGTATGGCATGGGGGCAGCAGATTGGGAGAGGGGGGTTGTCACTTTGTGAGGAATAAAAAGTATAACTATTGCATTGTTTTGTACACCTAAAACTAATTAAAAAAAAGAATGAGAGAGGGCACTATTAATAATTATCCCAAGACAATTGACATCAACCAGGATCATTCTAGTCTCAACAGAGAAGCCATGTGGTCTTTGGAAAATGTCAGTAATATTTTACTGAAAACTGGCACCAGCCTTCTATTTCCACATGGGGCTAATTGCTACCATATTGGACAGCGCTGAAACAGGTGATGTATAGTCTCTAAGCTCTCTATCATTCCTTAAAATTGATATTTTCTTCACTTAAATAAGTTTAATAGTTTCTGTAACTTACAGCTGGTTTGTAAGCTCCATGAGAACAGGGACTGTACTTATATATTGACTTACAGGTAATTCCCCAGCATTCAGTACAGTGTCTGGCATGAAATAAAAACCTCATATTTGTTGAAATAAAGAATGATTATATTAGCAGTATTATCACAAAATATGATTTTGTTTTAAGACCAGAAAAATATTTAGAAAAACAGCACAGCGTTTGAGGAATTGTATTCTGGAACTGTATTTTTTTCTATTTCCAATTTCTCTGATAAATATTGTGATACATAATATAGAAATATTTGGACCAAGAGATAAATAAGTAGACATCAAAGTATCAAGATTATGTAAATGTAATTGGTACATCATGTTGGAAAAGCGAGCAACATATTTGAACTTTGTCTTTCCTTAGTCACGATGGAGTTTTTAATTCTTCCCTAGTATTTTTTTGATACAATAAGATATCCATTATATTGATTTCTATTGAAATATATCCATCAATCATGCTATATTTTACTAATCACCATTCTTTATTGTAGCTTTCACTTTTGGAATGCAGGAGAAAAGGGAATAGAAAATATTGGTGACATGCAAGACTCGCAAACAGATACAAAGACCATGTGAAGTCCTGCTGCTTCTTGTCTTCTTTATTTAACTTGGCTCAGATGAGGAATTTGTAAAACTTTGTGTGTGTGTGTGTGTGTGTATGTGTGTGTGTGTGTGTATGTGAGAGAGAGACAGACAGACAGACAGAGACACAGACAGAGAGATGGAAAAAGAGAGAGAGAGACAGAGAGAGAGAGAGAGAGAGAGAGAGAGAGAGAGAGAGAGAGAGAGAGAAAGAGAGAGAGCGCCAAAGAAACAGAGAGAAACCATGCTTACTCATGAAACTCAGAGCACGAGAATATACTATAAGGACTTGTGTCATTATAGCTATGTGTGTTCTGGGCATAGTTCTTAGAAATCTCTTCTATCATAAGTCAATGGATTTTTAAAGTTTATTATATTACAAACAGATTATGGGCAGTATTTGTCTATCTTTTATTTATTTATTCATTCTTCACAACTCTAAGCTCTCAGTAGGCTCTCAGAAAATGTAATAGTTTTCCTGGTGACAGATGGGTACTACATTTATTTTGGTGACCACTTTATAAGGCATATAATTGTCTAGTCACTATGTTGTACACCTGAAACTAATATATTGTATGTCAACTCTAATTGAAAGATAAATTTAAAATAACAGTAGTTCCCCAATTAGCATTTGTTATCAACCAGTGGCAACCAAAATTACATTTTAGTAGCAATATATGGATATTGCCCAAATTTATAAGATTTATTGGCTTTGTATTACTACAACCAGAGACCATTTTCAAAGCTCAACATTTCACATATGCAAGACAAGTAACTTCTTGATATATTAAATTATTATGATAAGGGCCGGCCAAGTGGCGCAATGGTTAAGAACTGGCTTGGGACGCCGGAGGGCCCCGGTTCGGATCCCACATGTGAGGGCCAGTGACGCTGCCCTCCACAACTAAGATGCTGAACAACGGCTTGACCTGGAGCTGGGCTGCCGTGAGTCGCCGGCGAAGGTGTAGACTGCAGCCCCTGTGGCAGTGGGTTGTCATGGGCTACCGTGTGTAGCCAGCAGCCAGCGTGAGCGGCTAGCAGCCGCAGTAAGCGGCCATCCAGGGGCCGGCGACTGATCTGCCTCACTTGGGAGGAGCGCAATGATGGTGCCAACTTGGGCCAGTGAAGCAACGTCCTCCACAACTAGACTGAAGAACAAAAAACGACAGCAACTTGTCTGTTCCCCTTCCCCCAATTCCCCAGCACTGTTCCCAACCCCCCAATTCCCCAATAAAAATCTTTAAAAAAATTTTATGATAAAAGTTTTATTACATTAGAACAGATGACTAATGATGCAAAGATGAATATTGAAGAATATTTTTGTTAAATCAATAGATGAACTATCCAAAGGCATTTGAGGAAAGGGTTCACCAAACGATTATCTACATGCGACCTCAAGTTATTTAAGAGAAAACTGTATATGTGTGCGCGCCCATGTGTGTAGAAAGCAAAGACCGATGGCAAAGATATTTTTCTGTGTTTTTAAACTGATGGCATTAAATTCATAGTTGGCTCATAGGCACGCAGAAATTAATCTCTTTTCTCTGTCATTTTTTTTTCTTTTGTAATTTGTTTACCAGGAAGAGGTTGGAGAAGTCTCTTCAAGTGCAATGGAAATAGAATAGAGGATCACAGAAGAAATTCAGTAATTGAACCACTCTACCTGGCAAGTAATCTGTTGGAAGATAAAGGCTCTGGAAAATAAGTTGGTAGAGGCACTTAATTATTGCAGTCTTTAACTTAACGTAAGCTGCCCTAACACCAAGAGTTTGATCAGTATGTGTTAATCTAGTTAAAATAGGCACCTTTTCTCAAAATAAACTGGGTGCATAATGTATGCATCTTAAATCTTGATTTATAGCAACTCCAAACTTCAGAGATAAGGATTTAGGTAGGGTTGCATTTAAAACAAACAATTTGCCATTATCTGTAAAAATGTGGTTATTCTAATGTCAGGACTTAGTCTTTCCAAAGTCTTTCCCCTTTATATACACATGTACTCACACATATATGTAATGAATGATGATGGCATATCATGAAATAATACTGCATTCTCAAAGCCACTCACCTTTTAACCCACCCGAAACAATACCCATTTACACTGATTATGTGACAGTTGGGCCAGCTGCCTTATGACTTGTTTTCTATTGAAGTTGCATTCTATAAATGACAGAAGCTTTAACCTTTATTTAGCAGGAGAAGCCATTAATCTGTCTTCAGACTTTCCCCTACCTCCCACAGAAAAAACAATTTGCTCTTCAAAAGTTTGTTTGGAAATGAAACCAAATTCTGTGTTTCCTCTACAGATGGTTGACCTCTTTCAGTTGGTGGCTGCATTACTCATTTAAACAATTATACAGGTCAATATAGTGTAATCTAAATTATTTAGTCTCTTAGTATTTTTCAGACACTACTGACAGTTGGAAAGTCTCCAGCTGCTGGTGGTACCTGGATTTGAACTCCACCCAATGATAACAGAGTTTTAGTCTGAATTCCAGAGCCCATCCATTGACAGTGCCCACTAACCCACTCAAGAGCCATGTACATTGGTCCTGAGGGAGTTATAACTTAGGAATCAATATGTTGACACTTGATGATTAATTATTTTCAGATGAAAAGTTTAAAATGTGTGTGATTTTCAAAGACTCGTTACTACCTGGATAGTCCTTTTTCTGAAGCCTAACTTTAAAACACCTTTCTTTTTTGTTTGTCCCCCACAGGGAGCAATTCAAATCTACCAAATAGACTAGCAAAATATTATGATAACCTTTTCCATCCTAATTTGTACTGGAGGCTGAGTGTGTACTAGGATCAACATTAATTACTGTATAGCATTTCAGCAGTGTGGTTCATGGAAATGTCAGGGAGCTTGCGAAAGGGGACTTGGGGTCTTGGAAACATCAGGGGGGAAATAGCTAAAGACCATGTGCTCCACAGGACAATGGGGGTTTATAAACATGAAATTTAGGACTGAGGCAGAAATTCAACCCAGTACTAAGGTGTTAACACCAAGTAATTCCGATGAAGGGTTTATCAAGATAGAGAAAAAGCACAGTGCAATACAATCTGGCCGTATTTCCACCATCTTTAAATAATTTTAAAATGAGTAAAATTTAGTTTCCAGCAGGGAACACAACAGCTTGTAAAAATGATTCTTTATAATAAGGGATCTAGTTTGTTAAAGTTAATAGATCAGTTTGAATTAATGAATTTTTAATTCAGATTCCTTTTGCAGCTTGAATTCAGACTAATTACAGGTTTTAAATTGTCAGTAGTCAGAGCTCAGCCAAGGCATATTTCCTCTCTTCTTTACTTGTACCCTGAGAATTCATGAATCAATTTTTTTCTGGGTCATGACTTTGCCCCACCAGGAGCAGAGAAAACCCTTTAGTGAGAAGAAAATTCAATGGCAGGGATCCCAGTCAGTTAGAATTTATAAGCAAAATGCAAGGAAGTAAATGAAAGAGGAAATTTCCCAGCTATGAGAAAAAAGGCTTAAAAATCACATATATAATCGAAACAGTAATGAATTTAGTAAATACTTTTAAGCACAGCAGTATCCACTTCTACCCTTATAATTTAGGATTACTGAATATTTTAGGAAAGGGGCTGCTTTTTGTAAGCCTTTTTTTTAAACAGCAGAGGTCACCTTAGTACAAACCTCTTCAGGGGGGAAAGGCTTTCTGTTCAGTGGTGATAAATTAAGTACTTTTAAACCATCAGCAAGTCTTCTCTTATTTCATTGAAACTCAAAAATTAAACACACATGGTTAGTAGGATTTTTTAAAAAGTTAGACAAATAAAATTGTTTTAAAATTAAGCTGCTTTCTAAATTATATCTTTTTAAAAAATCATTTTCCACAATGAATAAGAATAATATGAAATAATTAAGTAATCATAGCATCAATTATATTCCCAATATTCTTACCTATATTTCATTTGTATTTACTATTAGAAAAATATCCAGTAAACCATTCTGGCTCAGCCTTTGTGGTTTATTTTTAAAACTAATTGTATCTATAAAATATACCCACTAACAAAAAGTAGTTAATAAGTAGCTGACTAAATGTAAAAACTTCCAAAAAGGGAAAAACATTATTCAATAAAGCTCCATTTAATAAAACATGCATTAATTTAGATAAATTGATAATCTCAATTTTTGTTTTGTGACTTTTCTAACTTTAAAGTATAATTCATCTAATTTTGCATCATAAGCTAGTATGGACATTTGTCTTCTAGATATTTAAAGACCTGAAGGTGTACAATGGAATATCTATATTACAAGATTTCATGTAAAATATTCTTCTTTGAGTTGTCTAAAGTTCATTAGAATACACTTTTCGTTAATAATTATACCTGCTTACATGATATAATTTTTAAATATTTAATCTGTGTTTTCTAATGAACTCATTATCTACAAGGTATAATGAATTTTGAACAAATACTTTGCTATGCTGTGAAAATAAATATTCTTTTATTACATATGCTGACATATCATTTTCATATTATAATGAGCAATAGTAACGATTTTGACAATGAGAATAAGATTTATTAGCAACCTCTCCTTTTCCTGCCCTTTCCTCCCCCAAAAGATGACAAAGTTGTTATAACTTTCACATTAAGACAATTGCCATCTTTCAGGGAATGGGGAAAATTCAAAGAAATAAAAAAATGCCCAGGAAATTTTTAAATGGTATTTTAGATTTTAATCACTTTATTAGATTTCTTGCTTGAGTGATTTGTGCAGAAAACATTTTATCTATTTTGTTTTCCTCTGATTACCAAACTGTGTTAGACACAAAAGTCTACTTGAAACTAGCTTGCAGTTTAAACACAGGTTTAATAACAGGTGAACACTGGAAAATATGCAAACAAAATGGCAGACATGAATGACTTCATTTAAGGCATAATTGCTTCTCATCAACCCAAGAAATCATGCAGAAACAGTCTCTGTTTTACCCAGCCAGGAAGAGACCAGAGAAATCACTCAGGCAGAGATACTAAGAGGAAGGTCCATTCTTGGTTCTCAGCCAGACAACCACTCCACACACAGATCCAAGCTTAAAGACAATAGTCCTTAGAATCACAGTTCATCATAACAGATAATTATACAGCAAATAAGACAATAAGGTTTTTTGGCCTCTGACTATATAGACTAATTGCTGGCTATGGAGCTCTGCCTGGAAGGCATACAGCACAGCCTTTGCAATGCCTTCTTATTATGTGAGGACTGGTGTAATTTGGGTGGACAAGAGGTTTAGTGTCTTCTGAATTCCATATGGTGGCTTTCTCTTTTGTGGATTTTTTTCCCCCTAACAGACATATAACAGTATTCTAAATGGTTGCTGACATATCTACTTGGAAGGAACTTTAAAAGGAAATCATCCTGCCTAGTATTCCAAAGAAGTTTTCAGTTGATTTTTAAAAATTGATATAAAAGGACACAAGAAAATCTGGCCACTTAACTATGGGGTTTGCCTTTATACATTGTATAATATTAAAATTAGACTATGATATCAGGTTTTCCTTAAATGCATATGGGCATCAGCAAATTTGCTGGACAATACAGACAAAACCCAGAGTTAACAAACAAATACTGCTTTCAAATATGCACCTGGAAGGAATAAAGTCCCACCTTGATTTTGTTTTGTTTCTGCCCCTTTTACACTCTAACAGATCTATCATAACTGCGTTTATTATTTATTTATTTATTTATTTATTTATTTATTTATTTATTTATTTATTTATTATCAGGAAAGAAGAAAGGAGTCTGCTTTTAAGATAATTTACTTGTGAGAATGAGTTCCTGACAAGATATCATGGGGGTGCAGAGGCTCTGGAATAGTGAGCCATCGGAAACAAATATGTCTCTCTTGAATTTGTGTAGCCCCCAACGCAACCAATTAACTTGAAGTTGAGTTTTGACTCAAACTCATGACCCTTCAAGCCATAGAGCCCTATTCTACATGGACATCATTGAACCAAATTAGGGTAAAAATAATCTCTACTATTGTTTGCGTGTGTGTTGCCTCTTTCCTTGCTTAAAATAAATTGGTTTTTTTAAAGAGCTACTAAGATCTTTAGGATTTCTAAAGCTTTCTACATGATATTTGTATGCCTTCTCCTCTTTGGAAGGAGGACAGAGCTGGAGCACAATTATTTTTATTGAATAAAGTTTGAAGTTCATGAAAGGCTTTCTTGCTCCCATGTGTGAGTGCGGACCATTACATCATGCGCCCTTAGGGTTGGTTAGAAAAGAGAAAAGCAGGCGAAATCAGCAAAAATAAGTCTTCCTGACTTGAATTGAAAAATATGCTTGTTTTTTGTTAAACACCACGAATTTGTAGGAAGGCTGGCAAGTGTAATAGCATTCTGAGCATATGCTACCTCGGAGGCATAAAGCCTTCACTTAAATAAATACACACGGAAAGTACACTTTGATCCCAAAGATTTGTATAAATCTAAATAAAACTATAGTTTCCAAGCTGTGTAATCTATTTCGAAGTCAGCTTAAAAATTCTATTAACGAGGATTAAATATGCCCTGTGCCGACTAATTTAATTTTATTCACTATTATTTGAAATAAATTTTTTTTCCAGTGAAAAAAAGGAAGAAGGTGGATTTCTTTTGAAACAAGGTGAGCTGAGGGCCAAAATAAGCAAAAAAGAATCCTTGAGCATAGTGAATTTGCTCTTTTTCCTCCTCTTTTCTAAGAACGCAGCGGCATTTGGCTATTGGAGATGTTTGGTACGTAAGGTTGTGTATAAAATGTATACTTAGACATTGCAAGTAATATTACAGTAGAAGTTCCAGAAGAGTAATGAGAGCATATGCCCAAAAGGGCTTCAAATAGGGTCTGCTATTTAGCAGCTATTAAATACTCATCTCATTTTGACCCCATGTAAGTGTCTATCTTTGATTGGGAATATAGTAAATTCACTATTTATTTATGGTTTGATTTGCAGAAGAAAATGAAAACAAAACCAAGCCCAACAAGGCCAATCACTTTGCTATTGTGGTGGTATTTAATGTATTCTCTTATTCTGTGTGAATTTTTTTTTTTGAAAATACACAGATCTTAAATATCGTAGCTAGAAAGTTGATATGGTTTGGATTTCAGATGATAAACACTACCAAACGGTGTCATATTAAAATGTAAAAACTATGCGTGCATGCCACAGCCTCTGCCTGCTATGAGTGTGGTTGTACGAATGTTTTTTTGACTTCTAAATCACACATTTGCTAAAATGAGCTCTGCTAGATATCAGTTTGTGCACAGGCACAATGTGTCTCAGTCAGATTCCTAAAACAGATAGCTGAACTAGACTTTGACTTTTGACATCAACAATCTGACTTCAATATTTCTCCACAAAAAGAGACTCCTGACTCTGTGCTGTTTCCACGTGATGGATAGCTTTTCAGCTGCTGACAGCGCTGAGCATAATAAATGTATTCATTAGCATTGGGGGCTACATATCCCCATGTCTTAAGTTTTACAGCTAGTGGCTTTGAAATGCCACCCAGAAACACCTGCAGCCTTGCCTTGTCGCTGCAGAGCTGCAAAGCCACTGTGAAAAAATATTATTATAAAGTTGTCTGTATATCAGCATTTCTGTGCTAAACAACCTTTTAATTGCCTACCCTCTAATTTTTCTTTGCCTGGAAACACTTGCAGGCACATATTTTAATTTAAGCGGCTCTGTTTGACTCCTCTGATCATCTGGGTTTTCATTGTCATTGCTTCACAATAATTTAATGTCATATATAATGGCATCAAATTGGGGAAAGCCCTAAAAGCTGCCAATCCAAAGTGATCTGAATGTTCCCGCGTACAAGCTTGATTTGTTTGTGCCAACATTATTCATCACATTCTGTGTCTAACTGGGCCAGTGTTCTCTTGCTCTTGCATTTTTCAAATCCTCTTTGAAGCTTCTTAATCAGTGTGTTTTCTATACTACAGTGAAGAAAATGGTTGAAAGTATGCATTTGTGACACACAAAAAAAGGGTATTATGATGATGCTTACCACACTACTATCTAAACATTTTACCATACTGTCCTTTAACTTGGTTTTTGTTAAACAAATTTCATTTTGTTTGCCGCTTGAAGAGGAGAGTTGGCCCACATGTGCAATTCAACATTTGTTTTCGATTTTTCGTTTAATAATATTACGGAGAGCTGACTACCGCTAATGAAACTTATTTGTGACTCCACTCCAAAGCTGATCATATATGTCTTCTTGGGATAAGAGTTTTATTTTATAGCTAATTAAAAGTTTCTAAAGATGCCGTGGGGGTTTTTTTGGTGCAAATTAAAATTAATTAGAGTTATTAAGGAGCCATGAAAAGAAGGATTTGAGAAATAGTGAGAAATATTATTTAAACCCTAATGGAATTCAGTGAAACCCACAGGTCTATTACAGACCCCTGATTTGCCAGGATCACTGCAGGGAATCTAACATTAATAAGCACACTGGTAATTAAATCATTTGTTACTTTGTCTGTAATGTTGTAATGTTTCACTGATACTCTGTCAGAGCTCTTTGTGCAGATCAGAGCTAATCAAAGGTAATCAATTTTCAGCATTTGAGAAATCTGTAAATGATTATACATTCATCAGATCATTTAGTGGAGTGCAAGGAAAGTGCAATGCAATTAATCTTCCTGCATGAGGAGGAATTACCACCACAGAATTCAACAGTTATAATTAATTTCATTGTCTTGCTGTGAATTTTGATTGCTTTTCTTTGGACTGTATAGTACAAATGATGATTCATTGCAAAGTATTTGCAAAGCAAACACACCAGTGTGCTATGCAAATTAAAGTAGCTGTATAACAGATAGGTTTCAAACTTCCTATTTACTCAGGGTTGTTGAGTACTAATTTGCCAAATAATAATTGCTTGTTAACTTTATACACTCTTCCCTCGAATATCAAGATTGGTAACCAACATAAATAGAAAGCACGTGCTATTTTGTATCTTATAGTATGTACCCAAAATACTAGTTAGCACTTAAACTGGTTCGGTTTACCAAATAATCTAAGCATTAAAAGTGGTTAATTACTTCTGAAATAATTTGCTACTTATCTTACACAAAATCGATAGCAACAGATCAACGCATAAAATTTTTCTTATAACTGTGTTGCTTCTTCCTTTATTGTAACTGTAAACCTTTAAAAGACTCATTTGAAACATTTGATTCTTGGAATCTATTTGTGTCTAGAATGTTGCTTGTTTAAAAAAAATATGTAATTTTTGGTACATAGTAGGGTGTTGCCAGAACACACTTCCATGATTTACAGACATCCTGTACAGTTCTTTTTCAATTCCCAATGTTGTGTTCATTGAAAAATGTGCCTATGGAAACAAAAACTGATTCAAAACGACCTAAAGCTCATCTCACATTTTGAGAAAAAATGAAATGATTTTTAAAAATGAAATTAAGGTTAATGACCTTGAAAACTTGTGCATAATTCTAATGTTAGCTGACAAATGATTCCAAACCTCACAGTAGTTAAAATGTGGAGCACAATTTTTCTTTTCCTTAAATTACTTTGTGAGATCCAAGTCTCTAATGTTTTCTCACAAATTAAACTCTGTAAGTCTTAAAATGAGCTCTAACTGTTTCAATTCATATAGGTCTACAAACATGAAATCCTATTTTAATATTTCTTAATCAAGAAGTTGATCTATGTACATAATCCCAATTGAAAACCAATATAAGATGTTACTTTTCCCTCAAATACATTCTGTATGTGATGTTACTGAGGCCTTTGTTGAATGCATATTGAGTAATAAGTCACTTTTCCTGTATGTTAATTTTTTAACCAATAAATCTTTTTAAATTGGCTCAAACCATTACTTGCTAAAACCATAAGGATTAACATAAGCCTTTTCTATTCTGAAGAAGCAAAAAACAAAAAAACCTTGAATGGGTTAACTGACTAAATTAACACATTCCAAATAATGTGCAATTAAAATGTCATGGTGCTTCTCTTAAAATTCATGGTAAGGTAAATAATACTAGAAAATAGACCAAAATAATACATGCATAATAGAAAATGAATGCTATTTTTTTCTGAGAAAATTAAATTATTAAATTGTCTGGAAATCCAAAGAAATAGTCGAAGAATAAATGAGGCCCCCAAACCACTATTTGATGTCAAAAATCAATAAAATAACTGTGGTAATATTGTTTGATAGCATCGAGTCTTTCACACACTTTAAAATATTTGTCTAATGTGGAGATGCAATGAATACCTCATTGAAGATTTTGATGAAAGACAAATAGTATATAGGTCTAAGAAATTCCTGGTTTCTTAAACTTAAATACGCCCATATTGCCTATTTTTTCATAGGACCAGCTTCTTTTTAATTTGCTCAAGGTGCCCCATCTTTATCTTTGCTAGTATCTTCTTTTTAACTATTTTCTATTGTTGCTGGGATCATAACATTTCTATTTGACAATTCTCTCCAGTTTTCATGTTTGAAACACCATGCTGATTGCAGATATTGCAGTTGGTTAAAGCAATATTGTATGCTAAATATAGTTCAACTAATTTAAAATTATTTGAACTGCTAAGGTTAGAAAATTTACTAAAGAAATAGTAATCCTTTCAATTGATACCTTCCATTATAATCTCTTAAGGTTGAATCTGCAAATATTAACCCATTTGATCATTTTGACTAAATTCACTGATCAAATCATTTGGAAAAAAATAGGTTATTTGAGTTAATAAAGGAAATAGAGGTATAAATACAATATAAACCAAAGATGGAATAAAAATGAAATACATATTGCAGCATGTTTTGTATGAGGATCATGGTATTTGGAATAAAAAAAACTTGGTTTAAAACCTAGGTCAACTTCTTTAAAATTATATGATCTTGAGAAACTTTCCTTATGTAAGCTTTCTAAGTCTCATCTATAAAACGAAAATGATAATCTATTTTTCAGGAACTTGTTTTATTGCAAATGTACATTAACATCATTGACACATAGTAGGCACTCAAAGAATGAGAGCTGTAATTATGACGCACAGGATAATGAAAAGGTAATGTGTGAGGTGATGATAGAAATAGTGGAAGAAAAGATCCTACTTCTGCGTTTTATACATAAATGTAAATCAGTTTCCCCTCATATTGGACTCCTAGTTACAAAAATCAGGAAAACAAAAATATGAAATATTATTAATTAAAGAATTTAAAACACATGATTTGTGTTGGGGGTATAGATGTTATGTTTCTCCATTCACTGTTTCCAAAAAGTTTTTCTGTTTTTTCCCCCATTAATACCTTTGAACTACTACAAGGTTCTATTTCTGAATGTTCATCAACTTAGGTCTTTTTCATATCTATATATATTTTTTAAGTTTCTATAGGTCTACTCCTATAGAAACTTCTCCTCATTTGTATTGGGAAAGACAAGTCTGAAGCGGTAGAAGTATTTCAATAATGTCTATTTGCTTTTTAATGTTATTTCTTATTAACAATAATTCAGAATAGTATTGATTAGATTTATCATTAATTTAATTAAGCAATGGTTTTTTTTTAGATAGCATTGTAAAATCCAAGACACTCAGAAAATTTTGGCTTGCCAGAAGTGAATTTGAAAAATTCAGTCCAAGGTCAATATTTTGTTGTCAAAAATGCAAGGTAATATTTTCTAAAGTAAAAATATTTCTGGAAAGATAAACTTTCATGGTATAATTTCTCCATAATTCTTGGTTCACTCTTTTCTAAATCTCTGTAAAATTCTCTAGTTTGAATATAAATGAATAATCTTTGTAAGTGAAAAATAAAGTCATGGATAGTTTTATAAGACTGGGAAAAAATCTAAGTTCTATTTAATTTAAATAATTATAAATTTTTAAAATTCCCTTATCTGTCAGTTAACTAAAAAATTGATGAATCTTGATGTTTCCCCCAGTAAAAAATTCAGCTAAACATTTTATAACTCCATAATTATCTTTATTAATAAAATATATTTGCTGAATGTTTGCTTCCATTGGTAATTGCCATAATCCATCTACTAAGTAACAATTGTTTTTTCCTTTTTCCTAATATTTTAATTCAGAAAGTCTAATTTCATTTTCTTGGAGATCCAAGTGGCTTTGAGGTGTCTCCAATTATAATAAATAAAAAATATAAATGAGCCATATATATTATTGATAGATTTTGCAAGCATTGTTCTGTTCTTCTAAAGTACTAGTCTTTGAAAAAAAAATTTAGATGTAAGATGGAGAACAATATAAATAATCTATCTGACTAAAAGGATGTGAAAAAAAAAGAAAAAGAAAACTTGATAGGTTCTTGCAATATCATAATTTATGTGAAACATGAATAAAAACCATGCATACATAACACCTTTCCTGTCTGGCTTCATCTGTATTCATTTGTTGTCAAAACAGGTTTCCATATTTAACTTCTTTTTTTGATTATGCCTTTTCCTTTATTTCATGGAATGATATGTTATTATCTCTGAAGTGTAGATTTCTGCCAAGTTCTATGCACTTCAGTGTGAAGAGTATAGCCCACAACTCTGGGACTCTTTGTTGAAGCTGTAGAAATAAAATGAATAGTATAAAAGCTTCATGGCATCTGTGGATAGGAAACTCATTAAAGGCCCCAGCCCTCTGTTTTATTTCTAACCACATTTTCCCTGTGGGATTTCAATGTCTTGCAGGATGAAACCAGCAGGACTCATTACTTACAAAACAATGTTTAGAGTCCTTTCGTGTTGCTGGAATGCTTCTGCCAGTCAGGTAAAGAACCTAGGCCTTTATCTTTTTGGGACAATGCGGGCCCGCTCACAAACTGCTTGGAAAAGTCAAGCCTTTGAATGTAACTGCAGGTGTTGCTCCCCAAAGACTGTTGGTTGGTACCCTCCTATGCAATGTACAATGGGATAATAGAAAATTCACTTTGGAATTCAAACAAAGTCTTAGAGAAATGGAAATAATAGGAACACAATTTTGAGACTTCCTTAGTGTTTCCCACGAACTATGAACCATGACTAATACCCTCGGGGCAAAAAACATCCCTTTGCCTTTAAGGGGTGTATACGATTCAGTGTTTTAGATAAATAAGTTTCATGACCTCACCAATTTTGTGACTTCCATTCATTTACTAGAAAATAAATTTAAGCGAGAGCAGACAGCCATGTTAGAGATAGAACTTTAAGACATGATCGAATATACAATCAATGCATTTGAATATGAAGTATAGCAAATAGTTTTTTTGTTTCTTCTAAAACAAATCATTGCTTAAACTTAGTTCCCTAAATCAAATTAGTGTAGTTCTGACTGAATTGCCTGTCTCTCTTTGGCAATGTGGCTAGTGGCATTTTGGAAATATTCTTAGAACTTGTAAAATTCCTGCAAGCATAATAAAGACCTTGCCATTGTGGAATCAAAGAGATTCAATCACTTAAAGTAGTACTATAGGCTTGTCAAGTGGAATTGCTTTTACAGATCTGCTGAATAACTCATCCATAATGGCTGAAAATTTCAGCCATTTTGTTAAAACACCCAAGGCAGAAGAGATTAGTGCACACCACAGAATAGCATATGTGTAATCACAAAGGAGTTTAGACCATGTCTGCACCGTGAAGTATCATTTAAATATCCCAAGCTCCAGTCATTACACTATGGAAAACAATGTGAGCTACCTAAAAAATGAAGTGTGGCTTGTCCTTGGCTAGCTGATGAGGCTTCAATAGCATTTAAGCTTGGTAAAATGTATTTCTAAACAAAGTTGCTGTCTTAACAGATGAGAAGGTCATGTAGAATTTGACTGTAGGGAATGTAAAAAACAGTTAAATGTGGCAACTATAGAAAAGAAGTTAAACAGTGAGAAAGTGCTAACCTTGTTGTTGAAGAATTAATATCAATTAGATTCCTATTAATAATAATGGGATAAGCTGACAACAAACATCTGGGTTGTTAAAATGAGAAACCATTAAGCTCTTCCCTTTTAAACACATTTTTGACAATGGAGACATGTATGTTATTTATCAATGGGTAAGTTTCAACTTGCAGACTTCCAGCATTTATTTTCACAATTTCATCTTAATTCCGAAAAAGGAATCAGGAAATAAATTGCATTTTAAAGATTGTCCCTCAAGCCTCTTTTGCTAGGCAGAAGCTATTGTGAAAGTAGATTGTGGGGGAAAAAAGCATAGTTTTAAATGTCAAATTCACCTCTCATTTTAAATGTGGAAAATGTTATGAATACTATATGTGATTTTGTACAGTCAAAGGCTCAAATAGGCTTCATGGAGAATAAATGCTTTTTCTCCAACTATATTTTGAATTTGGGGGGCTATACTTAGCTTGAGTTATATATGACATTCAATAGAATAAAAACATGTATATAAAAGTTATCCTCAGTTTGAATTTAAAGTCATCTGCTTGTTACCTTGTTGAAACAATAAAAAGAGAAAATAGTCCCCAGAAAAGATGTTTAAATACCAGTATGTAAACAATGATGTCACCTTGTAATTTGAATGAAATATTAATGGAAAGAAGAGCAGATGAATATCAGAATATATAATGAAGAGTGTAAATGCAACAGAAGGGTATTTTCTATCAAAAGAAAGGTGGTAAGAAATTTAATAGGTATAATTCATAGTCTAGTAAAATGAATGCATTTGGAATAGGATATACAAAAGTCAATTAGCTTCTCTGTTCCAAGAACCTCAAGAGCCTATCCACATGTAGCTTAAAAAATTGAGTCAGAAGGACGATAACTCAATCAACAATATCTTTTGGCATTCACGGCTCGTGTAGCTTTTGCCAGAGGTCATGCAATAGGTCAGCTGTGCAATCAGGAATCCAAACTTTAATTCTAGCATTCTTTCAACAACACTCCTAATTCTCCAAAACAAAGTTGCCTACATAGAAAGGATTAGAAAATTTCTGTTGCACATAAAATGTTTTGGAAAAAAGGCAACTAATGAACCCATCTTATGAGTCAGTCATTCAATAGTAAAAGCAGTATTTATTTGTCATGTATTAAATATGTCAGTGATTGCTACCCCCTTCTTCCAAATCATATTGAGCTCTCCGCCAGGTTTCCCATTCTGGTTCGCTGTGCTTAAGGTTTCAGAGGAGGCCAAAATAAATAACAACTCCCTCTCCCAAGTGCAGAATCAATTGAAAGATAGATATCCAAGGCAGCTGGATAGAGCTCAAAATGTCAGCTATATTGCTGGTAAATGGTAGAAAACAGGATTTGACAAACAGGTGAGCCACTTAAAAAATTCACTTCATGAATTTTTCAAACCTCCCACCTCACTCAGGTAATGTTGCATACCTGCAGGCCTTCGAACCAGGCTTGGAGTCTCCCGACTAGCAGGAGTATGGACTTGTCATCCTCCCCATTGTCACACAGACCTGGAGAAAAATGCTGAGTTTTCCCCTGAAGACACCTTTACAGGAACTGCTCCCCATCTCCTGGGACATGAGAAAAAAAGGCCTCATGGGTTCCCCTGGACCTTTCTCCTCCTAGGAAGTAGAGGGGAGACTTCCTCTCCTCTAAGGAAGCAAGAGGCATGTGGAACAACTGTTAGATGAATCTTTTAATTCTGCTACTGAATTGAAAAGTCTCATTCATTCTGTGTGCTACTTACTTGCTTCCTTGACCTGCCCCAACTTTCCTACATTTCTCTTGTGCCTGTTCTTCTCCTTTCCACGTGTGTATTTCTTTTTTAACTTGCCTCGGTTATTTTATCATGTAGGGATTTGGGGACTAATGAAGAGAGTTTTATTTTATTTTGTTAACCTATATATCTGCCTATAGCTTCCTATTCGTCAGCTCATGGTACAGCTTTCTATACAAGAATGTCCTAGCCAGATACTTTAGCTAAACAAGGTTTAATAATAACAAGAAAAAAAATGAATTTTATTTTAAAGGGGATGAAGGAGGTAGGTGCCCATGCATGTGTATCAATAAATCATAGCATGCCCCGCCCTCATTCTCATATTTTTGTGGCTCTTTCCAGTTTCTATTCTCACTGTTGATTGAGCGAACCTTTTGTACCAGTAAAATAAATCAGTTGATTTAGGAAAGTAAATTTACTTGAGAAGGACGTGGATCCCTACTACTCAATTTTTTTTTCATGAGATCAAGCCAGTGCATGCCATCAAAATAGGTACTGAATAAAACTGATTTCTGTTTTTCACACATAAGAGAACCTCTTACTGCTTACTTGGTGCATGGTGCCAGGGCTAGCCGCGTCAGAACCATTGGTTGCTGTTAGAAATACAAAATCTTGGGTGCCGTTTCAGACCTCCTGAACCAGAACATGCACTCCACAGGTGACTTGAGGGCACACTAACTTTTCAGAAGCACTCTTAGGAAATGATTACCTTCTCCCAAGTGGTCAGCGTGTTGAGGAGACAGCCCTTGCTCCACTGGGGCTTTTGTTCCTCAAACCACTTTTGGAACTGTGGCGTGGTAGGGCCTCATTGTTCTGTTCCCATAATTGCCAGGAGTGTTTTAGTCCAGGCGCTGGGACAGTGTGTAGGTGGTCAGGCCCTGCACAAAAGGCCCATGAGCCTGAGCAGCAACAGGGCATTAGCTAAACAATATATACTGTGGATGCAGACCTGGCCTTGAGTCCCAGCTGTGCCACTTAGCAGAACTGTGAGCTTGGCAAGTTATTGGACCTCTCTCAGCTGTGTAGTCTTGTGTATGAAACTAGAAAAATGATACCGACCTTTAGATTTATTGTGACGATTACAGTAAGAACTATATGGTAAGTACATGACATACAGTAGGGGAATAACACATGTTAGTTCCTTTCCCCTTCATTTCCGACAAGTCAAAGATATCCTTACTTATTTGAATCACCTCAGTTTTTCCATCCTCATTCTGTACCAGCCAATGTGAGAGCTGTGTGGGGAGGGGAGGTGACTCAGCCCTACGTGAGGCCATCGCCCTTTCTGGCCAAGCCATGATTGTCATGCTGCTGCTGTAGCACACATCCCTCCTGGGTGCTGATCACTGACTATTCTCAACAACCCCAACAAGGTGGAAACTATTACTGTTCCCATTTCACAGGTGAGGAAGAGGAAGCACAGAGTTATGGAACCCGTCCAGGGCCATCCAGCTTCCAAGAATTCAAGGTGAGATTCAAACCCTGTGTTCTTCTTCTACAGCTCACATTATGAACAACTATGTCAGACATGAATTGGAGGGATTCAGTCACTTTCTTCATGTGCTTTCTGTCATGACCAAGGACATGAATTTTCAGGTAAAAAGTAAAGTTCAAAGTCTGTGAAGAAACACAAAAGCACTTATAGGAGAAGCCAAGACTTAGACCTTGACCTCGTTTTTCTAGGTTAAGAGTCACAACCTTCCATCTGGCATGTACAATTCCTTTATACTACAAAGGTAAGTCACTTCATCTTTTCTATTCTCTTGGAAAATAAATAATTCTGGTTTTGCACAGACTACTTTAAAGAACTCTGGCTAAATAGTCAATGGTTGCAAAGGAGAAGATGGGTGAACTGCTGTCTTGGCTTTCCTTTGTGGTCAACAAGAGGCTGTAACCAATGTCCACTTACCCTTCCATGGAGAAAAAAATTCATGTGAATGCAACTTACTTTTTTAGCCTCTTTAAGACTATTATAGATCTAATATTTGTGATTTATAATATACTTCCAATGTCTTGAATGTTTCAAAACTATACTCAAGGTGATATTATTTTAAAGGACCCCTAAAAACACTGAATGCTTTTATGATTGTGTCATTCATTCATTCTACAAATGTATATTGTGGGTCTTCCTAGGAACAGCCTTATCACAGGCTCTGAGGATGCGGCACCCAACAAGACAGACAAGATGCCCTCTTTCGCGGAGCCTATGTTCCAGTCAGAGGAGACAGAACTTGAGCTCTACAGGTAAAGTCTTTGATGTCCCATTTCATCAATCTTGATCACTTTTAGCTAATGATGAGAAAAAAGACATAGAACATTTCATTTAGTGAAACGCACCCAACATTTTTTTAACTACATGAATAAAAAAGATTGGTAGTAGTTTTTACTGGGTGAACGCTAACCCATTTTGCTAGATACATGCCTTAGTATAAGAAGGTTCTGTCTCAGAAAACATTAAATGATGATAATTTAAATGAACAATGTCATTTGCAACTGCATGTAGGGTAAATCAATTATATCTAAATACATGAACTTGGGTTTCTAAAAACATATCACATAATGTCCAGAAAATATAGTACACGACATGAAAACATCTAAACATCTATCTAGAAATCCATCTATTGGGCTGTCGGATAAGTCATGACGCATTTTTGCAACGAAAAACATAAAAAAAATACGTCATGACTTTTCCGACAACCCAATATTTACCTATCTACATACGTAATATATAATGTTTACTTTTTTTGACACAACCGAAATTTTGCCAGATGCTGTTACTTAATCAATCAAATGAACACTTTAATCACTGATACTTCAATAACAACTTTCCTGATACTTCAATAACAACTTTTGAATAGAAATGTGCCTGGAAATTTTCTAGGTTATTATTCTGTGGAAAGGTAGTATTGCATATTACCTGAAGAAGGTGCTCATAGTTTTACTTCTCATCCAAGACCCTTAAATTTTCTATTTTAAATATTTCTTTTCCTCCATTCCTGACATGTGAATTCATCATTCATATCTGTGACATGTTTTCATATTATCATTTAATACTGATGTCAGTACCAAACAGTAATAAGGTTGCAAACATCTGTTGTTTACTCTGAAACGATTAGCTTCCCTATATAATAATAAAAATTTACCCTATTGCAGTAATGTTCAGGAAAAAACCCTGCCCTCATTTTAGACTCTGATGGTACCTTTAAAAGGGCAGGAAAAGGCAAATTTGCCTGCTATTTGGGTAATCCCAGTAAAATCCAGGATGAGTAGGAACACATTCCAGATAATGTTTACATCAAGGAGAGCCTATTAAATATATGCATAGGGCTGCTTGGTGTTTAACTTCACTGAGACTCAGAAACATTGTAACCAAAGTGATCTAATCGCCTAGACTTCTGGCATGGAAGGCCTATCATTTTACTGTCCTTTTCCAAGTGGGCTGGTTGTTTCTTTGGTGACATTTAAGGACAAGACACAGTTGGTTTATAATACTGCTGACTTCAAGCTGAAATGGAAACATCTGGAGGAATCATATTTCTTTCCCTGGCTAACCTTTATTTCTCCTTTGAAATTCTGCTCAGGCATCATTTTCTACAGCAAGCCTTCCCCAAACCCCTAGTTTAGGCTAAATGAGCCTCACTGAAACTCACAGCACCCAGTGGATACCCCTAACTCAGAACTCATCATAGGATTATATTTGAATCATCTCAGGTATGAAAATCTTCCCTGTTGGACTGCAAGCAGAGACCCAGCCTTTCTCATCTATGTATCACTGGTGCCAAATACAGCAATATATTGCCTGATCATGGATAAGGGACCCAAACGTTTAACAAAATTACAAGAATTAAAACATTGCATCAGGCAATGTGCTAGATAGGCCCAGAATGAACAAGATATTTCTTTCCTTTAAGGTCTAATCATCTAATAACCTAGACATAAAAAAATACTCACAGGTTACAATGGGGAACAAAAGGAGAAATTAATCAGCCTGAGGGAAGGGGAAGGCAGTCTTGCAGAAGATCTAATATGGGAACCAAGTATTAAAGATGATTGGTACTTACTGATTGCTGTAAGGGTGACTTTGCCGTAAGACAACTTTGGGACAGAAACTACAGAGTTAAACGTGTCTTGAGTTTAGGATTTGAAAGGTAGAAGATGGTGCTGCAAAAGTACACATGAGTTAAAACAGGGTGGACGTAATTCAAAATACCAAGAATATAGTTTTTTTAACGTGCAAAGTGACACGCTATTGAAAGATTTCAAGCAGAGGAGCTGGATAGTAAGGTTTAAATTTGAGAGTGATAAGCCAGGGCAGTGTGATAAAAGATGAATTATTGGGGGGCACAGTAAACAAGGGAACAGTGAGGAGAGTACTCAGATGGAACTAAGATGGGAGTCAGGAATAGCTTAGAGATATACTGAATAGGTAAAGTGAAGAGGACTTGGTGAATTTAAGGATAAGGTATCTGGCAAGATGAAATAAAAGTTCTGGATTTGTCCATGGGCGTATGAAAGTGACATTCACTAAAGAATAGCAGTACATAAGGATAAACATGTTAACCCAGTTTTGGACAAGGTGTGTTTGGGGACGCTGGTTGACAAGGAAGAGGTCCAACAGACAGGTATGTGGGTCTGGAGTTCCAGGATGAGATCTGCGGGAATGATACAGATTTGGAATTTGTCATGCTGGTTGAAGCTGTGAGTGTTACAGTGGACACTGATATTTCGCACAAGTATCAGTGGGATCCCTTTTGCACTTTCTATTTTTTGGCAAGCATCCTCACCCCAACTTTATTATGGTTTTTGTATCTGATGGCCCGAACCTGTGGAGGACTGCCCTCAGGTTCTGTAGCTGCTTTGTCTGCAGGCTGGTTATTTCAGCCCATGGGCAGACCTTAGCCAGTGATCAAATGGCACAAAAGCTCAGCCCTCGTTTCCAGTTGGGGCAAACTGTGAGGTATAATTTGCCCTCCGAAAATTGGCCCCAAGTTGCGCCTTTGCTTGGTTTGTTCATACTCTCTGTCCTGCGTCCCCACTCTCTTGCTAGTCTCCCTAGGAAGCACTTCTTTAATAAATCGCTTGCACACAAATTCTCACCTCAGGATCTCTCTCTGGAGATGTGTACCTGCGATGTGTTGTGAATAAGACAACCCAATTACAGTGTTTAACATGAAAAGGAAAATTATCCAAGAAAGGATCTCTGGGAGTATCATGGGTGAAGACATAGGCTTTGAGATCCATTATTTGGAGTGTCAAGATTATGCTTAGGGCTATCTTAGGGGCTGAAAAGTGTCCTCTCATACCAGGTGGTTTCCTCGCCCCTTACTTTCCTTCTGGCTGCTGAATGTGAAGAAACATGTGATTGTCTGATGAAGCATCGCAATGAAACTGTTAGCAAGGATACCGGTGGCATATCTTGGCCATAATTGGGAAATGAGACCCAAACTAAGGCTAAGTGGATATTGTGGATTCATTCATTAGGAAAGAAAACAAATGTAATACTTGACATATGGAGAGTAGCTGTCATTTTCCCTCTTTCACTCAGTATTATGTGGTGACATCTTTCTATGCAAAGAAATATAGATCTGCATCATTATTTTTAATTATTGCATTGCACACTATTATGATGTATATGAACTAAGTATATGGTTAAAAAATAGTCTTTCTTATTAGGAAGATGCTGTGACGAACATCTCGTTTTGTATACTGGAGTGTCTTCTCAAGGAAAATTTCTTCAAGTAGGATTTGTTGGTTAAAGGGTATGTATGTTACACATTTTGATACTGGTAGTATCAAATCGGTATACCATATTCATGTGTATAACTTATAACTTCATTTTCTCACAATTTGACATCATCTCTATTGTAAGCTCACATTTCCACTTGATAACAGAAAATATTGCCTAGTCAATTTCAGTTTAATCAGCCAAAAAACTAACATTACACTTAGTTAATGCAGATTAAAAACTCAGCTATGTGGGGTTTAAATTTCCTGCTCTGTTTCTCTCTTACTATAGCCTCTGCAGGGTCAGTTCTGAGTTCCAGGAGTCTAATGCAACTGCCACCAGGATTAGAAGGAAGGACTACTTCTTGCTCTGGCTCTGAGTTAATTCTTCACTGGCATGTCCCCCAGATGTGGCTTAGCAAGCCTGTCCCTGGCACAAATGGCATCCAGTGTTTCTTCAATGATGACTAGTCTGTGGTTTTACCAGAACCCTGCTTGGATCTTTGGCCCAAGTGATTTATCTGAGATGCAGCCATGTTGTCCTCAGGTTTCTGTTTGGAGCAGTAACCAACTGTGTGTCCCCTCATCCTGCCATATGACCTCTCAACCCCTGCTGGCTCTCTTTCTGAGCCAATATTCACATCCCACTTGGCACATGAGAACTTTGGATTTCCTTACACATCAATTAGGGGACACAAACAACTGTAAGAAAGGTAGGGAATTCTACCAGTTTCCCTGTTACAGTCCTGTTTGCTTACTCTTCATGAGAAATGAGGTAAGGTCATTAGGGAATTCTGAAAAGAATGAGTGTGAGCTTGAGATGACAGTTTTAAAAGAGCAGCTTAGGATAAAAAGTGAACTAGAAAAAAAAATGTCAGGCAGTATTAAAAGTGCAATATAAATTCCATACCATAAACTCGTAGTGGAAAACACTGGGCAAATATGTGACATTTTCTCCGTCATTGCCCAGTGATCGTGAGGAGGTGAAGACTGGGAGAAAATGGAGGGATGTGGGACTGGACACTTGAGGACGTTGACAAACTGTGGAACTAAAACAGTAAATGAGCTGGACAGATGACAGGTGTGGTCAGAGAAGAAGGTCATGGACTTTAGTGGCTTAAAGTAGAAAGTCTTTGGTTGATGAAACATTTTTGGGGGGAGGACTGGTAAAGAAGTGAAACCCACTAAGCTGAGAAAGCCAAATTACTATGAGACTGGGGTTTTGTATGGAAATTGAAGATAGTTAAATGAAGGTTGAACTTGGGGTGAAGAGGAAGACCAAAAGCCATGTTCTGAAGGGTGCAAAACATGTCGAAAAGTGATGGGGTGTTAAATAGAGTGAACCATAGATGATGTGAGTGACAACAGCAAGGAGGAGTAAACACGGTACAGTAGGGGGCAAAAGCCCGAAAGGAGGAGAGATTTGATATAAAGGAAGAAGATAATGGTCTGGAAGTAAAACCAGGAAATCAGCATATTAATCAATCCCTTCATTTGATTTCCCCAACTCCAGACATATAAGACATAGAGAAGCATGAGAAGAGCTATTCTCAGGCGAGAGCCAGATTTCAGTTAGGACAAAGAGGTGGAGGGAACTCATTAGTCAGCTGTCCCAGAGCATAGGAAGAGCCAAGCAAGTAACAAAGTGAGAGTACGGAAAGAATGAATGACTAGTGGGCTTGCATTTTGGGCGATCGGCAAAGCAGACAGAGTTGGGAGAGGAATTTAGTGGACTGTTCTCATTGTTCTGAAGGGAACTTTCACACACAACTGTTTGCTGTCACTGGCTGAGGTCTCGGGAGTTGGATGCCTTGTCACTCCCTCTCTGTGATCTAGTCGGCGAAGGGTAACTAACTTGGCTTTAGGCTCCAAACAGAATATTGATTAAAATACACTCTGAGAATTAAATCCAGAATTCCATGTTGGGAGCAACTGTGGAAACACTTAATGTGTCAAATAAAAATAGAATTCACTTGTAGGACAAAGTGGTTGAAATTCTCATGTGAACCTAAGCAAAGCCTAGCCAAAAGTTGTTGTTTCTTGGGTTGTGGGGTACAATTAGCAAAAATATTGTTAGGGACTTTGAGAGTCATCTTTCCCAAAGCAGATGCTAAGAGCAGCAACAGAAGCAGTCTATTTTATCTAGAATCTGAGGATTATAGGGAAGGGTAAGGTGAATACCCTGCAAAAGTCACAGCTGAATTTGGCTAACACTATTTGGATTCTGTCATTCTTAATTCTTACTTTTTAGGCATAATAACAAAATTGAAACCTGAATCTTATTAGGAAATGAATAAAAAACCAAGGAATGAAGAGAAAAAGAAATAACAATATGCCTCCTGTTGTTTTCTTGCTATCATTTCCACTTCTCCAAGAATGTGGCAATAGTATCAGGCAGGTATAGGTGCTATTACATGTCATGGTCCTGTCCTATGAGGGCACAGCTACAGATCTCAGACTTGAGTTAGGTCCTAGCTTTGCATTTCTGTTCTGTCTTTAATCAGTCATTTCCTGTTTGGTGTGATTTAACAGTTCCTTTAGTGGATTTTTTTTTCCCTCTGAGTCATCTCACTTGATAATGTCAGCCATGGGCTCACTGGCACATGTTGTATTGTCAATCTGTGATTCTCACTTTGGGCCATTTCTGTTGCTTGTGTCTCTTCTACTTGCAATTTCCCTTTGGTCGCCATCCCCTATTTTAGGAGAACTCAGTCCACGTGCAGAGAAATATTATAGGTTAATCTCAGCAGGATGTGTGAGAAAGAGACCTTGGAAACAGGATGAAGCTTGGAGTGTCATAATTCTATTTGCAGAGACTTGATCCTTGCTTACATGGACCGATCACAGTTGCTGAAAAAAAATAACTCTGTGATATTTTCATGGATTCAGCCATATGGCACCGCCCTACCTGAACCATCATTCTGTTTTCCCTTACAGGCACTGAGGAATGCAATATGGACATCCCGTCTGACTGCACAGTATACAAACTCTTTACCTAACGTTGCAGATGGGTTTTATACATCTAAGGGGCTGTTTATTAATGTGGATATTTTTTCCCTCACTTATTTACATATTGCTCAGAAGCCTGCCTACAACATGGAAATGATTTGCATGCATCTCATTTCTTAGGAGTAAAGCACACTCCTACACAATAGGGCACATCGTTTCACAGAGAGGCAAGCCATTGTGGGGTCTCCATTTCCATGTTTTGTGGGGGCAGTACCATAAAAGCACTCTCTACAGCTCGCTTGGAATTTTGAGCAAATATAAAGAGGTGCTTAAATGCTTGGAAATAGGAGGGTGTGGTAGAAAAGCAGGGCGCTGGGGGTTGGTAGAAGGAGTGCAGGCCTTGGGACAGGAAGAACTAAAGAAATATTCCTGGCTTTTCTACTGATAGTATATAACCTATATCAACCTGGTTCCTCATCTATAAACCAGGAAAAATAACAGATATTATGTAAAGTTGTAAAGATTGAGCACTATGTATGTATGATTAAAAATGGTGGTGGAAATGGCACTATTAAAAACAGTGTTGTTAAAAATTATTTAGGAGTTATTATTATCTATGTTTTCTCAGGACAAGAGTATTAATGCTTCCAGGCAGTAAAGTAATTGTCTTTAATTATTTCTCTTTACCCCTTAAGAGTTCTTGAAAGGCATATCCCTGGTCCCTAGATAGTGCTTGGCAAGTGATAAATGCTCAGTCAGGTTTGGTTAACTATAAAATTGATTCATTACTATGGAAAACGTTTAATGTGCCTAAATAGACATTTATATTTAAGGAGATAAAACCACAACTTTATAGACAATCACTGAATACTTTTCTGGAAGGAAAAGGAATGAAATATGAAAAGAGATATTTTTTTTCACTCTTTACTTGCCTCAAGCTCTTTTGGTTTAGAAGTGGAAAGCTAACACTTGGAGAACAAAAAACAGTAACGTCATTCAGTGAATTTCTTCATTTTCATATATTGCCTTCCTTTAATAGAATGCTAGCCTGCCTGAGAACAGGGATCGTGTCTGTTTTCGTTTCTGCTAAAAACCAAACCAGTGCCTAAAACAGTGTCTTGAACATAGCAGTTGCTCAATAGTTATTAAGTAGATTTCCATCTATTTGTATCTAATATCTGAAGAGAAGTTTGTAATAACATATCTTTCTTCCTCTTTAACCCTAGAGTTATGAAGCCCACAATCCTTATATTCAGGATGCTCTTTTTTTTTTAATTCCAGTATTATTTTTTAACAAAACATTTCTTCTTTCACTATAATTTCTGCTTCTACCACTTGCTTAAATGATTATCCAAATAGTTTGTCTTGCATACCTGTTTAAATCTGGTTATTCATAGCAACCAAGTTAGTGTTCCTTTTTTTGTTTTGTCTAAGTAGACTCAGTCATGGTTTTTCAGGTATTTCTGTTTGGAGAAGACCTTAGCTAGCACAACAAGATTTGTGGAGAAAAAAAATGTACATTACTTGTTTTCTCAGGACTTAATTTTTTTTTTTGGTTCCTATCAGATAAAACTTTCAGATGGATGGCAGATCATAGAATCACATTTCCCTGCTATCTTGTGGCTACACTGAAACAGTTGATTTGCAATCTGGAACACGACAATCTGACCATGTAACTGCCAACAGCATAACTGGGTATACACCTTATGCCTGGATCCTCTAATTTGCACATTTTTTTCTGACACATTCAGAAAGTCTACAGTCTGAATCCTTCAATTCATGTTCACTTAGAAGTCAGTGAAGTTTTAAAATATACCAAACTCTAACAGGAGTCGGATAAGAACCAATAAGCAAAGATTACTCCCAAAGCCAATGAATATCTTTTATTGGAACTGGAGTGAGTGTCAGCATCAGTTGAATTTCTTGCTTTTCTTAAACTTTTCTTACAGTAAACTTTCCAATAAGCAGGGCTGGCCACAAAATGAGATGTCATACACACTAACAATGGAGCAGAAAGGTGGGTTCCAGATCCTCTAGCCTGATTTTTTGTTGTGTGACCTTGGGCAAATCATTTCACCTTTGGGCCACTGATTCCTCATAAGAAATAAGGAAGGTTTTTTGTTTGTTTGTTTGTTTGTTTGTTTGTTTGTTTGTTTTTAAAGATTTTTATTGGGAAATTGGGGGGATGGGAACAGCACTGGGGAATTGGGGAAGGGAAACAGACAAGTTGCTGTCCTTTTGTTCTTCAATCTAGTTGTGGAGGACGTTGCTTCACTGGCCCAGGTTGGCACCATCATTGCACTCTTCCCAGGTGAGGCAGATCAGTCGCCGGCTTCTGGATGGCCGCTCACCACGGCTTGAGAGCTGCTCATGCTGGCTGCTGGCTACACCCAGTAGCCCATGGCAACCCACTGCCACAGGGGCTGCAGCCTATGCCATCGCCGGCGACTCACGGCAGCCCAGCTCCAGCCCAGCTCCAGGTCAGCTGTTGTTCAGCATCTTAGCTGTGGAAGGCAGTGTCACTGGCCCTCATATGTGGGATCCGAACCCGGGCCCTCTGGCATCCCAAGCCAGTTCTTAACCATCGTGCCACTAGGCCGGCCCAGGAAGGTTTTTAATAAGATAATTTTGAGATCATTTATATCTCTAAAATTTTTATGATCTACAAACCAGATAGGTCAACCTTAAATCATTGGAAAATCAATACAGAGTCATATGAAATAAAGCAGATCTTTCTATCATAATGAGACTTTTAAGTAACAGCAAAGACTCCTTAGCCTTGCTTTCATTTCTATGACAGAATACCACGTCAGTGACAGCCCTGTCCTAGATGATATCATTCATCAGCAATTCACTTTAAAATGTTTGAGGGATTCAGAAGATTGCTCCGAATTTGTCTCTTACAATTTGAGGAAAAATAAACACCGACAAAAATAAGATCCAAGGTCTGGTTTGGTGTGCTCTGGAAAAATAATTTTAAAAAACAGCAATAACAAATATAACAGTAATTTATGGATCATGATAGAGCTTAGGCATGCGTGAGGCTCATCTATATATTCTAACATGTTGACAACAGACCAATAATGATGTTTAATTCAAACAATCTTTTTATGGCAGGCAGTATGTGAGAAATATTTTTGATATATTCATCATGTTTTTGTGTTCCACGATCATCTTGCAAAAGCAGGCTTGAATCTTTCCTAAATGTGTGGTCCTTTGATTTGAACTGATAGAATATTATGACTTCCTTTGTCTTCTGTTTTGTGATTTTGCCAGTAGTTGAAACAAGGAGAACAATAGAGTGTACATGAATAGAATTGAGCATTACAGAAGGTGTAAAGATACTGAAAGCTGACAAAAAAAAAAAGGAACACTAATGAACCCAAACCAAATTGGTTTAATTTCTTGAGTTAGGGATTTCTATATCTATATCTCTATATCTTTTGTTTGCCTTTAAAAAGGGACACATAATTTATTCAAATGGAATTAATTCCTTCACTAATAGCCATACTGAATTTATTTCAACTCAAATGGAATTTATGCAATATACCTGAAATACCAAGAAAAAATGATACTGATCTTTGTGGGGAAAAGGCCCTACATCCATATAATGGGACCTGTAATACATGTGTTAAAACTGTGTATTGATTTATTTATGAACACTATTTATGTATAATGTGATTCTTGCTCTAATCCTTATCATTAGCAACCTTGAGCAGAAAGTCAATTGCTACATAAAAATGATCTTTCCGGGCCGGCCGAGTGGCGCGATGGTTAAGAACTCGCTTGGGATGCCAGAGGGCCCCGGTTCGGATCCCACATATGAGGGCCAGTGACACTGCCCTCCACAGCTAAGATGCTGAACAACAGCTCAACCTGGAGCTGGGCTGCCGTGAGTCGCCGGCGACGGCGTGGGCTGCAGTCCCTGTGGCAGTGGATTGCCATGGGCTACCGTGTGTGGCCAGCAGCCAGCGTGAGCGGCCAGCAGCCGCAGTGAGCGGTCAGCAGCCGCAGTGAGCGGCCGTCCAGAAGCCGGCGACTGATCTGCCTCGCCAGAGAAGAGCGCAATGATGGTGCCAACTTGGGCCAGTGAAGCAACATCCTCCACAACTAGATTGAAGAACAAAACGACAGCAACTTGTCTGTTCCCCTTCCCCCAATTCCCCAGCACTGTTCCCATCCCCCCAATTCCCCAATAAAAATCTTTAAAAAAAAAAAAGATCTTTCACAGGGAATCTAGTCAATAATACCATAATAACTTTGTACAGGGACAGATGGTTACTAGGTTTATCATGGTGATCACCTCGTAAGGTATATAAATATCGAATCACTATGTTGTACACATGAAACTAATATAATATTGTATGTCAACTATACTTTAATAAAAAACAAAGTTCGTTCGTAACTTAAAAGCAGTTTGCTCTAGAAATCCAAGCATGTGTTTGTCTTAGAAGCCCCCACCCCACCTCCCCAAAGGCCTTTGTTCACCTGTGTTCAAGTACCCTGTTGCCTCCTGTTCTCAGCCCACTGGGAATTCACCTTTCCCTTGAGTTTCTATGCTGCCTATTTCCTCACATGAAGTCCTCTTTTCTCCAGAATTAATGCTCCAGACTTTTTCCCTCAGTCAATCTATCAGTTTGGATATTTTAATGCATACTGAAGTGTGAATAGATTTAGCTCTAGTGTGATTTGCATTTTTAAATGCTACTTTTCAGTGGGAAGGTATTTTTAGTTGGTGAGCTTACCTGACTCCCACCTTTACCCCCAGTTCATTCTCTGCTTTAAACTTCTCATCCTGCCAGTAAAAGACATCTTTGGTTACTTTGAATTTTCACATATGTTGAAAAATAGTTTATTTATTTACCAAAAAAAACCCAAAACCCACTTTGTGGGGAGACATTTTATATTTGTTTGTTTTTTGTTTTTATTTCCTAGTCTGTGTGGCTCCCAGGTTTGTATTTAGATATTACTGTCTGCCATTACATTAGGCCCCACAGTTAAAGGGCCCTAGGTGAGAGCATTTTAGTAATTTCTTCCTGGGCACAGTGGGTCAATGGACTTCACGTGCCACATAGATACCTACTCACCTTCCTTTGTGCAGGATCTCTATAGGCACTTCCAAAGGAGGTGAGGGGCCTCAGAATTGAAGCCCCAATTTCTGCCTCAGTTTCTCTCTGCTCTTAGTCTGCTTCCAGCTCTCTCTCGCTTTGATATATACAAATGATAGGCCTGCCTCATCGACTCTGTTCCACAGTGTCTCAGAGGACACTTGGGGTAGTTTCTAGCTGCCTCCACTTCTGGCCTTTGGGGGTAAACTTTCTTTCCATTTATCACAGAAACACCTTCCCTCTTAATGTCCAGATTTGGGTGGTAGAGTTCCCATGGCAACAAGACCAGGTCCTGAGTGACACTGAGTTTTTAGCTTTCCTGCACCCATGCTCTGTTCCTGGAACTCCATTCCCCTGGACGGGGTGCTTGAATGTGCCTGGCAAAGCCAGTGTTTTGCCTTATTCATGATGCTTTGTCTCTTAGGAGACCCTTTGTTTCTCTCTGTAGTCTGGCTTCTATTTTCCCTCCCTTTTAGTCTGTAAGACATATTAGTATATGTTTGGACTCCTATTGAAGACCAGGTTCAAGTTCTTCCCCATGCTGCTCATGCATGGCATACAAATCAGAGGATGTGACTGTTGACCTCTGCTTAAGTTTCTATAAGCAGATGAGACTTTGTCTTACCAGTGTCAGCTCTGGCCCAAATAAATCATGTTATACCACATTTCTTCATTTGGTCAGACTAATTTATTTATTCAGAGTAATTTATTTATACAGGAGAGAGAAAGACCTCTCTCTTCACTGCTAGTCTAAATATTATATTAACCAAGCTGCCTGCTTCATTATTAGCTTGGGAAGAGTAAATGTCAGGGCATATGGGGGTTATCAGGACTCCATGTTTTTTTATTATAAAGTATTAGTTGCACATTCTAGACCAACAGATAAGAATGGGGTAAGTGGAGCCTTCCTCCATAGCTAGGGTCAGATGAGAAAAAAAAAAGGGGGAGAAACATGGTAAATCCTAAAGGAGAATGAGTTTAGAAAGAGGGACTCGCAAATTTTGCAAGCAGAGTAGAATTTTGTAGAAGACAGACCTAAGAAATTCAGAAAGCTTCTCTTGAGTATGAGTTTGGGAATGGAGTCATGAAACCAGAGAGAGTTTACTTAAGTCATATCCCAAAGAGCTTTACTACCATCAAGATGTGTGAAGATAATGGTGTCTTAACAAAGTCCAGTTGTGCCAGGACTAAGAGAAACAAAGACTGACCTGGATAGAAATATAAGCCTCCAGCAGTAACCCAGAAAATTAAGGGCAAATAGAGGCAAGGGGATTTAAAGTTGAAATTGATTACTCCTAAAGCCTACCTGATTTTCAATTATTTTCTGATTGTAAGAACTTTTATACCCTGAGTTTTCTTCATGCTCATATGAAAGCTAGTGTTTATCAACTTGCCACATTTGGACACTGGGCTACAGTGGGTGCCATGAGAGAAAGGCGATAGAGGACAGAGAAGTGATTTTTTTTTTATGTCAAGTGGTGAGCCCTAAGAAAGGGAAGGATGACATTAGGTCTTAGACACATGAGAAGAGAACTCAGGTATTTGGGTAAAATGAGAGAGATTCTAGGGCAGAAAGTATGTGTGGACAAAGTCTCCTGTGTACATTATAGAAATTTTCTTATTAATCTCCTACAAAATGTCTGGGAATTAATACTGTCTCTATATAATTTTTAATGTGATATGAAAGTGTTCATTTGAAATAAACTTCAGTGAATTTAGGAATTTTCTTACATATCCTATAACTAATTGTTTCCTTTCATGATTATTACTACAATTGGTAAATATGGTTAGAAGGTTAATAATGACTACACTGACTAAGAATAGGAAATTTTAAGATTTTATTTAACTAGAGGTTACCAAGTTACAGAATCTATTTCTTTAAAAATGGTTTCTTTGCTCTGGGCTACAAATCTAGTGAGGTTATCATATATATGTGTTGCTAGAGAACAGTGTTATTAAAAATTAGAAATTCTTAGGTCAGGATCAATATAAGTTTCAACAAATAATGTTGTTTCATAAAAGTTCTTAATTGGTGAATTATTTTTATGTAACTGGTTCTGGAGATTTTGAAGACAGAGTCTTGAGTGTTCATGAATGTTTAGTGGAGAGTCTCTGATTGATGTCACCATATGATTTCGTTGATGTTTCAAATAGGACCACAATGGTGGGAGAACTGCTAAAATTGTATCATAAAATTGGTGCAGGTGTCTTCATTTGCTTGGAAGGTCATATCTTAGTGTTTTTATAGTATAAAAGCCCCCCGTCACACTGATGGGGAAATCAAAGATGGGAAAGATGATTATCTTCCCTCTCAGGGTGGGCATAGACTATTACTACCTGACTGTGCTAGTTTTGTTTATAAATTGAATGGATTCAACTAGAACTTTACAGTCACTTCCAATTCCAATTGCATGATTCTTAATCTAATTCTTTATCAGTTAATTAGAGTGGAAGTATTTAAATCTTTAAAATAGTGACTCTTTCAATCTTACACATTTATTCATTTTTTTAATGCCATTTAATCATTTTGTAGTTTAGTGCTATTTAGTATTAATTTTTTTATTTGGTATTTTTAGTTTTTCTGTTGCGAGGGTGGGGAAACTAATATCATCCCACATTGCCAAGCTCTCTCATAATTTCTAAGAGATTTTTCTGTTGACAGTCTTATATTTTTCAGGTAGACACAGTAGCATACCTCATGTATTTAACATCTAGAGTAGATCATTATTTAGCACTCTGTCCTCTATATGACAAAATTACTTTTGGTAATAATCACAAAAGGAAACAAGTAACAATCATGGCCAAAAAACAAACCCAGATAGATTAGATATTTTCTTAACTGAATTTTATATTTATATACATACCAGTTAAAATGAATATTAAGTATTACAGTGCTTAAAAGGAAAAAAGTTATGGGTTAATGCTTTTTTATTACATTAATATATGTTTGAAAAGAGGGGATTTATATTTTTATATAGTCTTCCACTAATAATTAACAATCTTACAATTTCTATTTTCAAACTTCCAAAATTTTGTCAATTAAACTTTGGAAAAAAATAATCTTGGTATATTCATGCTAAATAGTATAGTTAAGTTTGTTAATCCATATTTACTCATGGTAGATATATTTGTATTAGTGTCAATTTTAACCCTTTTTTCATATAAAGCAGCAGATATACAAATAAGAAAATTCTAAAAATTCTTAAAAGAAAGGATAAAAAAATCATTGACTCATGAAGACCCCATTTCTTAATACATTGCAAAATTGTAATACTGTTCAATGTCTATGTTTCTTGGGGATCAATTCTAGCAGCTGCCAAATATCCCTGTGAATAAAAATTTTCCACTAAAATATCTTCATCAGAAAATCATCATAAATTTCTATTACACTTGGTTGAAACATCCAAAGCTTTTCTTCTCCAAAAATCAGAGGAAATAGCCGAGTAATAGCAATCATTGCCATTATTTGATCCATTGCTTTAAAATGAGTGTCCAGTTCTTGGAGAAAACGATGGACGCATTCAGGCCCAGTGTATTTTGTCTTTCTCCTGGCATTCATACAATGGCAGGATTGAAGTAAATCCAATTCGCGTTTCTTCATCCTTACAATCACTTTGATATTATTCTGTTTTGTTTTAAATTTACTTGGTAAATGTAGGAATACGTAGTGCCAGAGGGGTACTAGACACAAATAGTGCCAGAAGCAACCTTGAATAATTCTGAACTGTTAATAACTTTTCCTCAATACAAATCCGTGTAACTGTAACTGAGTTGTGTGTCAGGGCCTGACTGTATAACTAGGAATTCTCCATTTTGGCTTTCAGACATATTACAAAATATTAAAAGATAAATAATAAAATGTACTAATTTGAAACACACACACACACACACACACAGACACACACACACACACACACCAGTCACTGAAGTTGTAGTTTTAGAACTTAGACCAGTATTTTTTTTTCAAAGAGAAAGAAGTATTTTATCATTGACATTGTTGAAAATTTCTGGCACATGGTAATAATAAAAGCAAATCCAGTTTTAATTGGTTTTGCTACTGGTTTACAATTCTCTACAGACAACCCACACCTTTATGTATCTGAAGTTCACCACTCCCGTCACTACATTGTAGCAGTATGAGTATTCTTTACTCATCAGATCCTGGCTGAAATGAAATTTTCTCTAATTTTTCCATTATATATGTTTTTCGTGACTATTTTGTAAATAGCCCATTGCCAAGAAAAGATTACATTTCTAATTTACTAATTTTTATCAGAAATGCATGTTGAATTTTATTTATCTATTGTAATAATTATATGGTTTTTATCCTTCAACTTGTAAATACCACATCATAGTTGTCCAGAGGTTGAAGCACCCTTGAACTTTTGGGATAAAACCTACTTCATAATGTATTATTTTTTTATATATACTGCTTTTAGTAATTTGCTAGTATTTTGTTTATAAACATTTATAAACAGTATAGGTCTGGAGGTTGTCTTTTGAGTGTTAGTCTTATTTGGTTTTGATATTTGGGTGCATTTTATTGAATGAGTTTGGAAAGTTTCCATTATTTCATGTAACATAGCAATAGTCTGTTATTGCAGGATCTGCCCCCCCCCGCCCTGCCCTCTGCCCCCACCCCATTTTTTAAAGGAGCAGTTTTGTATTTTGTTATCTTCTGTCTATGACTGCCAGAATCAAGTTTATAATATTGTGATAGTGATCCTATCTCAGTTTAAAATATAGATGTTTTATCCCCTTCAATCTCTCTCTTGGAAACATTATATAAATTATTTTAGAGTTGCCAGTTGTCTCCTGTCCTAGCACTATTTCATTTGGGGTGGTGGTGAGTTCTTTTCTGTTTTGACTGTGTTGACTTTTCTCTCTTGCTGGTGGTTTTCCTCAAATGCCTGCCAATTCTTGGTTATCTCTTTTCAGGTGTTAATGAGGTTCTAGGTTGAACAGTATTAGTATCTGAAACAGGGTTTCAAGATATCTGCAGACAGCAAAAAGTTGCTAATGGAATTTGAAAGCTCTTCTCATCACTTCACACTTTTCACTTCCCAGCCATGAGAACAAACAGGCCATACAACAGTTACAGCAAAGATTAGAGCAAATAAAAAATGATCCCTTCCTCCTGGTCCAAAAATATTCATTCTCAAGGATGAGAGTAAGTAGTATGGAACTATCTCTAATAGCTGTGCGTGATGCGGAAACTTGTACAATTACAAAAATCTAAGTTAAATTTACTTTTTGTTTAGTGATTCAGAGATAACAGGGTTTCTAGTTGTCTTTACAAATAAATGTGGAGAAGAATTTTTCATTTAGGCTGAGATATCCAAGACTAGGATCCTGGTCATGGAAAAGGAGGTAAGCAGTTTCCAAATCCTTAGTGGCTCCAGATAGAATTATGACCCATTTACCACAAATCTTGGCTTAATATCATCACAATGGGATACATAGGAGGGGATTTATAAAAATTAATTAATATTTTTAATTAAAAACTAATTGGAGCAGGGATTTCCCTTGAATTCCCAGGGGAGGAACCCTCACCATGCAGAGACATAATAGTGCTCAGAGCCTCAGTCAGTGCAACCAGAAAGCTGAGTGGTTCCCCAGGCTACGTGAAAGCCTTCTCTTTCCTTCTGGTGCCAGCATCAAAAAAGGCTTCTGAGAGACCTGTGGTCTTCACCTGGAGTGGTGGTATTCACTGTTTACTCCGAGGTGGCTAGGCACCTGACTTTTTCCAGACCATGCACAAAGCCTCCCCCAGTATTACTATTTTTGCCAGTTCTTGACGTTTTTGTGGATGCCAAGGTGCCAATGCTGAAGATTCTGCCATTGCTTCCCTGTGCTCTTGGTGTCTCATAAATATTTGAGTCAAGCAGCTATTTCAGAGTTTTGTCCTAAAAATTGCGCATAGGACAGTCTGGCACACATCTCTCAAATGCTGCCCTAAAATCTTTAGACCTCTCCTGGATCTCTTACCTCCCTGTTTCCTTAAGACGCGTTCTTTTCCAGTAAGTTCCTAGGTCCTTTATGCAAATAAACAACGGGCAGGCATATCATGTGTGTTCTCAGACACAAAAACGTTTCTGTCATAGAATACAATCAGTTTAGTTTGCCAAGCTTGGAATCAGACAAAAGGATAAACAATGAATGCATAATAGTGAGTAAATAATGTACAATTTAAAAAAATCTGAGACCTGAGTAGTGGAAAAAAATGTTCTTTTTGCTATTATCTTATAATTTACATAAAAACATATACACAAATATGTTATGTATGAACATTTCAAAATATGAAAAAGGCTAAATGAACAAAATTAATATATAATTCCGGGACCTCTCACTATCCAAAGAATTAATTTTAAAATCACATGTGTACAGACTAAGACTCTACATATAAATTTACATAAATACCATGGTTTATGTGGTATAGCTTGAGAATTCTGTTAAAGTCTACCTCTTCTTTAGATTTCCAACACAGTTTTACATCTGTGCTGAGAATTATTCTACCTTAAACTCACTTCTCACATGGGCATTGCTACTTGGAGAGGGAATTGAGGGTGAAGTTACCCCTTGAAGATTAACTAATACATTAACATATATTAAAGCAACAGATCCTTTAACTGCAATCTTGAAAGGTATAAGCATCTGAACCTAGAAGGGGATGGGTAAGTGACACAGCCAGTACATTTCAGTAGAGGAAACAGGCCTAGCAATCAAAGTCCTGTCTGACTGGGACGGGGGAAGGAATAAGAGGGAGACATGAGAATGTCTGGGAAGGAAGACTGGAGAGCCTGTGAAGTCCACCTCTGAAAGGATCTGTGCATCCTCAGTCATAGCCTTGGTTCATCCACATTATCACTGTTGTTTGCTGATTATTCCCCTTGACTAGTCTCCACTCTACTCCCCTCCATCCTCCATGTTATCTTTCTGAAACACAAACTTGAATAGTCATTTCTCTTCTTAAACACTTTCAATGGCTCCCTATGATTACAGAATAAAGTACAAATTCCTTGGAGTGACATTCCCTCTCCCTCATTCTACCTTTTTTTGCAGTATGTATTGGTGTTTGGAGGCTCCTGTTTTGCACTCTCTGGATTAAATCTTGACTCTACCACTTACCTCTTGCATGACATTGGGGGAGATACCCCACCTTTATCTGTCTCAGTTTCCTCTTCTAAAGGAATGATAATCATCCTAACTTTGCATGTGATTGTTAGTGATTCTTCACAACAATCATGGAATTAATACATGGAAAATATTAGAAGTGATATATCCCAAGCACTCAATAAATGTTGGCAATTATTATTAAGATCATATTACACCAATCCACTCCATGTAATTTATGCTGTACTATGTTAAACTATTTATAGTTCCCAGAAAGTGCTAGGTAGGCATTTCCCTTCCTCCTACTGCCACAAACTTGCTTATTCTATTCTAGAAGTTGCAAATTTCAGTATTTTCAGGCATCTGGCAAAGCAGGGAAGGGAAGCATGTGAAGAAGAGAGCATATGCCCTTTCCTCACAAAAGCATACAAATTAAAAAGAATTTTTTTTGCTACTGTGCTGACCAAAGGAACCATATCTATGGTTCCTCCTCTAGTTTTACAGAAAATTACAACCCGTCATGCAAAGCCCACAGCAAATATTATTTCTTCTCTTAACTTATTTGACTTCCTTCCTTCTTTGTACTCACAGAGTGCAGAGTACATTCATGCTCCCATTATAATGTTTATCATATTTTAATTTAATTGTCTACATAATTGTCTGCCCACTTAAATTTTTTAGTTCTCTGAGAGTAAGCAAAAAGGCTTGTCTATTTTTGTTTTTCCAATATCTAGCCAGTGTTTACCACATTTTTTTGAGTGAACAGTGATAGTATCTGGGATACATGCAAATATGGAAAACCAATATAAGTAAGGATGGAAATGGTAAGAAGCCAAGCTGGTGGTCAGTGAAAGCAACATAAACTTTTTCCCATGTTTGTATTGGCTTTCGCTTGGTTCTCACTCGCGGATTGTTGCCTTACACTGTCTTTGGGCGCAATTTTTAAGCCTCTGTCAATTCAACAAAGCAAACAATTAAAAAGGTGCTTTGATAAAGTAATAAATAGACTTTTGTGTCCTGAAGGTTGGCTGGTTTTTACATTAAAAATATTAACAATCATCAACATTATTGATAGAAAATACTTGAAGATTTTTCAGTTGTGTTAAAGATGGTGATTTTCTTCCTTGTTTCATCAGAATAGTTTGTAAAACAAAATGGCTCTGAAATGCCAATAATTTAACCAATTAAAATACTTCTGTTTTTATATATAAAAATAAACAAAAGCCAAAAAACCAATTCTCTCCTTTCCACAAACATACAAGAAAACAACAACAACAAAAAAAACCAAGACAATATGAACTAAAGCCAAAACCATCAATAGGAAGGGACACAGCAATTGTCTGGGATTTGCGGCAACCTCTGGTTGATTATTCTAGCTCCACTGGTAGTCCAGGAGCTTGTGGAAACACTTCTCACCTATCCAGTGCCTAGTCCTTGGGACTCCAGTAAGCTTTGCAAGGAGCCCTCACTTCTTTCTGTGTGTATTAGTCAGGTTGAGCTGCCATAACAAAAAATCATAGACTGGGTGGCTTAAACAACAGGTATTCATTTTCTCACAGTTCTGAATGCTGGAAAGTCCACTATCAAGGTCTAGCAGGGTTTGCTTTCTGGTGAGGGCTCCCTTCCTGGCTTGCAGATGGCTGCCATCTCCTTGTGTGCTCACATGACCTTTTTTTGTGTGTGTGCAACTACGGAATGAGGGAGGAAGAATCCTCTCTTCCTCTTCTTATCATGTCACCAACCCTATCAGATCAGGGCCCCACTCTTAAGACCTCGTTTAATCTTAAGTATGTCTTAAAGGCAGTATCTACAGAAATAGTAACCCTGGGAGTTAGGGTTTCCACATATGAATTTTGGGGGGGAAAGTGCATAATTCAGTCTAACAGCACTTGGGTAATGTCCTCTTAACTACTTTCTTTGAGTGCCAGTTCACAATGTCATTCTCTTCCCTTTTGATCAACATACTTTTTAAAATTAATTATATCATAAGTACTGACTTTCTGTCTTTTGAGCCTCTATAAACATGTTATAGTAGTTCCCCCTTTATCCACAGGTGATACATTCCAAATTCCCCTGTGGATGCCTGAAACCACAGATAGTGCCAAACTCTATGTATATATACTTTGATTTTTCCCTGTTCATACATACTTACAATAAAGTTTAATTTATAATTTAGGCACAGCAAAAAATTAACAATAACTAGTAATAAAATAAAACAATTTTAACTATATACTATAATAAAAGTTATGTGAATGTGGCATTATGAAGTAAAATAAGGGTTATATGAGCATAAACACGGCAATACCGCGATAGTGGATCTGATAACCCAGATGGCTACTCGGTGACTAATGGGCAGGCAGTGTATACAGACAGCATGGAGATGCTGGACAAAGGGATGTTTCATGTCCTGGGCGGGACAGAGCAGGAAGGGGGGAGACTTCATCACCCTACTCAGAATGGTGTACAATTTAAAACTTACAAGTTGTTTATTTCTGGAATTTTCTATTTTATGTTTTCAGACTGCAGGTAACTGAAACTGCTGAGAGTAAAATCATGGATAAGGGGGCACTATTGTATTTCCTGCTTTAATGAATTTAGGGAGTTTTGATTATTATTAGGGGAGGGTCTCAAATAAAATACCTTTCAAAACCTTAAATCAAAGCATCAATAAAGGAAAAGAAATTTATATTGTGGAGACCTTTCTCCAAAAACAATTTTTAGAATGTATTTACCCATATTAATATGATCTCAGTGAAAAAACAAAGTCCCAGGGTTTGTGATCCCATTCAATATTAAAAGTAGCACCAATAACTTTTTACCGATTCTTCTTAGCCTGGATTCTTATGAAGTCTAAGTCTAATCATATAAATATAGTCCTGACTAAATAATTCAATTACTATACATAATGCAATAGATTAAGCAAAGGAGGGGAAAGAAGATATTTTTAAATACTTTTTTTTTTGGTGTTTCCAACAACTCTTGCTTTTTCTTTCTTTTTTTTTACATCTCCCTGAGGCACCTAGTCCTTCCTAGAAACTTTACTGTCATGATAGTACCTGCAGAGTGATACCACTACCGGACCTGGCTGTTTGTTTCTGAGTAAGAACAGCTGTGCGACAGACTGTCTGAACAGCTCCTGTTTCAGGATGCAACATGGATCTCTGACACCGAGGCAGTACTGCACCAGCTGGCTCTGCGCTCAGTGCTTAGCTATTCCTGGATGATTTACCTGTTCTCAGCCCTGTCACCTTACTGTTTTTGCCATCTAATTAAAAACCCATGTTACTGGATTCAGTCTGCTACAAATTAGCAATGCTATCTGTTCTTTCTGAGCCTAAACTGGCCATTTTTACTTTCTGATACATGCTTTATTTTTAAATTCATACAAGATGCTTGATTATTTATTTGTGGTATATTTTAGCTCTCTTGTGGAGTCTCGATCAGAGTAATCCTCTTCTAATGTATTCATATAGAGTGAAGATCTAAATTTCCTAATCAAAATCATGTCAGCAAAAGTAGAGCTGCTCTTATGATAACATTTTAGTCTAGAAAATGATTTTCCTTTAAAAGGGATTCAATGGACATGATGACATAAAAAGAAGCGACAAAATTACACACAATCAGTTCACATAATCAAAACAGCAATGTTTTATATTCAGCAAGGATTTCTTTTTTACTATAATAAATGGAACAAAATAGTCCTTTTGGCATTCTGCAACTGCGTTACGGCTACAAATGCAATACTACTAGCATTCTATAGAATTAAGGACAAGCATTTTCAAAACTTTAGAGGAAAGGACCCATTGAAACATAGTCCTTAAATATACATTTGGGTTTTTCATCACCGACACTGATATTCTGCCTATACTTTAACTTCATTAGGAACTCACTATTAAACCAAGAGTAGTCTATTTTTAAAACAGTCTAATTCATGCAAATAAGCTGTTTGAATGGTTGTATTTTAGTCACAACTGCCTGGGAAAGAAATATTATATTATCCTAATATATACATTGAAAATATACAGGATGTGTGGACCCTTTCTAGATCCATCAGAAACATCAGGTCCTGCCTTGGGTGATGCTCCAATGGCCTTCGTGCATACTTCTATCAGTACAGTATTCTAGGAGTATGTGCTATAGGTGTGTTCAGTTTCTCAGAAAGATTGTAGTTCTGTGAAATAGGTATCATGTATTGCACATTTTATAATCCTGGAGCCTAACCTGAGCGTAATATATGGTAGGTGTTCCAAAATTGATTGCTGATTGATTTCATAGGGACTAAAGGAACATGGACTAGTGTTTGTGTGACGTAAGATACTAAGTTAATTGTCTTCACAAGATATAAAATTATAGTCACATCTATATCTACAAAAGAGTATCCAAATCAATTGCATAAATAGATATGCATAATCATAATAAAAACTCTGCTTCTTTATTAAAGGCTCTTTGATTCATAATCATATGTACACACACACACACACACACACACACACCCCTTTTATAAATTTGACTGAGTTATATAACCACTTCCTACTCAATGATCAAATTATCCTTTGGTTTTTTTTCTACACTTTTGACTTTAAGGATTTTATTTATATAGTGCATTTCTTTACTTTATACATGAACTATAACAAACTTTGTGTGAATTTTGGAACCATCACTTTACATACTGCAGTGACTATATTTGGGAAATAGAGTGACAGAGGAGCTGGAGAATTTGTAAAGTATTGAAGGTATCTCTCAGCAGTTGGGCTGCCTTTAATATGCAGGAAGTCATTACCTCAGTCCAGGACAGATTCATACTGGCCACAGATGGTTACAGAAGGCTTTATGACGAGCCTGCACATCTCTAAGAAATGATAAAAGGGGTAGAGAAAAATATCATTGAGAAAGAGGACTTAATTCTCCAGGGACAGTCTGCCTAGCTTCCCTTTTCTCAAAATCTATTTCTTCCTGCTTCAGACCATAAGGGTGCCAAGAGAAGAAGACTTTCCCATTTCATGAAAGCAAACTGTAAAGATTCACAGATCAGAACAGAACAGCCTGTTAATGGGAAGTTGTCAGAGATAACTGTATGACTTAGTTAGAACTAGCATCATAACTAGCTGAAGTTAAACTGGTAAGCTTATAATAGCAACTTGGTGGTCGAAAGACAAAAACATAAGTGAGCAATAAAGTCATTGATCGAAGCATGGCCAGGAGGATCATTGCTTTTGTAGCCATTTGGCTAAAACGGAGCACATAAAACCTGAGGATATAGCCTAAAGCTAGCCAAAGAGAAGGTAAAACTGCTGCTGTGTTGACAGCAGCAGGAAATGGGTACAAGAGGGAAAACATAGAGTCAGAAAATGCCCAAGAAGAGGATAAAGTACAGCAAAATTAGTAATAAAGTTCTCATCTATAGTAAAAGGTCACTGTGAACATAGAGGGGGAACCTGAGAGCCTATAGTGCTTACAGGGATGTCAGCATAGAGCCCAAGAACTGGACAAACTGATTAGGGAATAAAAAGAAAGAAGGCCAAAAAGAGAGTCCAAAGACCATGATTTTGCATACAATTTTCTTACAAGAGTGTATAATTCTTGGTATGGACCGCACATGTTTTTTTGTGTTTTATAGAAGGAACATGTGGCTTGCATTTATGTGCTTTTTTCTTAAACTTTTTATGAGCTTGAAAAAATATTCTAATTTATATTTTTGTTCCTCATTTTAGTTTAAAATTTTTATTTAATTATGTTATGTATCTATTTGCTTAAATATCTTCAATTATTTGTAGATTAAGGAACATAACTTGAAATTGAAAAACATATGCATTTAAATTAATTATATACATATAACAATTACCAAAGCACAAATGTAATTAATTATACAATGTATTTAATATATGAATTTATAATTAGATATATAGTTGCCTTGTAAATAAGTTCACATATTTACTTGTGTTAATTTCAGCATTTATATAACTAATTATAAAAAGTTATAAAATGTATTTGTTCACTAAAAGTGTTATTTAGTTTCTCTGAACTGATCAGCTTTTTTCTCCTCTAGATCTTAAAAACCCCTCAAACATTATAAACCATACAAAACTGAACTCGGGGGATCCAACCAACATTAAGCATCATCTTGGAACATTTGCCCAAAATAAAGGACCAATTATTACACCTTACATGACCTATCAAGGAGAAGGAAGCACAGTGCCTGGTGAGCCTCACTGTGTTTTGGAGGCATCACAGATCACATATTTGAATTCTCTTCTGACCTATGGAGGTCACATAAAAGCCTGCCATTTTGACTGGGCCCAGGAAAGAACTTTGCAACACGTAAATTGTCATAAAAGTAGTTTTGCTACTTAGTCTATATATCTGGTAAACCCCATGGTATTAGATTGTATCAGTGTGGGGGAGAATGGCATGTAGATTTTACAACAGGCACAGAGGAGCAAATCACAACACAGAAAGCAAGGGATCTGGAACAAGGGTATTCCTTTTGCAGTGAAGAATTATATATACCTTCTAAAACATAGCTACTTGTGGGCTTCTGGTTCTGAGTACAGAAGAAGCTCTACCTAGTGGGCAGACTGAACCTGATGGAACTGGCCATCTAAGAAGGCCTGGCCTGTGCATGTTCTCTATTCTAGATGGGAGTGCCTGGCCACTTTATTCTTTCACCACCAGTCTGATACAAAGACAAACTTTGAAAAATAACTTTGAACATACTAGATTGAACTATATAAAAGTTGTGGGGGTGTTTGGTAAATAAAAATATTATCAGTAATTTCCTATACTTCAACGTAATAGAAGAACAATGACGAACATTTATTCAGTACCTAGTATATGCCCAAGACATGATTCCTTCCTCCTTTCCTTCCTCTCTTCTTTTCTCCCTTCATCTTTCCTCCCTTCCTTCTTTTCTTCTTCCTTCCTTTCTATGTACTTTCCATCCTATTGTAGGATTTTAAACCTTTATTCCTTTCTAAGCTACTAAATGCATTTGTATTTTTGCAGTATTTACTGTCCTGATTTTTGCAATTATGGTTCTCAGTTGCGATAAGAAGTTGCATGGAAATCATAATGAGTCCCAATTCCAAGTAATCATCTTACATATTGATAGAAAACTATTTTTAAGATGCCCTCCAAATATATGAAGCACTCATCAATGAGTGCAATGTTAGAAATCTGCAGGCAATAAGCCATAGTGCTTAAATATTAGTAAATAAAAGTTTGCAGCAGTTAAGCATAATTTTAGCCGAAGTGCAAACATTAATGGTGTAGCTGAAAGCACACCTGACTTTTGGTCCATTCTCCCTTTTTATCACTAAGGTATCCAAAACACAAAATAACACCATCTGATACCTAGAATTATTGAGTAAACTTTAGTGCCACTGAAAATACACATGAAGTGCTTTGACGAATTGTGGGGTAGGACTGTCCTTGTCATCTGGTAAGTGTGTATGCTGCTCAGAGTTAAGAAATATTTCCCTTAAGAAAGGAGGATAGGTTTAAAGTACAAGGAATAAAAAAACCTGAACTAATCTTTTCTCTACAAATTGTATAATAAGATCAGCCCAATGATTTTAAAATTTGATGTACTTAAAAATATTATTAATATTTGGAGGTTATTATGCCCCATTTTATTTCTTATAACATTTACAGGAATGATTGCAACTAATAAAAAATTAAAAATGTTCTTTAAGGAATTAATTTGATTGTTGATATAGCCTCTTCATTTTCTTAGTTTTGACATGACGTCAAAAGACAGAATTATATCAGTTGAACAAAGGGACATTAAAGAGCAGCTAGTCCAAGTCCTTTTATTTACAGATGAGAAAACTGTGGCCCAGTGAGGGTGACTTGTTGATGGAACCGGAACAAGAATTCTTCTGACTGTGCCTTATTTCATTACATACATGAAACAAGATAAGACACATTCAGCATTCAGTGGTGGGGACCACTTTGTTAATTGTTGGTATTTTTCAGTAAATTTCCAAAGTACAAAGCAATAGATATGCTATGTACCAAACGTATGCGATAACTTTACATGAGGGTAATATGAAGACTGACTGGCTTGCGATTAAAATTTTCACATTGTAAACAGACTGCTTGGATATTGTTATCTATAAAGCAAATATGAAATTAATCTCAAACTAAATCATGAATATATTAACAAATACACAGAACAGCAGAGAAGAGGGGGAAAGGATTTTAGAACAATGAACTTAGAAGATATGATTAGTTTTTGACATGTTCCAATGTTCCTTTACCTACAAGTCACTGGATAAAAATGACCTAAAAAGTTTTTTTTTTCTGATTCTGTCTTCTCAGCTCCCAACCCTGTCATTTAAACTAGCAGAAATGCAGCCTATTTGTACTTTTTTCCTTCTGCATCAGTTTCAATTCCTTTTTATATACTTGCTTTTATCTAGGTGTCAGATTCTCTGTAAATGATAGATTGTAATCTCAGCTATAGAAAAAAAATGAAACTTACAAAATGGATGGATTTGATTTTAAGAGATGTGGTCTAGTATGATGGCAGCTACAGAGAGATGAGCCTCTAGAGAGCTTTAGCATTACGTGTTTTATATTAACCCTTGATCTCATGCATATACAAATATTTTTTAAGAAAATTTTTGTTGTATTTTGTAAAATTATTTTAAAAGTCCTTCCTCCATAGGCCTTTGAAGATAATCTTAAACCTCTGGCAGTTTTTAATTCAGAATATGAGTTATATTCTGAAGCACAATCCATTTCTTTCGTTTTAAGTACATGTAAATCAGCCACTTATTCAATCTTTTTTATATGTTGAGAATTTACTGATGCTATATATTGGAAATATTTAGCAATGTGAATGAGGAATGAATAAAACTTCCATCGAGTCTATAGTCTAATAGAGGATGCAGAAAGTAAAGAGACAATTATAGTGTGACCACCTTATAATAGGGGTATAGAAACCATGCTAGTGGGAATAAAGTTGTGGCTTCTGAAAGGCAGGGACTGTGCTGAAAATATACTTAGGTTTTACTAAAAAGAACATATCTGCAGCATTGAGTTGAAAATCTGTCTGGACAGATGATCCTATGATCTGCATTCAATAAATCATATAGCCATCATGCTTTTGAATTTCTATTGACTGTAAAGTGGATCTTTAAAAAAGCTGAATCTAGAAGGGAAATGGAGGATAAACCAAATAATTTAAATGGTTTCTCCACCCATATGCTGTTTAAAGAGCCATATTTAAAGGAATCTAGTTTCCCATGTGATTGATTATGTTTCACACAGTTTGAAAGGGGCATGAGAGAGGTTGGGGGAAGTGTAAAATACTGTTGAAACCGGATTCCCAGGGTCATTTCATTTTATGTTTTGAAACAGTGTTTCTGAATACCATACTCAAATGTTAAGTATGAATATTATACAGAATTATATCAGAATTAAATAAAATATTCTAGTAGTAGCAACAATTCAGTTTCTCCATATTCAAGCAGATAACTGAGAGGTGATCGTTTTTACATGGGGAGTGTCCCATGGAAAAAACGATGATCATCATCATTAGTACCAGTTATTGAGACCTGTGTAAGGCACTGTTCTTAGTGCCTTATATGTATTAACTCATTTAATCTAGTAACAGCTCTAATACAAATATACAATATCTATATTTTACAGATAAATGAGGCCAGAGAAGGTAAGTGCTCTTTTCAATGTCACATGCATCTAGTAAATGGTCAAGTATTATAAGAAAGTATCAAAATATGTCAAGCGAATAATAATGTGGTCCTGTGTTAAAAATGCCTCCACATCTTCAGGTGGGCAGCATCCCATCGACCATCCACTTCTGAAGAAGATAAGTGAATTAGATGCTGTTCAAAAGGTGCATTTTAATTTTGTTTCCCAAAGTAGGTTTCAAATAATAATTTTAAACTGTGGTAGTAATGTTATATGGTCCAACAAATTTTGGAAACGATAGGTTAAAGGCTGCGTTCAAAATGTGTCTTATTACTTGGATTTCTCAGAACTTTTAATATGAAAAGTGTGCATTGCAAATGGTCAAAAGGGGGCTATAGTATGTTGTGTTGCTCAGCTATATTTATAGAAACTTTTTTGAGACTGCTGTTTGAAGGAGTTTAGCTAGATAAATGACAGGTTAAGTTACTTCTGAGTCTCATTATTTTGTGCTTACGTTTAGAATTTATAAATGTCTACATGGTTTGAAAAATTATTTATTCATTCAGCAGAAATTTAAGATTGCTTACTTTCTCCTTTAGTCCATTCAGCTGCTGTATCAAAATGCCATAGGTGACTGGATGGCTTATAAACAACAGAAATTCATTTCTCATAGTTATGGAGGCTGGGAAGTTCACAATCAGGGTGCCGGCAGATTTGATGTCTGATGAGGGCCTGCTTCCTGGTGCATAGGTGACTGTCTTTCGCTGTGTACTTCACATGGTGGAAGGAGCAAGGGTTCTCCTTGGGGCCTCTTTTATAAGGGCACTAATCCCATTCATGAGGGCTTCACCCTCATGGCCTAATTACCTCCTTTAGGCCTCACCTCTTAATACCATCACATTGGGGGGTAGGTTTCAACATATGAATTTGGGAGGGAGGGATTCAGCCTATGGTCCTCTCCTTGTTTGATACAGTGAAAAGGACCAAACAGGAGCTCCATAAACTTTTAGGCATAATCATCTCTATTAAAACCAAATACAACTATTGACAATGTCCCATTATGCTGGGGTCACTGTAAAAAAAGACCCTGACTTTGAAGTCCTCCTGTTGTGATTGAAAGACTGGATTGACACAAAAATTAAATAGTAATTAAATCTATCAGGTACTGTGTGCCAAGTGACAGATATAACAGGTGTTCAAGTTAGGGGATTAGCACCAAGGACTGAAAAGTTGACAAAAGGCTTTTTGAAAAATGTGGGAGCTAGATTGAACTTTGACGGAAGGATAGGACTCATGGGAGGACCAGGTGAAGAGGGCATTTTGAGATCCTATGAGAGTGGTTTCTCAGAGAAAGGGAATGATTCCTCTGAATTACAGAGATTATTTTTTCCTACTAGATTAATAATCAGCTTTATTCTTTGTCACTGTAGCTTGAACATCTTGTCTTCAAAAAAAGATGTAAAGAAAAGGATCCATCTCAGGAATTACAGATATCACCCACCATTTAAAGAGCTCATTGTATCAGGGATGGTTTTAAACATCTAGGTTACTTTGAAAATAACAGAAGTTATATAGCATTTTAAGGCATTTTTGGACCATGCCAAATCTAAATGACTATTGGAAATCTAATAAGAACTGAAGTACTTGTCACAGAAAGCACCTCTTATTGTCATCTAATTTCAAGGTTATATACTAGGGATAGTGGAAAATCATGAACACCAAAAATCATAGATTCTGTAATTTCCCTGCCTTTTGCAATTTTTCTGTTTTTTTTTTTCCACAGGTAAGTTTTCATTTTAAAGAAATACATCTCTCTCCTTTCCAGTAGCAAAGATAAAAACCTTTAAAAAGTTTCCCAAATTGACACTCTGTATCTCAGCTACACTGGTTTCAACTAAACCAGAAAAAGCCTATAAAATAAGCTGTAATTATTGCTTTTCCACTTTAAGAAGTCATACAGAAGGCTATGTTGGGCCTTTTAAATCTTAGTTGTTGTTTCTGAGAATTTTATTTTTTCATAAGCACTCAGCTCGAGTTAAGGCACTTGAAATCACCAAGCCAGTTTCCATCTTTTTTAAAATATATAATTGGCCATTTAGATTATTTATTAATCAATCTATTGACCTTAATCATTGAAGTCATGTTCCAATGGTTCATTTACTTCATTTTGGTGAATGACAAGCCAAATGAGAATTTGAATATAAGAATGTGAAAAGAGTTATCACCCAAAGCCGAAGTCATTAATTGGAAACCACAGAACTTTGGGCTTCTCACTGATACCAATCTCTATTGAACATTTACAGAGTCTGAGTTACTACTAAAATTATAGCAAGGGGCCCAAAGATGGATGAGTAAATCATAGACTATATTTTCAAAGGATTTATTGTCTACTGGGGAGACAAAACAAGTAACTAAGCAGTGATGAATCAATGCAAATATGTTAAACATCATTAAGGACATAAGATGAGAAATTAAAACAGGGAGTGAGAACAACCAGGGTACTGATCAGGAAATAATCTATGTGGTAGGGAAGAATTTAAGTTACGCTGTTAAAAAAAAAAAAGGTAAGAATTTCTGTAAGAAAAAGTGGTATCTGAAGAAGAAGGCACATGTGAGGGAGAGGCAAGAAACAAAAAAAAGAGATAGAAGAGTAAAGAGCTTCAGAGATAATGAATAATTTCAATTGGATGGCCTCATCGATTGCCAGTGGGGTAACAGCCAGAGGAAAGGTTGGGAGGTAGGTTGGAATCACAGTGAAGTGCCCTAGAAAAGACAGTGCGTGGATTTAGTCTTGATTTGGTTTCGACAATGAGAAGAGGATTACTTAAGAAAACTTTATCACTGGCAAGTAGGTGGTAGCTAAATTTAGATAAAAACGAAGTTAGATTACCAGGTAGGAGGTCACTGACTTAATCTAGTGATGCACCCTTGGTCCTGGGTTAGGAATATCCTTAAGCAAACAAAACAAAACAAAACAAAACAAAAAATCTCAGGTCAAACATTAGAAGGCATTTGAATCCAATTAAAATTTGTACTAACTCTTGATTTATTTTTCCTTATGCCAGGTAAAATATTAAATGAAAACTTGCCGTAATGCCTAGTTTTATATAAGCTTACTGTGCCAAAGATAATGATTAACGACAATAATAATCTCTTGTAGGTTAGAATACTTAATGCTTAAAAATGTTTACATATGAGTAGGCTGTAGATAAAAAAATAGTATTTGGCCCCTAAATGGTAATCATCCCTCAACCCAGCACTGCCCTGCAATTAGCATTGCTTCTCATGGGCTCCTCCTCCTTCAGCATTTCTCTGTCTGAGGGTTCAAAGTCTTTTTTTTTTCTTAGCAAAAACACAAATATAGTCTGTTTTCCTGTATAAAAACAGTTGTTTTAATCTTCACTCTTCTCTACTACCCCTTCAATCAAGTCAATCTCTCTCTCTCTCTCTCTCTCTCTCTCTTCCCCCCTCCCTACATACACACAATACACAAAAAGAAAGGGTAAAATATAAAATATATCTATTTACTTTACACTTCCTAACCAATTACTTTTATTCTGCTTTAGTATTTTCTGGACCACAATTTTTTGCTTCTGTGTTAACTTTTATGATTAATCTAAGCAATTTTCAAAATATAACACATTATATTTGATAACTTTTAAAAATGTCTAACCATGTACATAGACATTTAGCTTTTTGTAGTGAGCTATATTTTTCTTTTGACATTTTAAAACATAGGGTTGTCTGGTAAAATACAGTATACCCAGTTAAATTTAAATTTCAGATAAATAACAAATAATTATTTTATATAAGTGTGTCCCAAATATTGCATGTGGTATACTTATACAAAAAATTATTTGCTAGTTATCCGAAATTCAAATTTAACTGGTGTCCTATATTTTTTTCGTTGCATTTTGCTTTATTTTGTTTTTGCTAAATCTGACAACCCTTTATTTTATTTAAATGCAAATAATTACTCTCCTTTCATTGAGATATGTTTTAGGTCTAAGCAGCTGAGCTCACTAAAACTTTCACATAAGAAATACTACAGGTATTTGGCAGAACTCCACCAATTGGAAAGAGCACATGGAAATACTTTTTCAAACAGCTTAGCTAATGTAAACAGTTCTTGATGTGACTTAACAATAAAGGAATTGTAGTCTTCTAATAAAATAAACCAAACCCTACTAAATAATAGTAAATATTTCTCGACATAAAATACAAAAAAAGTTGGCAACCCTATTCCACTTCCTAAAATACTTTAAAGAATTTTACTATTTTCCCCTAAACTCTGGGAGCCAGTGATTAAAAATATTTCATTGCTTTTTTAAGTAGTTCAGAACTGGAACTGTGTAGTGGTGTATTTTCTAGCTTTTAGAAGGACCACAGAAATGACAGTAAGGTAGTTTTTTATCAACATAGATTTAGCTTAGTCAATTACTCCCAAGGTAAGTTGGCCTACATTTTCTATTGAGAAAGAATGTCTATTACTGTATACACTGAGTGGATCATTGGCAATATAATATATTACAAAAATCATTATAAAGTAGGTTGACATACTTTGGAAAGATCAATTAATTAGACTTTTCCCTGAGTAAAACTAAAAACCCTGGAATGGAAAACACACACACACACACACACACACACACACATATGATAAACATAAGGAGATTCTGAAAAGTGAAGAGAAAAAGGCACAGTGGCTAGGGAACTCAGTGAGTTCCCCAAGTTTTCTTTCTGTTTCATGTCTCCCAGACTTAAGAGCTGAAGAAGGTGATATACTGGAAATGCCAATAGGTACAGATGCATCAAGCCCCAATCAAAGCCTGTTCTCTAACCAAAGGACAGGAAAGGGGCAGTCTAGCAAAACAGAAAACTTTTAGACAATAACTGCTTTACTTTAATCAAAACACTGCAGAAAAAAATTGTGGTATAGCCCCTACTCACACCAGCCAAGGCTATGTGAGGAGCCTAAAATTCCACCCTTCCTAGGCTGTAATGAGGCTCCTCAAAACCCTCTCTGGGGTGTTATCAGAGAAGGCTGAGTGGAGAGCTGAAACTTTCATCCCCCACCAAGAAATAATGAGCCCTGCCAGCACCTCTCTACCTGCCCTTTACCCTTGCCCATGATGTCAGCAGAGACCACCTGGAGAGCCTGAACTTAAACCTTCCCTAGCTGTAATAAGGTGCCAGTCTCCTTCCCAGCTAGGGTGGTGTCTTCCCACCCCTTCCCCCCACCTCTGTGGTGTCAATAATGAAGCACTCCTACCCTCCCAGCCAGGGGCTCATCAATGCAGGCAAAGTAAATCCAAAGCAAGCAGAACGAAGAAAATAATGAGCAGAAATCAAAGAAATCGAAGGAAAAACAATAGAAGAAATAGCCATGAAATAAAGAGATGGTTCTTTGCAAAGATTAATAACACTGGAGCCTCTAGCCTTGCAAGTCTAGCACGACCTACAAGAAAAAAGGAGACAGCACCAACTATCGACATAAGTCATGAAAATAGGGATATCATTACAAATCCTGCAGATGACAAATGAATTATCAAGGGAGTACTATACACCGGTCATAAACACTGGGGCACCAGGCACCGTTGAGAGCTCATCTCGGAGAGATGTTGGCAGAGGAAGATAGTATCCACCCTCGCGAGGTCTCAGGAAGGGAGTGAAGTCAATCCCTTAGATGTGTGTTTAATTATAAGCCAGCCCCCTTCAGGCTGCAGCTACTAAGGGAAGTTAATAGGCCTCTTGTTACAGAAAGGGCCAACTCCTGGCTCCGTTGCCTCTTATGCTCTCAGGGCGGCGGTGGTTGAACTCTTTCTCCCTTGCTCCCAATTCTGTGGAGCCTGCGGATGTTGGCCCAGCTAGCCACCAGAGCCAGGTGATGTAGCTGGGCGCCCTGGCAGCAGCTGCAAAAATCAGGGTGCCAGACAAGCGTGTAAGCTTCTTCTTGGGAGCTAAGTGGTGCCTGGAGCGAGGCAGAGGGAGAGCGCAAAGCCCGCTGCCACCAGCCTCCATTTCCTGAGGGCACCTCGCTAGGCTCCTCAGTGTGTGCCAAGCCAGAAGCCTGTCCAGCAGGCCACAGCTCCTTGACAAGCAAACGGGCCTCTTTCTCTGACTGGGGTGTGTTTCAGTCCGCCGTCTGCACAGCTCCTGGGAGGGGTCGTCGGCCAAGAGCTGTTTCTTTGGTTGTTCTGATCCCATGGGGCCCAGAAATGCACGACCCACGGGCCTCCAGAGCCAGGTGATCACGGTCCTTTGAGTGTCAGCTGCAAAATCCGGGTCCCTAGCCCAAGACACTAAACGTGTGTAGAGGCGCCCCTTTGGGAAATACCAGCGCACAGGGAGAGAGCCAAGATGGCGTCCACTGGCTGGAGTGAGGCAGCGTGGGAGTGGCATCCGCTGAGGAAAGAATAAAAAGACAAGAAAAAGGAAAGGAAAGAGAACTCAAAAGGAATAAAAGTAAAAATAAAGAACTTAAAAAAATAAAGACAGTGCCCTGCGGTTTTAGCAAGGCAAAGAGAGGCGAGAGAGAGACAGAGACAGAGAGAGAAAGAAAGAAAAAGAGAGAGAAAGAAAAGAGAGAAAGAAAGGAGAGAGGAGAGAGAGAGAAAGAAAAGAGAGGAAGAAAGAGAAAGAGAAAGAAAGAAGGAGAGGAGAGAGAAAGAAAGGAGAGAGG